>NC_056741.1:1568622091-1568929591 GCF_019279795.1 Protopterus annectens
TTTCATGTCTTCAGTTATCATGGAAGTGCCAGAATGTTACTGTTACGTGGAACACACCAAACATATGAGGCAGAACTCTGCACATTCATCGTAAATCTGTACAGTTGCGGAGTATGTGTCGGTAACAAAATATCAACTTTCTGACACTAATACACACACTGTATGGCGGCATCACAGGCCACATGCCATTACATTTATATTGCAGGACACACCTACCCAGACAGTTGTATTCCTCACACAGGCCAACAGCTGCTTATCCACACTAATTGGTCTATCATGTACCATATGTGTGCGCCGGTATTTGCACTTTTAGACAATGGCAGAGCTCACGTACGTGTCTGGGGGACTGGACATTGTTACGGTGACACTGCATGACACCCTGAGGGACACATTACGTTTGTGTCTATTAACCTTCCACATTGACATTCACAGGGCATACGTTGTCATTCACATTTGTCGGTGTACATGCGTGTGACTTGTACATGTTTTCTCATTTGTCCTGATGTCTTTCTTCTCACCTGTCCACCTAGTATCACTAGTTCTGTACATGTATTTTGGACAGGTTACCTTCATACCCCTAACCTGTACACATTATGGGTAAACTCCCTGATGTTTGACCTTGTTACATTTGTCATAGTGATGTGCCTTTCTGGTAAATTGCTGGCAAGGCATTACGGACTGTGCGGTAGATAATAGTGACTGACATTTCCATTACATGATTAGTAACACTCATAACATCCGTATTCATGGGTACGCCAGTATTCTCACAACGTTCTGACTTTGTCTGGGGTATATCTAATATAGTCCCTATTTGTATTTCATGTACTATGCCTTAGTGCAGCTGTGTTATTCTGACAGTTTGCCAGTTATGGGTACCATCTTGGTCGTACGCATGTCCATCCATGATAATCGCCTACATGACACTGATATAGGGCCCTACATGTTGCCAAAATGGTTTCCGCAATATCCAGTGGATGGTTTGCCCCATTATTGAGAATATAGGCGTGTGCTATACCCACATCACTCCCACAGGGCGGGCCTATGAAATCCCTGCCAAACAACACCTAGGCCCATTTCTGCATACCCATAATTCCCATACCTGACAACCCTCTACAGTACCCATTACACATGTTTAATGTGTGCGTTACTGAAGTGTGGAGACACTTATATGCACTCCCCACTCTCCGGATATCAGTTCGTATGTCATACATTCTATCGACACATGTGTCATCACCCTTGCACCTGATACTGTTGCATCTACAGCTATTTCGTATTTGCTGCGGTCACTTCTTTTGCGTCAATGTCGGTTGACACTACGTATGATTCAATTTCTGGAGTCCTGCAATGGACACCTATCTGCATGTTTAAAGTGTAGAACTTGCTGGATTGTCACTTTCTGGCCAATGTTTTTGAATGCTGAGGTTTATTCACCTTTCCTGCATGTCTGTCTACCCATATTAGATATAACGTCGCCTATTTATGTACATATGTCATATCTACGGGACATAAGTCTGTTGTGTATACATATATACATGTACAATCCTTATTTCATAACTTGCTTTGGTTTACGTCTGTGGATTATGTGTATACACATATATCTATATCCATACCATACCTTTCCACTATACAGATTGTCGCAGAGTGTACAGCTGCTTGCCCCTTTATCTTCGCTGTGTTTTACATAAACCTGTGTCTATCTGGCAATGTAGTGGCATTTCATTTGAGACTTACAGTGGGGATTTCTGGCAAGCAGTTCAGGTTACGACTGCATACCCTTCAGGGAATCCATGCTACTGACACACCCATTATTCTATCCACTTTCTATGTTTGTTCTGGCACATATCTGGGGTTTGTCCCTATTTGTACCGATAGTTTGCATGGCTTCGTCCGGTTTCATACTTTATGAGGTTAATGGGTTTGAGCCATGTATAACTAACGTGGGGGAAACAGCATTCATTTACTATGCTGTGAGCAGATCACACACGCACAGGTGCACTTGGATTTCCTTATTGTGGGTTACATATGTTTACTAAGTCTTTGTGCTTACGTGGGCTTTATTACTTGTGACAGTACCAGTAAGTATCGGACGTTTGCGAAACACACGTTCACCTTTACATATTTAACTGTCTGTACAGCACAGACACATTCATTACACTTTCACATTATATGTGCTGTAGTTGTTGTTCAACCGGGACTGCATTCATGTTGGCCAGATGCTGTAACCAGTGTACGTTTGGTGTTCTGTCTCATTTATATGCATACCCATAGTACATAGCAACATTACCATATGCCTCACCGCTTCACTTACGTCACAGGCATCCATTCTCCTGCTGGGAAAAATGCGGTACTACATGTTACACATTCCCTATTCCCTACTGCTCTGGACCCAAGCTGCATATTTCATCACTGCAGGGATATTCAGAACCCAAAGGCTTATATTCCTGACACATACAGGTCTTTAATTGTCAGGGTGTTCATGTGGTGATCTGGGTTTAGGCTTGTCCGACTGGTGAACGGAACTGCCCTGACTGTGTTCAAATGTCAGACAAAGCACATGTACAGGGATTGTCCATTTTAAACATTTAATCTGTTTACAGACACAGGTGTTTGGGCACCTGTCAGCAGCTTATGATGTTGGCAATACATAATATGGGTGGGGGTGGTTACAATACATAATCCACGGTGAGTGGTGTTCCCATTCACATTTGACTATTTCCTGTATTCATTCTTACGAGGGTTATTATTTTGCACATGACGTAACTATGAATTAACTACGGGTATGCAGTAGTACAGTCAACATATGTGACGGTTTGTTACAGTATATATTACGGACCTCTGTAATACTGGGGACTACCCCACATCCTTCACAACATTTCCTGCTTATGTACATACTATTATTCAGTGAACTTTCGGAGCTTGTGAGAACAGTGATTACATCTGTCCCTATTTGTCCACACATCCTTTTAGGCTTTGTCCAGGTTTTCTTGCTGTAATAGGTTGAGAGGTGGTGTCGGTATGTGATTGAGTTGAATATATACTGTCGATAATTCAGTGGGGAGTAGGGTTACCACTTGTTCCTCTTTGCGAGGGGGGGTCCCACTTTGGACAGTTGTGTCCTGCGACGATACCTAAGACATGGCAAATGTCCTGTGATTTTAAGACAATAATATATTTCTTATTTTCTGTACTAGTTGCATGATACAGGTATTTTGTATCTGGTACACATAACTATTATTTGGGATAGCATAAGCTATTCAAATGCTATGGCATAAGCTTTTATCTTGGCATACACGTGTAATTCCGTCCTTTGCACTGGCCGGGGGTATGTTTTATCCTGCAAATTCTCACATTTCTACAAGGGATGTCCCACCTTGGCCATCTGAACAGGTGGCAACCCTAGTGGGGTGACCTGCATGGTGGACAGCTGTTCCATCCTGCGTAGTATGAATTGCATGCCTGTGTAGAAACTGAACAGTACCATGACTACACATACATGTTTTGTCCAGATGTGTACAGTAATGGACACCGTGGCGTGTAAACAACACTGAGGTTTCAACAGGTTACTTATCCCACGCGGGATGTGCACACATTTTGCCGTAACATTAACGCGCGGGCATTTGGATTTACGTACCTGTGATGGGATATTTACAATCGTGGGATACATATTTGCAATCCGGACACTGCCTAGGATGATACTTCCTACTACATATGGGGAATACTCGCTATGTGCAGGTGTACGGATGCGCAAGGCTGGTAGCTGGATTTGGTGGACATTCGGAAATGGGTGCGGGTTATGTGCTATACTGGGGTTGTTGCGTATTTCATTTGCATGCATGGGTTCTACTTTTGGATATCCCAGTTCCGCATATAGCATCCTATGTGTATGTGACGATTACGTTCCTGTTCATGTGTATAGCACATTTTAATATACATATGTTTGTGTGTGTTTGGTATACAATTTGGACTGTCAGGTTTCTTTATGGTTGTTATATAGTCACAACTGCCCTGCTGTGTACTATCACTACCACTGTGGGACTGCTGGTGACCATACCCATGGGGCTAGATGTGTGTATTGGCGGCGCTGACATGATGCTTCACTTCCACTGGGTATAACTTCTGACATTGCAGTACATTACGGACACACGATTTTAAATATCATTTGTTCCATGGACGGAAACTTATATTATGTTGCGTGCATTTCTGTTTTGTTCTCCATTTTGTGTGGCCGGGAACTGTCTTGCATGCTTTGCATATGTTTCATTATCCACGGACACTGATAGGTGCGATTACTATTGCAGGCAGGCTATAATATTCAGCAGTTTAGGTTGCTCATCGCCAGCCGACATTGACACGCCTCCGGGCGCAGCTTAGTAACGCCCTATGCTCTCGCGCACGTGTCCTATGCATGCGGATGTGGTAGCGGCACACCTTCATTAATATGCATATGGCGCTACTACACCATTTGTATGCCGCACGGCCGGCGCGGGCCTTACACCGGCCTTGCGCCGAGCTTCATGAATCCGGGGGTGGGTAACAAGTGTATTTTTTACAGTCATTACTGTGCAGACTGCTCACTGCAGCTGATGACATGTTTGTCACACATGCTTATTAGTTATATATATACACATTAAAGTATTGCGTGATTAACCATGTATGTGCGAGATGTGAATGTGCAAAAAATAAATGTTTAATTGTAGAACCATGATAACCACAGTTATACATATATGTTTGATATCATGTGTATGCTCAAGCCACCTGCTATACATAGTTAATTTTATGTATAATTATTTTTATATTGTCAATTTTTATATAAATTGCAGTAGACCAGCATTAATAACATTTTTTGAATTTGCTGGATTAGAACCCTGGTTCACCAGTATTGCGGCCATTAACTAATGCCTGTTGCCACAGAAACAGCTAGGCAGCAGTTTGTTTTTCACACTCAATTCTATGTATGAGTGCTGACCTCTATGCAACGCAGCTTAGTGTGTTTGTGTGATGGCAGACCACACATGTTAAAATGTATCTTTTTACAACAACTTTTTAGTCAAAAAGAGCATCATCACATGGGTGAATCAGAAACCCTAGCTCACAAGTGGAGTGTATGAGCTCTTGAAAGCACGCAATGTTGCCTTTAAATCTAAAGACAAAGATGCCCTAAGGGAAGCCAGAGTAAAGGTAGGTAGTGGAATAAGAAAGGGTATTGGGCCTATGGACATAAAATTCAGAGTCACTCCTCAGAACTGAGAGACTCTAGGTGTCCGTGGCAAGGTATACAATCTATATCAAACTACAGGTCCCTACCTTCTCAATGTGATGATAACACAGAGTTTCTCAATGAGCTTAACACCTACGTCAGCAGTGTTCAAAGGGTGCCACAATGGGTGAACCCAAGAAATGCGGCTGGTCCTAACAATATTCTGAGGCGGGTGTTGAGGGACTGTGCTAACCAACAAACTACTGTTCTTACTAACATATTCAACACCTCTCTAAATCAGGCCACAGTACCCAAGTGCTTCAAGAATACAACCATTATACCACTGTCCAAGAAGTCTGTACCCTCAAGCCTGAATAACTACTGCCCAGTAGCTCTCACTTCCACTGTAATGAAGTGGTTTGAGAGATTGGTCAAAGAGTTCTTAACATCAGTTCTTCCTGCAACACTGGACCAACTCCAATTCACTTATAGATCCAGTCACAATACGGCAGATGCCATCTCACTGGCACTTCACTTATCCTTGGCACACCTGGAGAACAAAAACTGCTATGTCTGCATGTTATTTATTGACTTCTTCTCAGCCTTCAATACGGTCATCCCTCAACATCTGATTGAGAAAGGTGTGCATGTGGGTGTTGGCACTCCTTTATGCAACTGGAGTCTAGACTTTCTTATTGACAGACCACAAAAGGTATGTGTAGGCAACAATACCTCAATGAAAATCGCACTGAACACTGGAGTGCCTCAAGTGTCCTGAGTCCCCTGCTATTCACCATGCTGACACATGACTGCATCGCTAGGTACAACACAAACCACATTATTGAGTTTGTGGATGATACTACAGTGGTAGGTCTCATCAGCAATGGTGGTGAAACAGCCTACAGAGAGGAGGTGAACCAACTGATTGGCTGGTGTGACAAGAACAACATGGCATGTGAATAAAGCAAAGGAGATAATAGTAAACTTCAGGAAGAGATGTGAGGCTCATTGTCCACTCGCAATCAAAGGAGAAACAGTGGAGAGGGTGAAGAGCACCAAGTTCCTGGGGGTGCATATCAAGGAAGACTTGTCTTGGTCAAAAAACACCATTCACATTGTTAAGAAGGCGCAACAGCAGCTACACTTTCTAAGAAGGTTGAGGAGAGCAAAATTACCACCTTCAATTCTCACAGACTTCTACAGGGATACCGTTGAAAGCACCCTGACTAGAAATCTCTCAGTGCGGTTGGGAAACTGCATGATTTTAGATCGCAAATCTATCCAGAGGGTGGTGAAAGTGGTGTAGAGAATTATCAGGTCCACATTCCCATCTATCCAGGACTTGTAGCCTGCTCAGTGCCTCAGCAGAGTCAGGAAAATAATCAAAGACTGCACTCATCCTGCCTATGGTCTGTTCTTATGTTTGTCTTCAGGCAGGAGATACCATATCTTGCCTTTAGTAAAATCAGTACACTGATTTAAAAAATTTTACGCAAAAAAAAAAAAAATTTTAGAAAATTTTTAAATCAGTGTACTGATTTTACTAAGGGTTTGTTCATTATGGTTGAATGGGTTCATGTTTCTTTGAAAAGTGGATGTGAGCTGAGCATTCCTTAGAAATACTGATTGACTGCTTGTTAAAAAAGAGTATTTAAATGTTTTAGGGGTGAGGTTCAGTTTGTTCTGATGAAGCCAATTCATTGATGAACGCGCTCAGCATGAAACACTGTGTATCTGGACTGTATACTGGTCTTTTATTTGCTTTTATTCATTAAAAGGAGCTTTCCATGGTCCTTTTGGTGCATTTTTGTCTGTGGTTTTGGTCTGTTGAGCACCAACACACCTTTATTTGGTTTTTATCTTACAATTTTCTTATGTTATTTCAGGGAAATGTAATGTATTATATATATTGTCAATGACACAGGGGTGTTATGCTTCTAAGATGGTCCATAGACACTTCCAGGGGAATGCTGGGCACAGTGACAAGTGGCTGTCAATCATATAGAATTTACTTTTCTGTTTAAAATGTGTGCATATTTTGTGAGAATTTTGTTGAAAGCATATATATGATCATAGGAAGTTTTTAGGCTATTGGCCCCAAGGCCATTATAAGCCTAGCCAAGAGTTTAGCCCATGCATAGACAAATCAGCACCCGATGGCCCTGTCCAGCAGGGACACAGGTGGAATCCCAGGGATGTATTTTCTACTTCCCATCCAGTTATCCAGATTGCACTTAAAAAGGGGTAAAGAGGTCCTCTACTTGACATGGAGAGGGCATCTATTCCATAGATGGGGGAATTTCTGGGACACAAATCTCTCCTGCCAGCAAGTCCTATTGATGTCACAGACCAGGTTGAGGTCATGTGTGTGGGTTACTTGAGTGGAGCTTGACTTGCGCATATGCAGAAGTCCCATCAAGGTGGGGTCTGAGATTGCCTTGTATGCCAGACAGAAGTCACCTCTGAGGAGTCTGTATGAAACAGAGTAGAGGCACAGGGCTTTTAGCCTATCTGTGTATGATAGATTTTTGAGGCCCTGGATTCTTCTGGTGAGGAACCTCTGTGGTCTCTCCAGTTGCTGCATGTGCTTTGCGAGGTTCATGCTGAATGGTGCATTGTACTCAGTAATGGGCCTTATAAGGGAAGAATACAGGGATGTTATGACCTCCTTGTCCCTGGATGAGATGCTCTTACTTATGAGGTGGGCCATGTAGAAAGCTTTCCATACAATGGAAGCAACATGGAGGTCAGAGGTCAGGCTGCTATCAATCTGGGTGCCCAAATCCCTCACGACAGACTGCGTGCTTAGAATGTTAGGTATGTGATCATTTGTGGGGACATCTCTCTCCCCAAAGGGGATGATGATGCATTTTTTATATTCAGCTTGAGGCCATGTTTCTGGCACTAGTCATTTGTTTGGGTGAGTCCATGTCACTAGGGGAATTGATGACAGCTCCCAACTTGCAGTCATCTGCAAACCTGGTCAGCCATAGCCCACTGGTTTTGGCTTGAACCTCAGAGAAGTATATCCCAAATAACAGAGGCCCCAAAACCGAACACTGGGGTACGCCACTCGATAAGGGTCTATTGCTTGAGGTGGCTTCCCCTATTTTGACTAGGTGGGTTCTATCAGTGAACCAGCTGGCTACCCATCTGGTAACATATGGATTGATGCCTAGTTGAGAGAGTTTATCTATTATGTCTGAGTGGGGATATTGTCGAAGGCTTTGGCCAGGGCAAGGTAGGCGGTATGCACTGTCTTCTCCTCATCCATGGCTTTGGTGACTGTCTCAAAAAGTTGACCAAATTTAACAGACATGACCTCCCCTTGATGAAGCCAAACTGTGTGGGATCAAGTGTTTGGAGGTTGCCAATGTCCTTGTTAAGAAGGTCCATGATAATCTGCTCCATGGCCTTGCAGATCAGGTTAGTTAGGCTGATGGGTCTATAATTTCCCGGATCAGTGGATGCTCCACCTTTGTGTAAAGGGATGACAGTGGCTGTCCTCCACTCAGCTGGGACTAAACCTGTACTCAGGCTTTGGTTGAATACAGTGCCTACTGATGCTGCAAGTTCCTGCCTGAGTCCATGTAGGATGCAGCCTGGGATGTTATCAGGTCCCATGGAGGCTGTATTTTTTGCCTTTGAGAGAGCAGTGATGACCTGATCCCTAGATATAAGGGAAAGGGGGCAGGAATGGGAATGTCCTGATTTACTGATGGGGGGACAGAGGGGTGAAATTTTCGCTGAATCTGTCAGCCAGCAAGTTTGCTATATCTATGGCATTTGTATATGTGGTATCTTTGATCATCAGTTCTGAACAGACCTGGGTGCTGCCTTTGAGATTACGGACATATGTGAGGAAGGCCTTATGATGGTCTCTAGTAGATGTGGCCAATTTGGACTCGAAGTTTGCTTTGGAGGATTTCACTAGTGCTCTTATTTGCTTGTTTAGGCTAAGGAGAGATTGCTTTCAGTTGGGCATCTATTCCTTCTTGGTCCTGGTCAGTAATTTTTTTCATTTTTTATAGAGTTTATTTATTGCAGATGTCCACCAGACTGGTTTACTCTTCCTTGCGAAGGATGATTTAGTCCTGTCAGATAGTTCTGATTCCATGCATCTATATAAATGTTTGTATAGTAATTTGGTATAGTTTTGGATACTGGTGCCAATTGCTAGAGAGGGGGAGGGAACTGTGAAGCTGTTTATACCATCCCTCAGGAGGCTGTAATCAGCTTTGGAGAAGTTTTTTTGATTGACTCTAGCTAGGGGGGGAGGGAGATGGTGACTACAAATGTGACCACTTTATGGTCGGATCTTACAAGGGAGGATGATACTGCAGGGATGCTGCAGTCGTTACTCATCTTGGTTAATACCAAGTTCAAGATATTACCACCTCTTGTGTATTGACAAAATCGCAGAATCCCTGGGCATTTGTGTTCTGGCAAGAGTAGTTCTTCCACTCTATGTTTGGGTAGTTAAAGCCACCCAGGATCAGGGTAAAGGGTTGAATCTTGATATATTTGAAGAGGTCTAGATAGGCAGTTTAGGTATCTTGGGTCAGATTTGGGGTCCGGTAGCTAGCTATGATTTGTATAGGGGTCTTGTCAATAGTTAACTGCACCTGGAGTGTCTCTTGTGCGTCATACTGTTTGACCAGCCTGGAGGTGTGTATGTCTGTAATATATATTGAAACTCCACCTCTTTTGGCTTTACTACCCACAGTTTGTGGTCTGAATGTATGATAGGATGAGTAACCAGGTAAGGCTGGGGTGCTCTCCGCAGCTTTGAACAAGGTTTCTGTGACCACACAGATGTCAGCATTTTCCAGGGTTAGGAATGCTTGCAGAGAATGCAGTTTCAAGTTTAGACTCCCAGCATTTAGCAGCATGACCTTTAATCTGCGTTTTGTTGAAATGTTTATGTTGGTAGTTTTAACCTCGTCACTTTTCCTAAAAAAGGCACTATAGGGGAGGCAAGAGCCTTTGCCAGAATCATGAATCCCAGGTGAGACAGATGCAGGCCATCTCTGGCAAAGCATCATGGTCTTAATTGAATTATGTAGTATTCCTTGGTTTTTACAAACTTTTCATTTGCCTCTGTTTTTGGGGGTCAGAAAGCCAAGTACCATTTGTGTGTTGCCGCAACAAAAGTTGTGTGTGTGTTTAAAAAGGTTTGCTCTTGAAATTGTGGAGTTATCCTATTATTTCCATGATAAACAATACATTAGTAAAGTGATATTCCTTTTTTTGGTCCAAACATTGGTTTGTGTGTGAGTTTGGTATGGTGCAACCACACAGCCTTCACTTTTAATAACTGAAATGCATGTCTCCAGTGCTTAATGTTGAAAATATATGTATGTGCATATGAATAGGAATTAAATTATGTAATATTTATGTGTTGTGTCCTTGTCTGTTTTGTGTCACATAGGATTATGGCACCCAAGCATACAAATCCATGTCAATCCACTTTCAGTGACCCTGAAAATGACATCATAGGGCAGGTGTTCAGGTGCCATGGCTCCCTTCTGCTTGAGAGAGGATGGGGGGATGTGGCTGGCAGAATACATATTTGGAACCAGCTAGTCAGTGATATGAATGTTATAGGGGGGGTGCACCAGGACTTATGATTTGGTGCATCACAGGGCCACTGTTATGATTTATTCAACCCGGAGGAGAGCAGCTGCAGTTGTCCATGAACAGTTGGTTATGGGGGGGGGGGTGTCCTGCTACAGAGCTATCACTGACACCAAATGAAGAGTTCCTGTCCACTGTCAGAGATCCAGAAGACTCAGTAGAAACTGCACACTAACACATGATTGATGTCAGTGCTGGTGTTTCTGGGAGGACAAGTATGTGCCATGAGGAGATTCCAGGTAAGCTTATGTATGTCAAGTTGTAAAATTTGGTTGTATAATAAAATATAGAAACATTTAACTAATACTTCATGGTGTTTTTTTTTTTTTTTGGATGAACCTATTGATAACTTAAGAGACTTAACAACACATTATTGTTCATTACACGTGGGCTTTGGGTGGATGTATTAACTAAGATTCAGTTCAGTTAAAATTATTGCTAGTGGACATACAGGCAAATATTCTGTATTCACTGTCCCCCTGTGTTATTGCAGTTGTGATGATTGCATCCTTACCTTGCTTCATTTCTTCCAGGACCATTCTCCCTACCAAGTGTGGCATCATCTTCACATGGTAAGACAAACATTTTTATTTGATTATTGATGAAAATTCTTCAGATATATGCATTCGTCTGTATGTGTGAGGTGGGTGTAATGAGTGTTGTGTGTATTGCTGTACCATCTGCGATAGTGTGACCAGTGTTAGTTTGTTATCATATAAATTGTTTTAAAGATTTAGTGCAGGTATTAATTTCTTTATATGTGTTTGTTGCTTATTATCATAGGTGATCCTGACAATGGAGGTGAAGGACTCTTACCACCTGATGTCAGAGTACTAGCAGACTCTGATGATGATGGTGGCCAAACACAGGCACAGTTGGGGGGTACAGAGGTTGAATCTGACACTGAGGTTGACATTCAGCCACCCTGTGTATTTCACTCGGGCAAAGTCAGTAGGCATACACATACCTCTTCCACAGAGCCCTGAGATATTAGACAGGTGAAGAGTGACGCACTTGATCAGGGTAGTGTGGTTACTGCAGCTTGAATGCTGGTTGACTCCGGCTGTAGCCAAAATGTGGGCAAGATTCCACACAGAAGACTTGTTGGGGGTGCTCAGAGGAGGCCTGCTGTCCAACCTCCTACTGATCCTGGTGTGTCTTTACGTGCCAGTCAGCATATGTTTAGGGTCATCATGGAGATGCAGGCACATTCCACAAGGACCTCTGTGGACATGCTTAGGGTTATAGATGTGGCAGAGGCTGACATGCATGACTGCCTCCAGAGTGTGGCTGATTCAGTGGATCGGATGAATGACATGATGGACCAGGCAGTGTCTTTGATGGAATGTCTGCTGGGAGGGGGACAGCATCTGTGTGGATGTAGGTCAACAGCATCATTTAATGCTAGTCAGTGTGGCTGTGCCTGATCATGCAACTCCTGGCAGAGCCAGTTCTCACTGTCAGGGGTGACAACAATGAAATGTTACCTCTACCATGCATGGCTCATACCTGTCTGACATACCAGGACGTAGAGCTAGCTTAGAGCTTGGCTGTGTCCTTGCAGACTCTCACACACGTTTCAACTTGACTGTCCCGACAAACACACACGCTTAACAGTTCCATGGGTCATTCGTGAGATTTACAGCTCATTCTGTCTCCGTAGCCATTTGATACTTTATCCAAATTTCTGCCTGCCTGTCAGTCTTACTCACACACACTCACTGCCTTTTGGTGTCCTGCCCTTGTAAACAACACCATGTGCAAATAATGATAACTCTGCGTAGCCTTGATTTTCTGTCTTTTAGATTCAGGGATACATAAGACTTTTGTCTGATGCCCAGGGTCCATAGCAGACTGAGTGCTTATTATATATGTGTTTGTGATGCTCTTTTTGTACTGCTTTCTTACATGTTTTTGTATTGTGTGTGAGGACTATTAGCGGACAGAGAACACATCTATTGACATAAGTCATTGCTGTCACATATTGATCTCGTCACCCACCTTCTAATTAGTTACATTATCAAGTAAAATGAACTCCAAAAGGTGCAGTGCACAAAGAAAACCAGTAAACCAAATGAAGCAATGCTCTGGAAAGGAGGGTCCCAATGGATGAAAAAATTGCCTTTATTAAAAACAAACAGAATATTGAGTGCTTTAGTCCCACACCAAGCAGGGACTTAATCAGAATACATATACGTCCCTGCTTGGTATGGGACGAAAGTGCTCTATATTCTGTTTGTTTTTAATAAAGGCAATGTTTTCATCCATTGGGACCCTCCTTTCCAGTGAGTTGCTTCATTTAGTTTACACATTATCAAGTAACACTATGCAAGGATCTGCCATGCATTTGTATTATTAGCCATTTATTTTCCTATTCCAGGTTCAACACTTGCCTTGATAGTCTGGCAGTTACAAGTGTTTTAATTTGGGGCTGACTCTGTGTGATGCTAGCAGTACACAGCCATTACATGGGTAAGCAAAAGTTGTGAGCATTACCTGGCATCCGTTTTACTGTATGTATCTGCATAGGATGACAGTTGTACCACTTAAGTGATGAGCATGTGTGCTATCCATTACCTCTTGGCCAGGGTGAGAGCATATTGTGCATGCCTATGTCTACCTACACACACAGCAGCTGGTGGTTCCCCCTGTGACTCCTCACCTGCGTGTGGCTATGATGACCTTGTCAGTAGTGGTGGGATGTGTGCCTCTTCCCCTTGGTGATCCTGCTGAAGCTGCTTTCAAAGGATAATATTGTAAAGTATAGCACAGACAGTGTAAATTTTAACACGAGTACAGGGATTGCACTGCAGGGCTCCCCTAATGTATCTAGACACTGGAATCATTACTTTAGCAGCCCAAACACACACTCTGTGAGATTTCTTGTTTGAGGATGTGGCTCATTATGGCTTCCTTTGGTTGGTGTGTATACATTTCTGATGGGCGTCATCAGCCACAACTCTAATACATACTCTGCATCCCCCAGCACTTGCCCTTGTGGGATATCCCCCTTAGAAAACCTCTGATACGGTTGAGAGTTGTGCCAGATACAGGAGTCATGTTAACTGCCTGAGTTGCCAATACACACATTCAGGATGACTCCCTTAGTGTTGTACACAAACTGGCATTTAATGGAGTGGAAACCCTTTCTGTTTATGTACACTCTTCTATGTTCCCTGGATAGTGTTTTGATATTAATGTGTGTGCACTGTGCAGTCTATGGCACCCAGCACTTCAGAGAAATATGCTACATGTTAGAAATCCTGCATAGTTGTAGCTCTGTCCTCAGGTGTACAGGGAAATGTATGTATGTAGGTACTAGCGTGTTGTAGCATAACATTCAGAAAATGATGCAGGATCCTGCATGCTAATTACTGTTGATCTCTGGAAGGTGCCTGTAGCTAATATTCTAAGTGCTACACATATCTTAGTCTCCAGAGGTACTTGGTTCCCCTCGGTTTGCCCATGCTCTCAACTGAGGACGACAGAGGTTGCAGAGTTCTCGTAGTGTGTCTCTAAACACCCTGTAGCACTCTAAAATTTCCACCTCATGCAGACCTTGAAAAGTTAAATGGGGTCTAAACACCCTTATAGGTTCATAGGTTCATACTAGGCTATCTGCCCAAGGGCATTTATAAGCCTAGCCCAGAGTTTTGTGGCTTTCGCCACCCCTTTAGTTTGAAGGAAACTATGCCCATTATTTTGCTGTGCCTCTGTCAAGCAGTGACACTGAGGTAATCCCTGGGGTATATCTGCGATCTCCCATCCATTGGTCAAGATTTCTTTTGAACAAGGCCAGCGAGGTGCTCGGCCTCACATGTACCGGGATTTTGTTCCTCAGCATAGGGAGTCTCTGGGTGATGAATCTGTCCCTCCAGCATGTCCTATTAATAACCGTGTCAAGGTTTAAGTCTCCCGCCCTTGTAGTTCTGAGGGATCTAGATTTTTTGAGGTGAAGCATCTTCATCAAATCTGGGTTTGACATGGCCTTGTATGTCAGGCACAGGTCACCTCTGAGTAAGCGTGTTTACTGAATAGAGCTGGAGTTCCTTCAGTCGGGCAGCATAAGACATATTTTTGAGACCCTTTATCCTTTTGGTGAGGAACTTTTGGGGCCTTTCCAGCTGCTGCAGGTGTCGGGTCAGATGCATTCCGAATGGGGCATTGTACTCAATCATTGGTCTGATGAGTGATGAGTACAGGGGGACGATGACCTCCCTTGATCTAGATGTGAATCCCTTCATGATCAGGTGGGCAATGTAGAAGGTCTTCCTAACTACTTTAGCAACGTGAGTGTCAAACGAAAGGTTACTGTCAACCTGGGTCCCCAGATCCCTGATAACCTCTTCTGTGCTCAGTGGATTGTCACCTATATGGTAGCTAGGGGTAACCTTGTTTTTCCCGAGGGGTATGACTATGCATTTCTTGACGTTTAACTTTAGGCCATGGCTCTGGCACCAGTTTTCCGTTTCTGTGAGACCCTTCTGAAGGATATCTGTGTCAGATGTGTTCTCGACTATGGCGCCCAGTTTGTAGTCATCTGCAAACTTTGTCAGCCATAACCCTCCTGTGTTTGCTTGTACTTCTGAAAAGTAGATTCCAAACAAGAGTGGGCCCAGGACTGAGCCCTGTGGGACACCACTTGTGACAGGCTTTGAGTCTGACATGGCGCCAGCAACTCTGACCCTGTGGGTTCTGTCACTTAGCCAGTTTGCAACCCATCTTGTGATGTATGGGTTTACATTTAAGCTGATGAGTTTTTCAATGATACCTGAGTGGGGTATTGTGTCGAAAGCCTTTGCCAGGTCGAGGTAGGCCGTATGGACTGCCTTTCCCTCATCAATGGCCTTGGTGACTGTTTCGAAAAAGTCAACCAAGTTTAAAAGGCATGATCTGCCTTTGACAAAGCCAAACTGGGTTGGATCCAAAGTCTGCACGTTCCCTATGTCTTTATTTATGAGTTCCATTATGATCCTCTCCATAGCTTTGCAGATCAGGCTTGTCAAGCTGATGGGACGGTAATTTCCAGGGTCGGTAGAGGCACCGCCTTTGTGAAGTGGGACCACAGTTGCCGTGCACCACTCCTTGGGTATGTGTCCTGAGGTGAGGCTAAGATTAAACAGCTGTCCTAACTGCGGGTTTAATTCCTCATTGAGTTCGTGGAGCACACAGCCGGGGACACCATCCGGTCCCATGGATGCTGTGTTTTTCGCGTTGGAGAGAGCAGTTCTCACCTGGGCGTTAGAGATGTTTGGGGGGCTACAATCCTCTGGTATAGATATCTCTCCTTTTGGGGGGGAGGGGGGGAGAAGTTTGCACTGAACCTGTCAGCCAGTATGTTGGCAATGTCTGTAGGTTCAGTAATTTTCACATCATTTTGAGCTAATTCTGAGCATATCTGGGAGTTTCCTCCCAGGTTTCTAACATAGCTAAAGAAGGCCTTATGATTGTCTTTTGAATCCTTAGCGATTTTTCTCTCAAAATTTGCCTTGGATGATTTTATGAGGGCTCTTAGTTTTTTACTTATAATGATCAAAGGTGTCTTACCTTTTAAGGATTTTGCTCTATCTTGTAGTAGCTTCCTCCTTTTGTTGTAGAGCTTGTTTATGGCTGGGGTCCACCAGACTGGACGCTTGCCTTTGGTACAAAGAGTCTTTGTTTTGTTTGGGATTGCCTGATCCAGGCAGTCCTGTAGGTGCTGGTAGAAGGCATTTGTAAGTGATCAGCGGCTTGACTAATGTTTTCCGCCGGCTCGGGGGCCTTAAAGGAGACCACACTATTCTTTAGAAGTGTGAAGTCGGCTTTTGAGACGTTTTTCACTGTGGTCTTTTTTATCTCAGGTGGGGGCGGGATGAGGACCTCCAGTGAGATTAGTTTATGATCTGATCTCACCAGTGAGGGGTATACTTCCGGTGTTGAACATTGTGATCCCATGTTCGTGATGATGAGATCAAGTATGTTTTCACCTCTTGTGGGGATGGTGACTAGTTGTTCCATGGCATTTGAGTTTATGAACTCCAGGAACCTTTGGGCTAGAGTGTTTGGGCTTGAGTAATGATCCCAGTCTATATTAGGGTAGTTGAAGTCACCTAGTATGATGGTGTTTGGAGATACATTTATCCCCTCCAGTGTTTTCAGGAAAGCTATGTGAGGTTCCTGAGTTTGAGAGGGTGGCCTGTAACATGCTACAAATTGCAGAGCAGTCTTGCCTATGGTTAATTGCACCTGGATGGTCTCCGATGCATCGTGCGTTGCCACCAACCTAGAGGTGTGGGTGTCCTTGATGAATATGGACACCCCCCCCTCCTTTCTTGGTGTTGTCCGGATTTTGGGGCCGGAACGCATGATATGAGGTAAAATCTGATAGTGCTGGGGTGCTCTCAGGAGCCTTGAACCAGGTTTCAGTCACAGCACAGACATCGATGTTCTCCATACTGAGAAGGGCCTCGAGTGTGTGCATTTTGAGGTTGAGACTTCTGGCATTGAGCAGCATTACCCTTAGTTTTTTTCCTTTTTTGTGTTCTAGGGTGGTAGGTT
Organism: Protopterus annectens; assembly: GCF_019279795.1. Lineage (NCBI taxonomy): Eukaryota > Metazoa > Chordata > Ceratodontiformes > Protopteridae > Protopterus > Protopterus annectens. The sequence goes on from NC_056741.1 coordinate 1,568,639,463, forward strand.
TAGAATTTGAGCCTTGCCTAAAAAAGGCACTATAGGGGTGGCAAGAGCCTTTGCCAATATCCGGAAGCCCAGGGGTGACAGGTGCAAGCCGTCCCTTGCGAAGCAGCATGGCTTGTCCAGCATGTCATCCCAGGCAGACAGACATTGGATCCCCTTTGAATGACACCAGAGTTTAAGCCAATTATTAAAGCTAATTATCTTATCCCTGTATTGTGGCATCATTCTTGGTGAAGGTAGGATACTGCTCAAGGTCAGGGTCATACCTGCCTGGGCTACATAATCAGAGAGCTCCTCAATGTCTCTTTTCATGTAGTCCAAGGAGGTACGTCTCAGGTCGTTTACACCAGCGTGGACAATGACTGAGTCGTACTTGTACCTGCTGTTGAGAGATCCTTCTCCTTCTTAGCCAAGATCTGCTAGCAGCAGCATATACTTGGGCCTGTTGCACATAACACATGTTAAGAGCAACAGCAGCCCCTGACATTGTTTCTGTGTAGAGTAGTTTATGTGGCTGTATTCCAATAGGCACTGGAATTTGCAGGCAAAACCTGCACTGAGTCTACATGGTTGCTTTATAGCTTGTTGAATAGCTCCTCTGACTTGGATTGGTTGATTAGCATACAGTTCAGCTGCTTATGCAGTAATTTGCATGCCGGGATGTTTACCATGTTTGCACAGCTCTACACGACACATTGAATTCAGCCCATTATTTGAACTCAAATGTATTTGCCATTTTGCTTCTTCATACAATGTTTTGTATAATCACCCTCACTTATCAGGTAATATAGGCTGTAAAATATGAAATTATTTATTTGTTAGTCTCTGTCGACTAGAAAAGTCTAATTTGGGAAAAAGCTATTTTCAGCAGAGGCTGCACAATAAAATGACATGTGATACATAAGGTGGCAATAATGTTCGATATATACAATTTACAAATAAATAAACAGAGATATAAATATGTTCAGTACAATACTAACAGAAATTAAATTAAATAGAAAGAGAAATCTTTATATACTAAATACTCTGAGGGTAATTTGGAGATGCAAATTGGAGATGCGAAGAAGAAGATAATGTATTAGATATGTGGATGAGATAGGAAGAAATAGTAGAAAAATAATGCTGAAGGTATGGTTTGGAAGAGAGTTAGTGAAACAGGTGTATAGACAGTGGTATGATAAGTTAGTACATGAGAGGAGTAAAAGAGTGGAAGCTATCAGTGTGGTTAGTAAAATACATAGACAGAAGCAGATATACTACAGTGGGTAAAAGCAATGTAAAAAGTTAAAGTTACTGGCAAGAATGGCGTGCTTATACATGGATTAAAAAATATACACATTTCAAATTGCTTGACGGTTAACTATTATAATTCCTCACATTATATGCTTATTATCTATTCAAATTGTGAATATGTTCTCTTAAATGAGACTGTAATGCTCATTCTGTTTTCTTTTGTGTGTGGTAACAGCTGCTCACCACATATTAGACAAACATATACAAGACACTGAGCCAGATTCAATAAACCCTACACTAAGTGTACATGATTTGTATTCAAGAACAGTATTATCATGGTTTTGCGCTTTCTAGTCACTCAGAAAGATTACACCAAGTGTACATGTAGTCTACACTGTATGGTAACCGTCATGAATCCCTGTCAGTATTTAAAGCTGCAAGAATATCAGTAGGAAAACTAAAATCAGGAGGAAGAAGGTGTGACTAATGTCTATGTCGTCTGTTCAAGCAGAATGGTGTACACTTAATGTAGGCATCATTAATTGTTTCTTTATCAGCACTGTAATTAAAACTAAAATAATTTGTCTCTAGATAGATGAAAGCATTTGTTTCCTCATATACCAGTGTAATAGCGGTATTACCCACTCCCACCCACCCCTGCGCACACACCTTTTGTTAGCAAAAGCATTAAAACCTGGAATTTCAGATCAGTGTGATGGTTAGTTGCACTACAATGCCTCATTAAAGCATTATATGCATTCCTTCCATTGAGATTTTACGCATGCTCTCTGGATGGGTTGGAAAATATATATGGGTCTAGGACTATTCACTGAAAGCATATTTCATTGAAAATCAAATGACTGTACACAAATCACTTAAAGCTCAATTCACTGAAACACATTTCACTGAAAGTTATATATGGCCTTTTCCCCATTGTTGTACGACCCTGGATTTAGTATATATATAGTAGGGGGGGGGGGTCATAGCCCCCCACATATTTTGGATATATATTAAGTTCACAAAAGAAGCTGCGGTGGTACAGCGGTAGCTTTGTTGCCACACAGCAAAAGGTTCTCCTTTTCGATTCTTGGCTGGAGTGCCTTCTGAGTGGAGTCTGCATGTCCTCCCCGCGGTCGAGTGGCTTCCGAAAGACATGCGTGAATGGGCCTGCCTTCACTGAAGGTTGGGCATGGGGCTGGCAACTCAGCATCGTAAAAATCTACTGCCAATCATTAGCGGACCCGAGTTCTGCTGTGGCGACCCCCTAACCGGGAAAAGCCGAAAAGACAAACAACAACATTAAGTTCACAAAAGAGTCATTTATTGGAATTGCGAGTATCCATGTTTATAGTTGAAAATATTTAAAATAGATGGGAGGGCTATGCCCCCACACCCCCCCTTACTATATATACTAACTCCAGGGTCGCACAACAGTGGAGGAAAGGACATATATAACTTTCAGTGAAATGTCTTTCAGTGAATTGTGTTTTCAGTGAATTGAGCTTTTAGTGAATTGTGTACAGTCAAATGTGTTTCAGTGAAATGTGCTTTCATTGAATAGTCCTAGACCCATATATATATATATATATATATATGTGTGTGTGTGTGTGTGTGTGTGTGTGTATGTATGTATATATAAATATATATATATATATATATATATATATATATATATATATATATATATATATATGCAAAATCTGGGTGCATGTGTATGTGCGAGTTGCAGTTGTCATCAGAAAACTGGAGACTTTTTGTTTTTAATTGAAAGAGTAGTAGCTTTAGCTCCATTATAGCTGATCCACCCGAATAATTCACTCATTCTAAACTGTAATTTAGCTTACCACACCAGTAATGCTCTAAACCAACTAAGCACAATTGAATCCCTTCTTTCATCTTATTGGTCTCTATTAGCTTTCTTACCCTAGCAATCACTGCCCATATCTCCAGCAATTCTACTTTTCCTACCTTATCTCTATTGTTGCTTTTCTATTCCAAATATGTAACTGTACATATATTTGGATTATTAGATCTTCTGTGTATATATTGTTTGTGCTAACTCATAAATGTAAAACATTGTTATCTGTGCACTGTACATTGCTTTGTTACATTATGATGTAACCCGGGATGAGCCTGTAATTGATCATTGTTTTATCAATGTTGCACCTATGAAACAAATTTAAGTAAACACAAAAATAGATAAATAAAAATAAATAGTCACTAAGCTGGTAACAGATGAAATTTCCAAAATGTCCATATTTGTACAAAATTAGCACCTACATAAGAAACAAAACAAAATGTGTGTTTAAAATATTATATTTTGTCAGGTTTTGGATTCAAACTTACATTTAATGGAACTATGATTTAAAAGACTATCATGTGATTTTCTGAAACTGAATCTTTTTTGTTTCTATAATATGATCTGTTTACATCTTTTTGGGTAAGTATTGAACATTCAAATTAGTGAACTCTTAAAAGCATTCCAGGTTTGATGAGGTATCTGTCCAGACACATGCAACAGAGATACCTTACTAAAAGGTACAAAGCCTAAACAGTATGGCCTACATAGACTGACTGACAACCCAGTCACTTTACTCAGTATATTTCAGACTGCTAAGAGCTGACCTGTGCTGGCATGCAAAACATCCTCCAATCCAATATTAATAGATTTACAGCACATCAGCAAGTCAAATGACATCAGAAATCCTCAGTCTAGGGATATAAACTTCTTCTGTAACATAAACAGAATGGTTTGGAGAGAGAGAGAGAGAGAGAGATTTTGCAAAAGATGCTCTGGAACAGACTCCCTGTCAACGTAAAATCTCATCCCTGTCTGTATTCACGTGCAACTTGGATCTATGGAAGGGAAACAGAGCATTTACCCAGGGCTGCCCCCTGTACTACTGGTGGACAGAGGCAGCTCCTAAATGCTTTAGCCCATGCATGGGTCCCCTCAAATTATCAGTTGTTACCCTTATTAGAGTAATGTATAATTATCAACAATAGGATGGGTAAGACCAATCTAACACCAAATGGTATAGGTTAATTTAAGCTCCAAAAGGTAAAATGCAGTTAGCCTAGTACATACCTGTGGACATATGAATTTTAATATTATCCCCTGCTACATTTGTACACATTACAATATCTTCATTGTAAAATGGTGATTTGTTTTATATCTTAGACGCATAAATTACAATTTGGCAATTTTCCAGTGGTGTATGTTCCCATCACATTCAAGCTGTTCACTTAAGTTCATACAGAATCATTGCACATATGCAAGCACTGTTAGACTAAACAGTTTTTAACTTTGTTTGAAGTACATGTTTAAATCTCCTTGGGTCTTTTGATTACTTTAGAAAAGAGGCATACATGAAGGCAGATTTTTCTGGCATTGTATTCTTTGAGAAATCAACAGCTCTTTCTTCATCATTACTTTCTATTAACTTTTGTATTTGTAGCCTGGCTCTGTGGCTCAGAGGGATGGAGCTCTGACTATGACTCATGCAACTGTAGTTCAGTTAGCACAGGAGAAGCCAGGCAGTGAGGGAGAGCGAGAGACATGGCCCACTTGCCTTACCAGGGGTGTGCACATCCATGGTGGTAACGAAGGAAACCACTGCTTATGCTGTAATGGAAAGGGTAAGGCTGCTTGGAAGGAAAACCCACTGCAGAACTGAGATAGCATCATCCACTGTCAGCCTGTTGCACGTCTTCTTCCTCATGGCACCTTACTAAGTATAGACATTTTGGGTCAGGGAGAAAAAAATACAAGAAAATGTCAAACCATCCTTGATGGTTAACTCAATGATAATACCTCTTGGTTGGCTGTCTCTCAAAGAAGGGAATGAATGGAATGATAGATAGATAGATAGATAGATAGATAGATAGATAGATAGATAGATAGATAGATAGATAGCGAGTAGGTCTGATGGTTAACAGCATCAGGCACAAAATAAATAAATAAAAAATGAAAGAAAAGTAAAAACTTTATATTTGTAAACAGTGACAAAGTATAATCATTGTTTTATTTATTTTTAAGGGTTCGGCGCAAACTGATTACTGTGCTATATTTGAAGATTTAATTTACATCAAAGTTCCACCAAGTATGAAATTTTTTGAAGAACTTCTGTCAGAAAGGTATTTAAATTTGCAAATTATTATAAAATAAACCATATAACATTCTTGAACAATTTAAAAGTGATGACCTTTGATTATTTAAAGATATTTAAATGTTAGAAGAAGTAATTGCAAATCATTACTGCATGCTACTTAATGTGTTTTGCTAAAAATGCTGAAGTTCTGGTTCCATATGTCATCCACTTCTGCTTGTACACCCTATAAAATCTGGAGAAGTTTGGTAACTTCGTTATACTTACAAGTTATCTGAAAAAATGAAGTTTAGACAACCTCTCAACCTGGAAACACCAAAAATCTGGACAACGCACCAAGAAAAGTAGGTACAACTGGTCAAAAATAGTGTGCTGTTTAACATAAAATTTGCATATAGAAATTGTGTAACCCCACCCACTCCAGTGGAATTATGGGATACCAGTATTCAAACACAAGTTGAAGAACAGACAAAATATTAAACACAAAATATAACCAAAATAGTGTTTTATTTAAAAATTTGAGCATGTTTTAAACTTGTATAAAACTAAAATACAGTTGTCTTTTATAACTGCATTGAATCGAGAGAGATATTAAAAGCTGACAAGCAACAGCTGACCCCATGTAGAAAAGCAGAAAAAGGGGGGGGGGTTGATGATGTTGATCTAATTCTAGTCAAGCTTGCATTGCACTAGTTAGCTAACAGGTTCATAGTTACTAGGTATCTCTTTCAAAGGAAGACGTTTTCAGGACTGCATCATCCACCCCCTTTAAAAGTACAACACAGTACAGTACCAGCAATCCATCTACATACTGTGGGAGTAGAACCTACCACAGCCTTCTGCATCAAAAGCAAGTATACTACCCGTTGTGCTACTAACAATGCAAGCAGACTTGACATAAGCAGCACTAAACTTCTCTTCCCCTGAAGCTGTCAGCTTCTTGTAAAATCCAGTCGACACTCAACTATATCTCTCAGCTTTGCAGCACAAAAAATCTGGAAAAAGCCAAAATTTATTAGGGGGACAAATCCCCAATAACCAGGAACATATTTTAAACATTGCTTGTGTAATCTTGGAAAGTGTCTAGAATAAAATGTTTTATGTTACCATGTGTTTCCTGAAAGATTGGAAGACTGAAACTTAAATGGCTATCATTATTCAGTAAATTCATTTCTCACTGATTTGCTAGAAAACCACAAATTTTAAGAGGAACAAACCAAAAGTATGAGCCAAACATTCCAGACATTGAATCACAAGGAATCACAAGTGGTGTTATGGATAGGGAATTTAGGCTTTTGCTCCTTGTACCTAAGGTACAGGGTTTGAGTAATATACTTACCTAGGGCATTTTTTACACATACATACATACACACACACACACACACACACACACACACACACACACACACACACACACACACACACACACACACACACACACACACACATCTTACTTAGATTGCAGCAATAAAAACTTGCAAAACAGCAGCAGCAAAAAGTTTCCTGACAAGTTACAGCACAGATGTATTAGGGAAGAAGACTGTTATACTATTAATTGCAATTGAACACGTGACAGTTCCAAACTGCCCCTCCCGCACCCCCCAGCTGCGCCATTAACACAGCTACTGACAGTTAAGCAACTAACTGCAAATGTGAATTTACTTGAACGAGTCGATAATTGGCAACTTTCATCATTTTATAATACTTTTCAGGTTGCTGTTTGGTTGGTGTCTAAGATTTCTGAATTGAGTGGACCATTTATTTTTACCTGGAGGAGCCAGGGGAAGAACTGGTGATATGTCTTCTCATAATTTCTTTAGAAGAGAAGACTGGTCCATCTGTGGCATCCAACGACTGCTGCTTAGAGTGCTTGCTGCACAGTATTAATAAATGGCTTGCCTTCCTTCCTTGCTGTAATTAATTTAAATACACATTACTACACATCAGTAGCACAGTACAGCTGCTGCTGCTCTCAGTATCCTCCACCACCACTCCGTTCATTAATTAACTCTGCTGTTGCAACTCAAACATGTTGCCATACAGAAAAAATAAACACAGGGTGCAGTAGTACACCAGCAGTGCTCATGAAGCTGACGCCATCGCAGGCCCCTGCACGTGATGACATCAGCAAAATTCACCCCCCCCCCCAAAAAAAGACCCCCCCAGGAAAATTCAAAATTAAAGAGGCCACTCGGGAATTCATGGCACCCCATTATTTCAACCTCAAAACTGGTAAATACAGAGGAATTCGGCATGGTTGAGAGGTATGATTATAGTTTTGTTATGTGACCCCTAATAAACACATTTACCTTGAAGTAATAAACACTGCTGCTTACTACTTAAGGATACATGTATCCTGACATGTGTTGACTTTGTGGCAGTAGAGCCATTAAATGCTTATGTTTGGTTAGTATTCTAGATACACATTTTTGGTTAAACTCCTACTCTACATTCCATGCACTTAAACAGGAACTGTGCTGCTCTTAAAAGAGTTCTGCTTCTTGACCACCCAGGAATAAACTTGTTTACCCTTTCTTAAGTCTGCAATTAAAAGCAGAATGAGAAATTCAACAATGCTTGGTAAAAACATAAACCCATTTTAGTGATTTGTGGAAACTGATGATTTCATAAACTTCTGCACTGTTCTTATCAGTAAGACTTTTGGAAGATTGGATGAGTTAGTCATTTTTTTCCTTAAAACCAAATGTAGTTTTCTGTGTCAATACAGTTGTTAGTAACTTTCTTTTACATCTCTTCAGAGTTTACTGGAACCTATAGTATAGTGGATATAGCAGGATAAGCCAGTACAGTATGCTGTTTGTGGTGCTAGGGACAGCTTACTGGATGGTCACTTTTTAGAACTGGATTAACTTAATAACACCACTCTGTCAGAGATGCTAGGTGGGCAGATTGGTGTGAGGAGGGAGATGATTTTTCTGAGCTGTGATACAATTATGATGGCTGCCAAAAAAGCAATTACTAAAAAACAAACCAAAAAAAAAAACCTCACCAACAGCCACCAAAGTCCAGCACCATATATAATGAACATCTTTTTCAAAAACAAAAAGAACCAGTGCGGACACCACATAGAAGAGCATAAAATGATGTATTTGATAAAACAGAACATGAACAGATAAGCACTTTGGGTTAAAAACCTTCTTCAGATCAAATCTAATGAGCTAAAAACATCCATTTAAACTACTATAGGCCAATTAGATTCTACATTCAACTGACGTCCTTTTAGAATGGGCTTGAGGGGAACATGCCCATTCAGACCCAGCAATTTATCTGCTTGCAGTTCTGTGATCCATCGCTGTTCAGCTGTAACTGTTATTTCAGATTTTTGCTATTATTAAATAAAAATGTCTCTTCAGCAACTATTTTCTTAATTTATCAATCCACAGTTAATAGCTTCCAATTATTTCTAATGACTTCACAGACACTGTTCTCATCACTAGTAAAAGTCATTGTAACTTTGGTTCTATTAACGTTTTTCTCTGTAGAAGAATGTTTAGTAGTGCGACTCCCGTAATAACCAGAAAACTATGGCATACCTTAAGTAGATCTTAATTCAGTCTTTGCCCCATCATGTTATTTACTTCATTAGCATTGTAACTTCTGGCCATTAATTGTTCAGCAATATTTTCAGAAGCTTGTAAAAAGTCATCTTCTGATCTATGCAATCTTGATGTTCTAACCAAATGTCCTTTCATTATATACAAAGTGCATGCTAGTTCTATGCAAAAGTTTGTACCTCCAACAATTCTTCTTATACATCTGGGTGGTAAATCTATTGTCTTTATCAACAGAAGTACATACATCCAAAAAAATCAATCACCTCATAAAAGGCCAGCAGGGTCAACATAAGACAGTCAGTAGCGCCTTCCATGTAAGATACAAAGATATTTTGGCAAGGATCGGGGGTAGTGATGGGCACCCCCTGTGCAAACAGTTATGCCATCCTTGTGTTTGCTAACTGGGAAGAACATCTCGTACTTGCACCTGTACATGAGTTTCATCAATATATCGCTTATTATAAAAGATTTGTTGATATATTTTTGCTATGGCGAGGCACTCGAGAGCAACTTAAGGACTTTGTTTCTTGTTTGGAAGGCACCACTGACTTTCTTACATTCACCTTGCAGGCCTTTTATGAGGTAATTAATGTTTTGGATGTACATATTTCTGTTGATAAAGACAATAGATTTACCACCCAGATGCATCAGAAGACATATTGGAAGAACAAACTTTTACATAGAACTAGCATACACCCTGGCTATATATATTGCAATATAATGAAAGGGCAGTTCAAGAATGTATACATTAGAAGATGATTTTTTGTCCAAGCATCTGAGAATCTTGCTGAACAATTAGTTGCCAGAGGTTATAATGCTAAAGAAATGAATAACATGATGGGGACAAAGATTGAATTAACATCTACTAAAGGCGTGCCATAGTTTTCTGCTTATTACAGGAATCATATTACTAAACATTCTTCTACAAAGGAAAAAGTTAATAGAACTAAAGTTACAATGAGTTATTCTAGTGATGTGAATGTCTGTGAAGTCATTAGAAATAATTGGAAGCTATTAACTATGGATGGACAGATTAAGAAAATACTTGATGAAGAACTGAAATTTCTATTTAAGAATAGTAAAAATCTGAAATAAAGACTCTTGTCACACATATCCTTACTCTAAACCAGTTATAAGTCAGAGGACTGGTACTTATCCATGCAGATGGTGCAAAACCTGCGGTTATATGAACAAGGATAATATTTTCATACATCCTATCTCTCATAATAAATATGTTCCTCATTTATATGCATTTGCACCACCAGACATTCTCTTACATTGCAATTCATAATAAATGTATGTGTTTTTATGTTGACAAGACCGACAGGCAACTTAAAGAAAGGATCCTCCAGCATGTTAGGGATATTTCACTTAAAAATAACAACAACGCTTTAGCGAAACATGTTAATGAGTTCTTGTCACATGGTTTTACTTTCATGGCTTTACAAATTATTGTACCTCATTTGATAGGTGGAGATCTTTTTAATTATACAGAGACAGCTGAATTGCGATGGATCGCAGAATTACAAGTAGATAAACAGCTGGGTCTGAATGGGCATGTTCCCCTCAAGCCTGTCCTAAAAGGGCACCAGTTGCAGTGTAGAATCTGATGGATGTTTTTAGTTCATTAGATTAGATCTGAAGAAGGTTTTTAATCAAAAGCATTTTTCTGTTCATGTTTTGTTTTTATCAAAGTACATAATTTTATGCTTTTCTACATTGTGTCCACACTGGTTCTTTTTGTTTTTGAGGCAATTACTGGAAAATGGAAATGAAATGGTAAACCAGTTATACTAGAAGTAGTGAATATAGTAACAGAGATAAAACAACTGGAATTGAGATATAGCCAGGGTAGTGCAGCAGTAGCATTGTCGCCTCACAACAAGAGATTCTCCCATTTGATTCTCGGCTGGAGCGCCTTCTGTGTGGAGTCTGCATGTCCTCCCCATGGTCGAGTTTTGTTCGAAAGACATGCGTGAATGGGCATGTCTTCATTGAAGATTGGGTGTCGGGCTGGCACCTCGGCACTGTAAAAATGTACTGCCAATCATTAGTGGACCGGAGTTCCGCTGTGGCGACCCCTAACTGGGAAAAGCCGAAAGAAGAAGAAGAAAAGAGTAGGAGCAAACTCTTCTTCTTCTTCTTCTTTCGGCTGTTCCCATTAGGGGTTGCTACAGCGGATCATGTGTTTCTGTTTCTTCCTGTCCTCTGCATCTTGCTCTGTCACACCAACCACCTGCATGTCTTCTCTCACCACATCCATGAACCTTGTCTTAGGCCTTGCTCTTTTCCTGTTACCTGGCAGCTTCATCCTTAGCATCTTTTTTCCAATGTATTCTGCATCCCTCCTCAGCACATGTCCAAACCAACATAATTTTGCCTCTCTGGCTTTGTCTCCAAACCTTCCAACCTGGGCTGACCCTCTAATATACTTATTCCTAATCCTGTCCACCCTCGTCACACCCAATGCAAATCTTAACATCTTTAACTCTGCCACCTCCAGCTCTGACTCCTGTCTTTTTGTCAATGACACTGTCTCCAACCCATATAACATAGCTGATTTCACTACCCTCTTGTAGACCTTCCTTTTCACTCTTACTGGTACTCGTCTGTCACAAATCACTCCTGACACTGTTCTCCATCCACTCCATAGCAAACTACATTGGAAAAAATGAGAATTGTGGGAAGAATGAATACAGTGGAGGAATGAGATTTAAAAGAATGTAGGGATTAAATGAGCTGTGTAATATTTGACTGAAAATGATTGGGTGGATTATAAGTGATCTACAATGTTTGCAACTGGGAGTGTGTCAGTATGGTTTGCAATGTAAAATGCTTTCAACTAAGATTGTGCACATGAGCATAAGTCAGTGAAATAACTGTGGCACCTGTACTTGAAATTAATTATCATACTGGTTCACTTTTGATTTACTGGACTGCTTATACTTTCATCTTTTGAATTGCTGTACTGTGCTTATTTGTCTTGGGTCACCAATGCCTATATCCTGTACTGTTTTTCCCTGTACTTGAAATTTGTTTTACTTGTAAATTGTCTTTTTCTTGCTAGTCCCATAGCTCTGTGTTTATATCCTGCATAATTTGTACCTTATCATATCACTTTTAAATTGTACTGTGCTCAATAGTCTTGTGGCATCCCCTGCCTGTATCCTGTGTTGCCTTTACATGTGCTGGTACTTTGTATCACTTTTCAATTATTGTACTGCATTTGTTAATTTGTGGTAACCATGCCTATATCCTGTGTCATCTCTGCGTTATTGTATTGTGTGTGTGTGTGTGTGTGTGTGTGTGTGTGTGTGTGTGTGTGTGTGTGTGTGTGTGTGTGTGTGTGTGGTGCACGTATATTATGTATTTTTGTCTCATCTTATGGTATAAAGGCTGTCTGGTATTGTATAGTACTAGTGATGCCCATACATAGAATCATTTGCAGTGCCATTACATACACTGCCATACTGTACCTCTAATTTGTCTTTGTCCACATATCTCCCAGCTAGTACCACTGTATCTGTATTACAGTGAACCCTGTATTACTGAGCCCCTCTTCCACCAAATTTCTGACTATCATGAGCCCACAGTCTGCCCCTTAACTCATATTTTGCTAACCTGCTAATAACATTAGGCACTTTGAGGTAGTATAGCAAGTGCTTGCTGTTCACTTACAGTTCATTATTTTTATTTGACACTATGTCTGCTAGTGAAAAGTACAGCTAGCAATGTAAACTGGAGGTAATCCACTCGTACCACCCATTTGTCAGAGCTCACCCTACACCTGCACCACCACAGCACAACAAAACCAATAAGCTTACATATGCTTCCTAAGCCTCCTAGACAATGACCAAGACACTTAAATCTCAGCATTACACTCAAGCATCATCCACTGCACTCAAAATAACACTTCCAGTTAAGCCAGACTCAGAACCCCTCCTTCAGCTGCCACTGCAAACAAGGGTCACCTGAGCTGAATGACAGAGCCATTAAGGCTGTCCTCTGTGAGGTGATTCTGTAGTGAGATATACTGATGCACCACACACTACGCTGAGCAAAGACAGATTGTGGATTGTCTCTCCAGTACCAGACTTTGTAGTATTACCAGGACAGTCAGCCCCTTGGATTTCCATCTGGAAAGATGTGAAGAGAGGAGTGGTTCTGCTCTAGGTATATGCTTCTGGGGCTGGAAAGAAACTAGTCTTGAGCAGCATCACTCCATAACTGCAAGTGATGCCACAGTACAAGCAAAATATAATTGACTTTAACAAGTGTATTTATAACTGGTGTCATTCAAAGAGTTCCAGTGTTCATCAGCATTGTGAGAGTGATGAAAGAAGGTCTTGCTTGCTTTTCAAGGGATTGCCTTCATCTTTCCCTTCACAGCTTCCACATGTTGACTAAGACATTCTTTACCCTCATAGTGTTTTTGGTTAGAGTATGTCTTCTACATCTATGTATCTTAATATAGCACTGGTCAATATTAGAAGTTTAAACAAGAAAATGTCAAATTTCATGACTTTCCTGGCCTCTGAAAATATACATATTTGAATAATACAGTCCAATTTTGCACATTACAAACGCCGCCTTCCTGGTATACAACACCAAACCACATTATTTGGAGACACACTGGTTGGTTGTTATCCATGTGGACACTGCAGTTTATGTCAACACATTTGCAAAACAAAAGAATTCACCAGCAAAAATACACCAAAAATTTTTAACATCAAAATCTTTGGTAACTGCAGTTCAGACTGGGTGACATATTTGGCACAATATTCTTGCTCTGCTTTTTACGTAGGCCAAACTTCTAGGCCAATGAGGATTAGAATTAGTGAACATTTAAGCGCCATTCGAAATAGGCGTATAACCAATGCATTATATAAACACACTAAACAACATACTACAGCTTCATTTCAGTTCATTATTATAGACAGAATACAATCACACAGGAATTTTAAAATGGGTTGGCACAATAGATTAAATACTATGGAAGAAAGATGGATCACTACACTTGGGGCCCTTTTTAAACCCGGACTTAATGAATACCATGTACATGAAGGATAAATGGTATATAATGTGATATTCACAGCGGAGTAATATTGATCTAAATGTGATATGTCATTTCAGATATAGCATGATTACCTTCATTTACTTATAATTTTCAGTATCCTATCATTATTCCTTAAATTTTTTGCATTTTTTCATGCATCACATTGGACATATAACCTGTCATTTAGCAGATGTACCCTAAAAAACGTTAAAAATATGCTGAATATTTTACAGATTTTTATTGATAAAAAATAATTTACATTTCTTACATCTGGTTTAATATTGCTGTTATAAATGGATTTCACCATATAAATGAATATACATTATAGGTTGATTACAAAATTAATATTGAAGTTAGATTTTGTTGTATTTAACAGGTTTATTTTGGTGAATTTTTTATGGAGTCACTGTGTTTAGCTAAACTGTCAGTAATACAGAATGATTGTTGAACATACCACTTTAAGAAGGCAGTATAAATTGTTAGCTGAATGCATTATGGGCTGAAATTAAATTATTTGGATAAGACACATTGAGAAAGGCATTGTTGGCCGAAACCGGTATGTGCATTTCACATTAGGTTGTTGTTACAATCTAATTAAATATATTTTAAACTGCTGTCTTCAAGTGCTGGTCCCTTCTGTTTGTTTCATTGTTGTGGTTCGGACCGAGCACCAACAGTCTTACGTGCGTGCCTTGTATGCTGGACTTATATAAAAAAGACCATCTGCAACCTTTCTAAAAGTGAATAAATACAAATAAATTAAATACAAATAAATTATTTAGAAAAGAATAAGCTAAGCATTACAATATACAGGTAAATATACAGAAAGATAAATGCAAAAGGAAACATTAAATAATCATTTTTGTACAAATGAAGTATAAGAAAGATAAAAACGTTTTAAAAAGTTTAACTCCAGTTAGGGTTTTTATGTAATTCTAAACTGCAAGAATTATTGAACCTTAAGTTAAACGTATCAGAGACCAAAATCCTTGTCACAGGCTGCAGGGTTTTTCTTCCCAGCTTTCCTGGTCTAACATAGCTCTTCTGTTCATCTACTTTTTTAGCTATATGAAGTATATCTTTTTTCACACGGACTCCATGGATGTACCTAACAGGTTTTCCGCATTTACATACATTCATGCTAGTGAGATGTGTAGCGGTGCTTATTTAATATGTAAGCCTCCACATTCAGCAGCACCTCTTCATGTCTAGAGCACCTTTTAGTGGCAATAAACAGGTGTACAGATGTCCAAAAACACAATATAAATAAAAGGTTGTGTGTAAACATAAACCCAGTAAGTATGTGTGGACAGAATAATAGAAGGCAAGGGTAACTTGAATCTCATGATTAAGAGGCAGGGGAAATTTAACAATGAAAGTATAATTAGATATTATTAGACTAGTTTATAAACATCAGTAATTAAATATTTTTTGATTTATGCAAGTAATCCTGTTCAGATAGGGACACATGAACATCAATAAAAATTAAATACTGATAATGGCTGAGAGAGGGATAGGTTCATAGGTTCATAGGTTCATACTAGGCTATCTGCCCGAGGGCATTTACAAGCCTAGCCCATAGTTTTGTGGCTTACGCCACCCCTTTAGTATGGGGAACTATACCCATTATTTTGCTGTGCCTCTGTCGAGCAGTGACACTGAGGTAATCCCTGGGGTATATCTGCGATCTCCCATCCATTGGTCAAGATTTCTCTTGAACAAGGCCAGCGAGGTGCTCTGCCTCACATATACCGGGATTTTATTCCACAGCATAGGAGTCTTTGGGTGATGAATCTATCCCTCCAGCACGTCCTATTAATAGCCGTGTCGAGGTTTAAGTCTCCCGCCTTGTGGCTCTGACGGATCTAGATTTTTGAGGTGAAGCATATTCATCAAATCTGGGTTTGACATGGCCTTGTATGTTAGGCAAAGGTCACCTCTGAGCAAGCGGTAAGTGACTGAATAGAGCTGGAGTTCTTTCAGTCGGGCAGCATAGGACAGATGTTTGAGACCCTTTATCCTTTTGGTGAGGAACTTTTGTGGCCTCTCCAGCTGCTGCAAGTGTCGGGTCAGATACATTCCGAATGGGGCATTGTACTCAATCATTGGTCTGATGAGTGATGAGTATAGGGAGACTATGACCTCCCTTGATCTAGATGAGAATCCCTTCATGATAAGGTGGGCAATGTAGAAGGTCTTCCTAACTACTTTAGCTACATGGGTGTCGAATGACAGACTACTATCAACCTGGGTCCCCAGGTCCCTGATAACTTCTTCTGTGCTCAGTGGATTGCCACCTATTTGGTAGCTAGGGGTAACCTTGTTTTTCCTGAAGGGTATGACTATGCATTTTTTGGCATTTAACTTTAGGCCATGGCTCTGGCACCAGTTATCCGTTTCTGTGAGACCCTTCTGAAGGATATCTGTGTCAGATGTGTTTTCTACTATGGCCCAGTTTGCAGTCATCTGCAAACTTTGTCAGCCATAACCCTCCTGTGTTTGCTTGTACTTGGAAAAGTAGATGCCAAACAAGAGTGGGCCCAGGACTGAGCCCTGTGGTACACCACTTGTGACAGGCTTTGAGTCTGACATGGCGCCAGCAACTCTGACCCTGTGGGTTCTGTCACTCAGCCAGTTTGCAACCCATCTTGTGATGTATGGGTTAACATTTAAGCTGATGAGTTTTTCAGTGATACCCGAGTGGGGTATTGTATCAAGGCCTTCCAGATCGAGGTAGGCTGTATGGACTGCCTTTCCTCATCAATGGCTTTGGTGACTGTTTCAAAAGTCAACCAAGTTTAGAAGGCATGATCTGCCTTTGACAAAGCCAAACTGGGATGGATCCAATGTCTGCAAATTCCCTATGTCTTTATTTATGAGGTCCATTATGATCCTCTCCATGGCTTTGCAGATAAGGCTTGTCAAGCTAATGGGACAGTAATTTCCAGGGTCGGTGGAGGCACCGCCTTTGTGAAGTGGGACCACAGTTGCAGTGCGCCACTCCCTGGGTACGTATCCAGAGGTAAGACTATGATTAAACAGCTGTCCTAGCTGTGGGTTTAATTCCTCGTTGAGTTCGTGGAGCACACAGCCGGGGACACCATCAGGTCCCATGGATGCTGTGTTTTTTGCTTTGGAGAGAGCAGTTCTCACTTGGGCGTTGGAGATGTTTGGGGGGCTGCAATCGCTTGGTATAGATATCTCTCCTTTTGGGGAGGGGAGAAGTTTGCACTGAACCTGTTAGCCAGTATGTTGGCAATGTCTGTAGGATCAGTAATCTTCACATCATTTTGAACTAGTTCTGAGCATATCTGGGAGTTTCCTCCCAGGTTTCTAACATAGCTAAAGAAGGCCTTATGATTGTCTTTTGAGTCTTTAGCTATTTTTCTCTCAAAATTTGCTTTGGATGATTTTATGAGAGCTCTTAGTTTTTACTTATAGTGATCAAGGGTGTCTTACCTTTTAAGGATTTTGCTCTATCTTGTAGTAGCTTCCTCCTTTTGTTGTAGAGTTTGTTTATGGCTGGGGTCCACCAGACTGACGCTTGCCTTTGGTACAAAGAGTCTTTGTTTTGCTTGGGATTGCCTTATCCATGCAGTCCTGCAGGTGCTGGTAGAAGGCATTTGTAAGTGATTCAGCGGCTTGAGTACTGTTTTCCACTGCTCGGGGCCTTAAAGGAGACCACACTAGTCTTTAGAAGTGTGAAGTCGGCTTGAGAAGTTCTTTACTGTGGTCTTTTTATTTCAGGTGGGGTGGGATGAGGACCTCCAGCGAGATTAGTTTGTGATCTGATCTCACCAGTGAGGGTATACTTCCGGTGTTGAACATTGTGCTCCCATGTTCGTGATGATGAGATCAAGTATGTTTTCTCCTCTTGTGGGGATGGTGACTAGTTGTTCCATGGCATTTGAGTTTATGAATTCCAGGAACTTTTGGGCTAGGGTGTTTGGGCTTGAGTAGTGTTCCCAGTCTATATTAGGGTAATTGAAGTCACCTAGTATGATGGTGTTTGGTGATACATTTATCCCTCTAGTGTTTTCAGGAAGGCCATGTGAGGTTCCTGAGTTTGTGAGGGTGGCCTGTAACATGCTACAATTTGCAGAGCAGTCTTGCCTATGGTTAATTGCACCTGGATGGTCTCCGATGCATCGTGCGTTGCCACCAGTCTTGAGGTGTGGGTGTCCTTGATGAATATGGATACCCCCCCCTCCTTTCTTGGTATTGTCCGGATTTTGGGGCCGAACGCATGATAAGAGGTAAAACCTGATAGTGCTGGGGTGCTCTCAGGAGCCTTGAACCAGGTTTCTGTCACTGCACAGACATCGATGTTCTCCATACTGAGAAGGGCCTCGAGTGCGTGCATTTTGAGATTTAGACTTCTGGCATTGAGCAGCATTACCCTTAGTTTTTTCCTTTTTGTGTTCTAGGGTGGTAGGTTTAGAATTTGAGCCTTGCCTAAAAAAGGCACTATGGGGATGGCAAGAGCCTTTGCCAATATCCGGAATCCCAGGGGTGACAGGTGCAAGCCGTCCCTTGCGCAGCAGCGTGGCTTGTCCAGCATGTCATCCCAGGCAGACAGACATTGGATCCCCTTTGAATGACACCAGAGTTTAAGCCAATTGTTAAAGCTGATCATCTTATCTCTGTATTGTGGCATCATTCTACTGCAAAGCTACTGTGTAACAAAGAGAGTAACTGTAACAAAATTATTTTAAACTGCTGAGTTAACAGTTAGCAAAGACAATAGATACATTAGGAGATATTTACATATATTACAGTTGTTTCACATCAGATGTGTAGCCCCAAAGTTATCAGTTCTAACCAAAAGTATGCTTTATTTCCCACCTATCATGAAAAAATAAGTTAATGAACCTTACTGCTGTTGACCTATGCACTTCAGGAAGGATCTTTTCTACCCCTTTTTGTCACTTGTAACCATAGAAAAGGTATTTTAAAGTTAAATGTGTATTAGCCGTGCATGTGCTGTTTATTGATGAAAAATATAAACATTAGCATATAAAATACCTGGGCGGCACAGTGGTGCAGCAGTTAGCATTGTTGCCTCACAGCAAGAGGTTCTCCAGCTCGATTCTCGGCTGGGGTACCTTCTGTGCAGAGTCTGCATGTCCTCCCTGTGCTCACGTGGGCTTCCTGCGGGTGCTCCAGTTTCCTCCCACATTCCCAAGACATGCTGCAGGTGGATTGGACATTCTAAATTGGCTCTAGGTGTAAATGTGTGCCTTCTGAGGAAGGTTGGGTGCGGGGTTGGCAGCTTGACACAGTCAAACCCTACTGCCACTCATTCTGCAGACCGGTGATCCTCTGTGGCAACCCCTAATATGGTAGCCAAAAGGAGAAGAAGAAGTATATAAAATACCTAAATGTACATTTGCCACTTTACATTTTCTGTGGCATGCTCAGTAATATGTGTATTACTCACATGATTATATTGAGAATGCCCAGCTACACCTGTGTGGCAGGTATATGGAAGTACTGTGCCATTGCAATGTATCTTGAGGGACTGATCAAAGCTTATTAATGGCATCCACATAATTTATGTCATGACATACCTACAGGTTAAACAACTGTTAAGCATTTCATTGCTCTGCGTGTGAAGAAAACAAAATTGCTGTTGGTTATGTCAGTGTACTCACCTGTGACACTGTGGAAATATGGAAAAGAATCATGGACACCTATGCAGTCATTCCAGTAATAGTAGTTAGTGATGGAAAAAAGGTTTTTTTTTCAGCAAAATGCATGTTGTGAATTGTAAATTTGTGACCATATGTCGCAATGTAGCAAAATACAGAAGGACATGACATACACAAAAGATGTGTCACATTGACTGGGATAAAAACAGAATAACATTCTGATTTTTTATTGAGAGCATTGGCACTGGCTCGGCTGATTGAGGTCTTCTGGGGTCCATCTGCTTTTGAGGTTGTGGAAGGGGCTTTTTCTCTAGCCAGAGAACTGCCTTCTCACTTTTCGGATTCTACCACTTTTACCTGATGGGTTCCGAGCTCTGAGTCGATCAGAGCTACTTTACAGGGACAACCATTTCCAACAAATGTCCAATCAGTTCTGGTAGAGGAACTCCCCCTCTCTTCTGATAGTTCCCCTGAACATTCCCCAGAGGAAGTACCTCAGAAGAGAACTTGCAAGAGGAGGCACATAGACTCCCTGATGGAGTCTCTCATGGAGGATAATGATTTTGATGAGGGGAAAAAGGTCCCCTAGATTGCCACTGGATGACATCTCCTTTGGAGAAATTTTTAGAGATCCTTAGACAAAAGGGTGACTGGTCTTCCAACAATCCCTCTCTGGAAGAATCAGTATTTTTGGAAGATTTTGGTTCTGGCCTGTCTACTTCTTGGGTCCCCGCCCCCCCAGTGGATGAACCCATCAATTTAGTTTCCCACTGGGCTTGGAAGGAACTGGATACTGACAAATCTGTTCCAAAGAGATCCGCTAAATTCTTAGCAAAGACAGACCCCACTGAAGTAAAAGAATCCCAGTTGATGCTATGGTGGTGTCTGCAGCCACCAATAAAGAGCTAGCAGAATAAAGCTCTTCTCTCCATCCATCAAACAGGGAGTCTACAGGATTGGACAGATTTGGAAAGCAAGTCTTTACTTTAACAACTTTTTTACCAGGGGTCTGTAAACTACCTGGCACACTTTACTAGACTTCAGAGAGATTTGACCAAAGAGCTATCAAATACTCTCACAGAGTCCATGTCTGCAGAGTATTTCAAATGAACGTCCTCGCAACTGGCCACTCTCTTGTCCATCTCAAACACTTCAATGAGGTTTATTTCTCACACAGCTGAAGGCACCTCACGAGGACCTGCCAAAGGAGACATGCCTGAATGCAGCTATGCAACTTTGATAAGCCTTTTAAGATGTTCTTTATTAATGCTCCATTCTATGGCACATCCTTGTTTGGGCCATCAGTAAAGGAGACACTTACCTGCAGTGAACAGGATGGAAAGACTTTGTCTGCTGTGGGAATCAAATTTTACCCCTCAACAAATCCTCTCCAGGAATCAGAGAGGCAGTAAGAAAGTATGGCTCTGAAAATGTCAGTGACTTTTCCATGACCTACGCAGTGATAATTCCTCCAGAGGCAGAGGAGGAAATTCTAATGGAAAATGTCACCCTACAGGCAGAGGAGGCCCACAGAACCAGGGTTTCTGGGATTCCTTTCCAGGCAGACCCTTCCATCACTCCGAAAGAGCTGCCCAACTGTCCGCCAGAGCCAGTTGGGGGGCAGTTGTCCTTGCTCCCACATTCCTGGGCAGATATAACACAAGATTCATGGGTGCTAAGAATAATATCCAGAGGTTTTTACTTACTATTTTTTCCAACCCCCTACCTGCAAAAGAAAGAAGCTTCCCAGTGTTCCACCCAGTCAGAGGAAAGCAGCAGCACAAGAAATCCAAACTTTGCTAGAAGAAAGAGGCATCCAAGAGGTCCCACCAGACAAAACAGGATTCAGAACTCACTCTGTCTTCTTTTGAGTGCCCAAGAAAACAGGGGATCTCAGACCAATTTTGGATTTAAGCAGTTTGTATCAGTATGTGAAGATGTCCGAGTTCCAAATAGTCACAGTACAGTCCATCTTACCTTTTCTTCACAAGGGTGATTGGATGTGCTGGATAAATCTTCAGGACATGTGCTATCACATCAGAATAGACAGGAACTCCTGAAGACACTTACTCTGTCAGCTGGGAGCGAGTCACTACCAATTCAGAGCCCTGCCCTTTGGACTCACCACAGCCCCCAGTGTATTTACCAGATGTTTGACAGTGGCAGCTGCTCATCTGAGACTCAAAATATTCTGAGTGTTTCCATATCTGGATGACTGGCTCCTTACCACCCCATCCAAGCATCTCCTTCTACATTCCAAGGACTATTTACTCCAGACTTGCCATTGGGGAAAACAATAAACTATGCCAAATCAATCCTAATGCTAGTCCAGAGCCTGGAGTTCATTGGTACACTTCTGGATACAACAACACATAGCGTCACTACCTCCTCATCACATATCCACTAGCAGAAATCAGGTTCATCTACTGATTTTCCATTCATCTGCTCCAGCAAGATCAGTCCTTCAAGCACTAGGTTCCATGGCAGCAGCCATTGTATTACTTCCCTTGGTATGTTTCTTTATGTATGTTCTTCAATGGACTCTAGCTGTTCAACGGTCCATTCTTCATCAACCCCTATCCTTTCCAGTCAAGCTTACTACAGTTTGGAAACAACACATTCACTGGTGGATCCAGTTGGATGACATTCATCTAGGACAACCCTATGTTTACTGCCTTCAATGACCACAGTCATCACAGATGCTTCCCAACTTGGGGGGGGGGGGCATTTCTCGGGAAGGATGGTTCAAGGCATGTGGTCCCCCTAGAGACCAATGTATATCAGTGTATTAGAGATGAGAGCAGCCTACTTGCATTGCAGGCATTTTAAGATGCTCTTCCTTTAGAGACTATTGCAGTTCAGACCGACAACATGTCTGCAGTCTGGTACATCAACAAACAAGGAGGAACCTGTCTTATCCCCTCTGCAGGTAGGCCGTGAGAGTGTGGGAATGGGCAATCTCATCAGACCACTTTCTAATTGTAATGCACATTCTGGGGAAAACCAGTGTATTAGCAGACAAACTAAGCAGCTCCATCCTGATGCCTCATAAGTGGTTTCTCAATCAATCTGTGGTGGAAATGATCTTCTCTCACTGGGGGCAACCTTGCTGTGACCTCTTTGTGTCTCACCACAACAAGTGCAGCAGGTACTTTGCTCTTATCCCCCCCTGTAGTCCATGTCTGGCCATCTCGACTTCTTTATGCTAATTCCATCTCCCTTTGATTTCCAAGTTTCAGCAGAAAGCCAGTTGGCTGAAGAGCTCAGTCATCCTCATTGCTCTTTTCTGGCCTCTGCAAGTATGGCTCCCTTTCATATTCCAAAAGTATATTTCTGACCAAAAACAAACCAGAAAAAAGTCCAATCTTTCCGTGGTGCAGAAAAGAGTATTTAATAATTCCACAAACAGGAAAAGTAAGCGCTTTCATCTTGAGCACAAGACTTCATCAGATCTGATCTGAAGCATGGGAGAATGTAGGCCTCAGACTTCAGCATAGTAATGACAATTGTAATATACCAAAAGGTGTACATTACATACAGCAGCTAACAAATATCTCACAATAGTGCTTTCAGTCTGTATTTCTATAGAGCATTGGGGTTAAGCACATTTGTGATAAGATAACTGGACTAGTGCAGGTGACTGCAGAAACTCACCAGTTATTGCCATACTCCGCACTGCTGCATGATGCCAAGCTCCATGCAAATGCTGAGGACTACAACTGAAGGCCTTTTTATGGTCCATTTCTGGCCACATGTGTTGTATGTCAATCTATTTTTGACCAGATTACACATTTGAAAAAAGGATTGCTAGGACAGTAGTGAAAATGAAGGGCAGGCAGAGGCTAGAACAAGATGGAAAGAATAGAGAAATGTGCAGGATGTTGGGGCGAGAGCACACCATAACTATATACTTCTTCCCAACATAATGGAAGCTTATCAACAGAATTTTATGAAATAGCAGAGTCAACACCTCAGGGCTGGGTGACAACAACAGAATAATGTTGCATGGCCAACTGGACCAAATCATGTGTGTCGAGGAGACATATAGACAAAGTGGAGAGTTATGTAGGGGATGGAATTTTTTTGTGGGATAGGTGCCCATTTATTTATTTATTGTTTGCAGAGAGTGGACTGTTGGGGAAGTTACTTAGGAATAAGCGAGTTAGGTAGGCAGGGTTAGGTAACAGGCTCAAACATGCAAGTCATACAAGGCAGACAGGGATGGTGATGGGCACAAAAGGTTGGCGGACAGCATTATTGGAGATAGGTAGTGGACATTGTAGGCACATCTGGATCCAGCTTGAGCACAGTGAGAATGTAGTCCTTATCCACAGAGCTATCACCGCTATCTCCTTTCTCATTTCCCTGGTTCAGTGTTGGACATTGCATTGATTTTACAATTAAACTCAGGATTTTTTCCTACTTGCTGATTCAGGCACGAGGCCCTCTTCATGATGTCCTCTAAAGCTTCTGTCAGATGACAAAAGCATTCCGTCCAATACTGCTCCCAAAAGGTACCACTGTAGCAGCAGCTGGGGCAGAGCTACCTGACACAGTTGGAGCAAGTAGTGCAGGAGTTATGGAGCTTTACTCTGACAGGTTGCCACTCAAACGTGTTGTGTGTCTGTGCTGCCTGTAGTGGTGACACCACAGCCACCCGTGGCGGTATGGTGGGTTGAAACCAAGTGTTCAGGCTAGTTCCATGTGCTGATGGTCATTTGTGTTGAAGCAGAAATGTTTCAACCAAAAATAAAGAGTGAGAAAGATAGCATTGGGGAAAACAAAAATACTAACCTCAATGCCATGTCACATTATTATTTCAATACATAAACAAATATGGCATATAACTATGTTCACCTTTGCCACATCCAGATAGGATGTGAAGGCATGACTATGTCATAAAATACATTAATCACAGTGTTGTTATAATGAATACTAAAAAAGTCATTTATGTTATTTAACATTTGTTTACTGGGAAAGTCTGACTGGGACATAGCCTATTTTCAGCGGAGGCCCAGGAAGAAATGCTCCAGACTCATGTCCATGGAATGTGGGAGGAAATCAGAGTACCCTGAAGAAACTTACACAAACACAGGGAGGATATGCAGACTCCACATAGGAGGTGCCCAGTTGAGAATTGAACCAGAGAACCTCAGTTAAATAAAGCAACATGCAAACATGAAATTTATAATGTAATTTAATACTTCAGTAATTAATTTATACATTTTATCTTGTTGTTGTTGTTGTTGTCTTTCGGCTTTTCCCGGTTAGGGGTCGCCACAGCGGAACTCCGGTCCGCTAATGATTGGCAGTAGATTTTCACGAACGCTGAGGTGCCAGCCCGATGTCCAACCTTCAACGAAGGCACACCCTTTTATGCATATCTTTCGAATGCCCATCCAACCGTGGGGAGGACATGCAGACTCCACACAGAAGGCACTCCCTGCACTCTAGCCGAGAATCAAATGGGAGAACCTCTTGCTGTGAGACAACAATGCTACCGCTGCACCACCGTGGAATTACATACATTTTATCTTGTAATAATAGCTAATTTCTTCTTCTGGGAATTGAACACACACACAAACACACACACACACACACACACACACACACACACACACACACACAAGTTGATGCACTCATTGCCTAATGCAGTCATCAAGAGCTGTTAAAGCAGGCATGCATGCTTGATTTAAAGTTTAAGTACGCCTATTCAAACTGATATGGATTGATGCCCTAAAAAGTATGATCTGGCGTGCATTCATACCTGATGCATACTTAACCCATACCTATCTGAGGCAAGCCAGTCCCTCCTGAGTCACTTATCTGTTCAGGGAAATACTTTCAGCAACTGCATGGAGCAAAAAGAAAAAAAGAATGGAAGCATAATGAATAAATATCTTTGCTGGCAAATCCATGCTGTATCATTGACTCATGATGGTTTATTATGCTCACATAACTCAAGGGTCCTAAATTCATCCTCCTGTCAGCTCAAGAGGTTTTGCATGTGCCTTTTTATGTCACTGTAATGGTGAGGACATTGTTCCCCAGTGTATGGAATGTGAGTTACACTGGAGATAACCTTGGCCAAGCTATTCCATGCCTCAGCCTTGTACTGAGATCCTGCAGAAATCCACTTGATGAAGAATGGCACAAAACTCCTGGACTTCTTTTCATACCACCTCTGGAGTCTAAATAGAGCACCGTCCTCACCTCTGCCTGCAATTAGAGTTGCCACCTTTTCAGATGGCCAAAGTGGGACATTTTTGATACAAATGTCAGATTTTGCAAGCCAAAACATACCCATGGCCAGTACAAAGGTCAGAACTACACTTTTTTGCCTAAATAAAAGCTTATTCTTGTAGCATTTTAGTTGCTTATTCTATTTCTTATAACATTTAGGTGTTTCAGATACAGAATAAGTGTTTTATGCAACTATTACATAAAATACAGGAAATAATTTTGTCCTAAAAATCTCAGGACATTTGCCATTTTTACATTTTTTTTGCAAGACATAACTGCTCAAAGAGGGACTGTCCCTCGCAAAGTGGGACAAGTGGTAATCCTACCTGCAATGTGTACTGAACTACACCTAGAACTGTGTGTCTTCATTGGCTCAATTCAGATCTCAAACTAGTGAAAGAACCAAGCTGCTAGCAACACTGACTGCACTCGTAGAATGAAAGTTGCTTTGTTAATCCAATAAAGAATCAAGCTTTTCCGAAAATAAAATAAAACGCTGCTTTATTAATCAATTCAGATCTCATGTACCAGCCTGTGCATAATGACACACAGCCTTGCCAGCTGCATTTGCATTTTGTAAAGCACAAAAATGGCTTGGTAGAGGCATTGGGAATGAGGGTCTATATTAGAACACCGAACGTTCAAAATTTCGAGTGTTCTAATATCGACCCGTTTTCAGCGAATGCTGAAAATATCAAAGAAGCAGAAAACCTATTTTTTTCCTAGGGAAAGAATTCGGTTGTCCATTTCAGTTGCTTCGGTATTTTCAGCGCTGTGGTGGAAAGTTACGGGTTGGGTTCAGGTAAGTGTGCGATTGTGTGGATGTGAGGGTTAGGGCAGGTTAGGTGAGTTAGGGTTAAGGCGTGGGTCAGGTAAGTGTGCGATTGCGTGGACGTGAGGGTTACGGCGGGATAGGTGAGTTAGGGTTACAGCGCGGGTGAGGTCACTGTGCGATAGTGATGGATCTTAGGGTTAGGGTTTGGGTTAAGGTAAGTGGATAGTTAGTGGTGTATGTATAGTTTAGTGTAGGGTTAGGTGTAGGAGTTTAGGTGTACGTCTGTGGATTGCTGTTTGTTTGGTGTGCTTGTGTTGTGTGTATGTGTTTTGGAACAGCAAATTTTTTCCCTAGGAAAAAATTCGCTGTTCTGTATGTTCAATGTTTTAAATTTCCGATTCATAGGGTTCGGTATTAGAACACTTGAAATTTTGAATGTTCAGTGTTCTAATATAGACCCAGGAATGATTCCATCAAAACACAGTGAAGGTATGAAATATGACATTGAGACTTGGCCATGTGTGATGATCACCCTATTTACACCTGTTCCACTGTTAAACAATGAAATGCTGTATAATGTGTGTTATAATTAGTGTTGTTTAGAGGTAAGTGTCATGAATTGGGACGTAATGTATAGTCTATACATACACAACACAAAGTCTGGGTAATACCACCTGGGAATCAAACTAATGAAAAAAAAAGAAGGATAAAATGGTAAATGTGTCAGAGCCTCATGAGAACTTACTTTTTTAAGTTGTAAGTTGAAGTATTCAAATTTCAAACTGAATGGAGATATACTTAAGAGATGCTTGCATGTGTATTACTTTAACTACAAATGTTAAATGTAATGAATCAAGCTAGTTTTAAGTACTTATTGTGCACTTTATACCTGTGGAAGTGCATTTTTCATTAACTATCATCATTGCTATGCCTTACATAATTTACACATGTAATATTTCACTAATGTTTCAATCATTAATGATAGCTTTGTTGCCAAATTCATATTTGCAAATATTTATATTTAATCTTACATTAGTAAAGAAAATTCTGTGACAATACTTATTTTCACCCCCTCAGTAAAATCATCTATAAAGTCATCCTCTGTAAACTGATTACAAACCCCACATTAGCCTGTTCTTTCTCCAGACTCCTTAAGCACAGAGATAGGTACTTGACCAATGCATTTTCTTCATTTAGTACTGTCCAGAGTACAATTGGCAGTGCAACACCAGGCTCATTTGCACTACTGAAGGCATCCCAAATTACATGTTTGAGTTTTTGTCTTCTGACTTGAACCATCATTGTGCACTGCCAAGTGACATACAAATGCATAAGCCAAAAAGAAGTATATAACTGAAAATATATCAATAGGGTATATCTAGCAATGAACAGAGCACTTATGGCATTAACCTGACACATGCATCTTTTTAAAAACTGCTTGCCATGTCATAACCTGCCTTCTGTTACAAAATCACCAGGTCTTCAAGTAATGCCAGTTATTGAGAAAGGGTATACACAGCAGATGATGTTAGATTATTTTGACACAGTGTATACAAGTTATAAGAACATACTTTTATAGGGAATGTATTACTGTCATGATTACTACTTGGGAGATATGGATAAGTAATCCAGCATACATTATACATATTTCCACATTCCTCATATTATTGATTTTCTTTTCACAGACTTTACTATATGCTGCCATATTTTACATCATGCATATCAAATGTTATTAATAATATTTGATTTTCCAATAAAAAATCATTTGCAGCATCAGTTCACAAGACTATAGTTAACATATGTAGCATTTATCACACAGACATAGACTGTTCAATTCATATACAAATATATGTGCCATTACTTAATCTGACCCTGTAAGTAAACGTGTCAGTAGTCTAACTTTGAACCCATTATCTCTGCTGTTGCTCCCAACTCAATGTATTTATACCTTATGCCACAGAGATAGATACCTAATAGGTTCATTTTTTTCACTCCATACTGCCAAAGTGCTAATGGCATGACAGCACATCTGTGTCAGTCTCATTTGCACTGCTGATGGAATAACAAATTAAAATTTGAGTTTTTTCTTAGGTAAGTGTACCATCGTTTACTGCTAGTTACCACTGATGGTCAGTAGTGCTGTCCAGAGGATGAAGCAAAAAAAAAAGTAAAAGATTGAAAAATGTATCTTTGTGATGTTTTCTCAACTTTGTCTTAAAACCTGAGACTATGCACGTTAAACATCACTACTTTCATATAAACAGCACCGTGTCTAGATCTTAACCTTGAAACCATGGTATTAACCTGACACATTTGAGATTATTTTCATTATTTGCCACATACACATACATATTGTAAAAAAAAGAAGGTAGATTATATGTACTCAAGAAAGTAGATTATGTATACTCAGTCAGTGACATTGTATCACTTTACATTAAACATCCAAGATAAAGCATATCTTACAGCGATCCTTTGTAATTTCTCAGTTGATGTGTAGAAGAATGTGATATTTGCAGCAGTTAAGCTAATAATTCCTTTCACAATAGTAACAAATGTTTGCAATGCTGTTATAAAGGCTATCTTTCAAGTCATTCAGTGTAATCTCCCTGACTTCTTGGTAACTCTGCTCTCCCTGATACACCCTCAGTAAGTGTACATCAAGTCATAAAAAATTGGCAGGACCACCACAGCTGATAGGTCTATTCTTTAATAAAAATATAAAAACAGAAAACAAGATATGCGCCTTCACGTTGTGCAGCCAACGCTTCTCCAGATCATACAAAATAATCACTGGGTATGTGCTTAATAAAATAATCAACCAATAACTCAAGTGTTTCACTTAAATCTAACCAATCACATTTCTACTTTAATTTACATCCTTTTAAAGCTGGTTTTAAGGGAACACATCCATTAAGACCAGGATATCTATCAGCCTGCATTTTTAAAATCCATTTGAGTTCAGCAGTCTCTGTGACATTAACTAAATCGCCTCTCTATTGTTCGTATGTATACACTGCAGTACCCTAAAGGTAAAATTGTGACTCATATTGTCTTTGACATGCTTAGCCAAGGCATTGTTTTCATTGCCTTTTTTAATAGGTTCATAGGTTCATAGGTTCATACTAGGCTATCTGCCCGAGGGCATTTACAAGCCTAGCCCATCGTTTTGTGGCTTACGCCACCCCTTTAGTATGGGGAACTATACCCATTATTTTGCTGTGCCTCTGTCGAGCAGTGACACTGAGGTAATCCCTGGGGTATATCTGCGATCTCCCATCCATTGGTCAAGATTTCTCTTGAACAAGGCCAGCGAGGTGCTCTGCCTCACATGTACCGGGATTCTGTTCCACAGCATAGGGAGTCTTTGGGTGATGAATCTATCCCTCCAGCACGTCCTATTAATAGCCGTGTCGAGGTTTAAGTCTCCCGCCCTTGTGGCTCTGATGGATCTAGATTTTTTGAGGTGAAGCATATTCATCAAATCTGGGTTTGACATGGCCTTGTATGTTAGGCAAAGGTCACCTCTGAGCAAGCGGTAAGCGACTGAATAGAGCTGGAGTTCTTTCAGTCGGGCAGCATAGGATAGATTTTTGAGACCCTTTATCCTTTTGGTGAGGAACATTTGTGGCCTTTCCAGCTGCTGCAAGTGTCGGGTCAGATACATTCCAAATGGGGCATTGTACTCAATCATTGGTCTGATGAGTGATGAGTAAAGGGAGACTATAACCTCCCTTGATCTAGATGAGAATCCCTTCATGATAAGGTGGGCAATGTAGAAGGTCTTCCTAACTACTTTAGCTACATGGGTGTCGAATGACAGACTACTATCAACCTGGGTCCCCAGGTCCCTGATAACTTCTTCTGTGCTCAGTGGATTGCCTCCTATTTGGTAGCTAGGGGTAACCTTGTTTTTCCCGAAGGGTATGACTATGCATTTTGGCATTTAACTTTAGGCCGTGGCTCTGGCACCAGTTATCCGTTTCTGTGAGACCCTTTTGAAGGATATCTGTGTCAGATGTGTTTTCTACTATGGCGCCCAGTTTGCAGTCATCTGCAAACTTTGTCAGCCATAACCCTCCTGTGTTTGCTTGTACTTCAGAAAAGTAGATGCCAAACAAGAGTGGGCCCAGGACTGAGCCCTGTGGGACACCACTTGTGACAGGCTTTGAGTCTGACATGGCGCCAGCAACTCTGACCCTGTGGGTTCTGTCACTCAGCCAGTTTGCAACCCATCTTGTGATGTATGGGTTAACATTTAAGCTGATGAGTTTTTCAATGATACCCGAGTGGGGTATTGTATCGAAGGCCTTAGCCAGATCGAGGTAGGCTGTATGGACTGCCTTTCCCTCATCAATGGCTTTGGTGACTGTTTCGAAAAAGTCAACCAAGTTTAAAAGGCATGATCTGCCTTTGACAAAGCCAAACTGGGTTGGATCCAAAGTCTGCAAATTCCCAATGTCTTTATTTATGAGGTCCATTATGATCCTCTCCATGGCTTTGCAGATAAGGCTTGTCAAGCTAATGGGACGGTAATTACCAGGGTCGGTGGCGGCACCGCCTTTGTGAAGTGGGACCACAGTTGCAGTGCGCCACTCCCTGGGTACGTATCCAGAGGTAAGACTTTGATTAAACAGCTGTCCTAGCTGTGGGTTTAATTCCTCATTGAGTTCGTGGAGCACACAGCCGGGGACACCATCAGGTCCCATGGATGCTGTGTTTTTTTGCTTTGGAGAGAGCAGTTCTCACTTGGGCGCTGGAGATGTTTGGGGGCTGCTATCATTTGGTATAGATATCTCTCCTTTTGGGGAGGGAAGTGAGAAGTTTGCACTGAACCTGTCAGCCAGTATGTTGGCAATGTCTGTAGGATCAGTAATCTTCACATCATTTTGAACTAGTTCTGAGCATATCTGGGAGTTTCCTCCTAGGTTTCTAACATAGCTAAAGAAGGCCTTTTGATTGTCTTTTGAGTCTTTAGCTATTTTTCTCTCGAAATTTGCTTTGGATGATTTTATGAGAGCTCTTAGTTTTTTACTTATAGTGATCAAGGGTGTCTTACCTTTTAAGGATTTTGCTCTATCTTGTAGTAGCTTCCTCCTTTTGTTGTAGAGTTTGTTTATGGCTGGGGTCCACCAGACTGGATGCTTGCCTTTGGTACAAAGAGTCTTTGTTTTGCTTGGGATTGCCTTATCCATGCAGTCCTGCAGGTGCTGGTAGAAGGCATTTGTAAGTGATTCAGCGGCTTGAGTACTGTTTTCCCGGCTCGGGGGCCTTAAAGGAGACCACACTAGTCTTTAGAAGTGTGAAGTCGGCTTTTGGGAAGTTCTTCACTGTGGTCTTTTTTATTTCAGGTGGGGGTGGGATGAGGACCTCCAGCGAGATTAGTTTGTGATCTGATCTCACCAGTGAGGGGTATACTTCGGTGTTGAACATTGTGCTCCCATGTTCGTGATGATGAGATCAAGTATGTTATCTCCTCTTGTGGGAATGGTGACTAGTTGTTCCATGGCATTTGAGTTTATGAATTCCAGGAACTTTTGGGCTAGGGTGTTTGGGCTTGAGTAGTGTTCCCAGTCTATATTTGGGTAATTGAAGTCACCTAGTATGATGGTGTTTGGTGATACATTTATCCCTCTAGTGTTTTCAGGAAGGCCATGTGAGGTTCCTGAGTTTGTGAGGGTGGCCTGTAACATGCTACTATTTGCAGAGCAATCTTGCCTACGGTTAATTGCACCTGGATGGTCTCCGATGCATCATGCGTTGCCACCAGTCTTGAGGTGTGGGTGTCCTTGATGAATATGGATACCCCCCCTCCTTTCTTGGTATTTTCCTGATTTTGGGGCCGGAACGCATGATATGAGGTAAAACCTGATAGCGCTGGGGTGCTCTCAGGAGCCTTGAACCAGGTTTCTGTCACAGCACAGACATCAATGTTCTCCATACTGAGAAGGGCCTCGAGTGCGTGCATTTTGAGATTTAGACTTCTGGCATTGAGCAGCATTACCCTTAGTTTATTTCCTTTTTGTGTTCTAGGGTGGTAGGTTTAGAATTTGAGCCTTGCCTAAAAAGGCACTATGGGGTGGCAAGAGCCTTTGCCAATATCCGGAATCCCAGGGTGACAGGTGCAAGCCGTCCCTTGCGAAGCAGCGTGGCTTGTCCAGCATGTCATCCCAGGCAGACAGATACTGGATCCCCTTTGAATGACACCAGTGTTTAAGCCAATTGTTAAAGCTGATCATCTTATCTCTGTATTGTGGCATCATTCTTGGTGAAGGTAGGATACTGCTCAAGGTCAGGGTCATACCTGCCTGGGCTACATAATCAGAGAGCTCCTCAATGTCTCTTTTCATGTAGTCCAAGGAGTGCGTCTCAGGTCGTTTACACCAGCGTGGACAATGACTGAGTCATATTTGTACCTGCTGTTGAGAGACCTGAGTGCTTGCGTTATGTGGCGGATTCTAGCGCCCGACAGAAAGCTTACTGTGACCTTCTCCTTACTCAGTCTGGTGAGCGGGACATCAGTGTGTCTGACTATGGAGTCACCAATGACTAGTGTGTCTGGCATTGTGTTTGGCCTTAAGGGCTGTGACTGTTTGACACTCTGACTGTGAGGTCTATGTGTTGCAGGTGTTGTGTTCTGAGGTGGTGGTTTTGGGTGTCTGCTTTGGTGGCCTCTGCTGTTTTGGTAGATTTTTGATCAGAGCCTCCGAGTATGTCTTTGTGTGTTTATGTGTATGATTTGAGGTTGTAATGGTACTATGTGAGACTGGGTCTATAGTGTGTGTGGTAACCTTCCACTCCTGACTGGTCTTGCCAGTCCTATGTTGAGAGAGCTCAGCCTCCAGTTTGGCCGTATAGTTGCATCTCTCGCATGTATTTGTGTTTTGTGGGAGGAGGAGAGGGTTGTCTGTGTACATGAGGCAATTGTAACATTGCCTCAATATTCCCAGGTTCACCAGCTGAGCAGGAGATGACACTAGCAACTGATCCCTCGACATGCTAGAAGGATAGACAAAAAACTTTAAAAAAGATGCCGGGGGATGTGGGTGACCGAGAAATTGGTGGTTGCCTTTTTGGGGTGCTATCTATAAGAGTGCCGTATCAAGGTAATAAGTACTGTAGGAGCAAGTGCTAGGTTTAACAGATAGAGAATAGTCTACTTAGAGTCAAGTAGAGATGATCTTTTTAGTTATAGGATACGCTGATTAGACGAGTAGTATAGGTCGAGGAAGGTAGTTTCAAGGGAAAATTTGAAGAGTGGACTTTAGGTAGCCCGAATAGTTTAAACCTGCTTAACCGGAGCTGCCCTAGTGTGCAACAGTGGCAACTCCGCTCTAAATCACGCTAAATCGCTTGGCGCTAAAGCGTGCTTTATAGCAGGGGGCTGGAAAAGACAGGAAATGACCCAAAATGGCCAATAAACTACAAGTTACTGCCTTAAACCACTCCTCTGAGGACAAACAGGCAGTTCAGTACTCCCTACTCCCACTAGTGAGTAAAGAAACTACCCCTTGACCAAACAAGGAAAATGGAGAAAACAGGAACCAAGACAAAGCCCAGGGATCAGCAAAATCTGGTCTCTGGAACACTAGTTTAGGAAAGTGTGGAAAGCAAGGATATTTTTTTCTCGTTTTTGCAAGTTTTTTTGTACAGACAAGCAGAAAACACAATAAATGCTATGATTTTCGATTAAATGCTATCAAAAGCTAGTACACTTGAATGTATTAGCCTGTAGTTTAACTTTTAGGCAAAACTTAAACTAGCAAGTGCAGTAAACAGTTGTAACTTATAAACACAGAGAAAACAGTGCAAACTTTGATAAAATAAGCAGAAACAGTAGTCGAAAGGCAGAAAAAGTCGAAAAAGCCAAGAAAAATACTTAAAATCTGGAAAGGTAGTCTTTTCTGGTCTCTGCTGCTAGAGGAACACTGCTGGCCACCACGAGGAGCTGTGCTGAGTTCTCAATAGCTGGAAAAGCCCGCCAAAATGTGCTTTATAGCAGGGGCTGGAAAAGACAGGAAATGACCCAAAATGGCCAATAAACTACAAGTTACTGCCTTAAACCACTCCTCTGAGGACAAACAGGCAGTTCAGTACTCCCTACTCCCACTAGTGAGTAAAGAAACTACCCCTTGACCAAACAAGGAAAATGGAGAAAACAGGAACCAAGACAAAGCCCAGGGATCAGCAAAATCTGGTCTCTGGAACACTAGTTTAGGAAAGTATGGAAAGCAAGGATATTTTTTTGTTTTTCAAGTTTTTTACAGACAAGCAGAAAACACAATAAATGCTATGATTTTCGATTAAATGCTATCAAAAGCTAGTACACTTGAGTGTATTAGCCTGTAGTTTAACTTTTAGGCAAAACTTAAACTAGCAAGTGCAGTAAACAGTTGTAACTTATAAACACAGAAAAACAGTGCAAACTTTGATAAAATAAGCAGAAACAGTAGTCGAAAGGCACAAAAAGTCGAAAAAGCCAAGAAAAATACTTAAAATCTGGAAAGGTAGTCTTTTCTGGTCTCTGCTGCTAGAGGAACACTGCTGGCCACCACGAGGAGCTGTGCTGAGTTCTCAATAGCTGGAAAAGCCCGCCAAAACGTGCTTTATAGCAGGGGCTGGAAAAGACAGGAAATGACCCAAAATGGCCAATAAACTACAAGTTACTGCCTTAAACCACTCCTCTGAGGACAAACAGGCAGTTCAGTACTCCCTACTCCCACTAGTGAGTAAAGAAACTACCCCTTGACCAAACAAGGAAAATGGAGAAAACAGGAACCAAGACAAAGCCCAGGGATCAGCAAAATCTGGTCTCTGGAACACTAGTTTAGGAAAGTATGGAAAGCAAGGATATTTTTTTTTGTTTTTTTTCAAGTTTTTTTTACAGACAAGCAGAAAACACAATAAATGCTATGATTTTCGATTAAATGCTATCAAAAGCTAGTACACTTGAGTGTATTAGCCTGTAGTTTAACTTTTAGGCAAAACTTAAACTAGCAAGTGCAGTAAACAGTTGTAACTTATAAACACAGAGAAAACAGTGCAAACTTTGATAAAATAAGCAGAAACAGTAGTCGAAAGGCACAAAAAGTCGAAAAAGCCAAGAAAAATACTTAAAATCTGGAAAGGTAGTCTTTTCTGGTCTCTGCTGCTAGAGGAACACTGCTGGCCACCACGAGGAGCTGTGCTGAGTTCTCAATAGCTGGAAAAGCCCGCCAAAACGTGCTTTATAGCAGGGGCTGGAAAAGACAGGAAATGACCCAAAATGGCCAATAAACTACAAGTTACTGCCTTAAACCACTCCTCTGAGGACAAACAGGCAGTTCAGTACTCCCTACTCCCACTAGTGAGTAAAGAAACTACCCCTTGACCAAACAAGGAAAATGGAGAAAACAGGAACCAAGACAAAGCCCAGGGATCAGCAAAATCTGGTCTCTGGAACACTAGTTTAGGAAAGTATGGAAAGCAAGGATATTTTTTTGTTTTTTCAAGTTTTTTACAGACAAGCAGAAAACACAATAAATGCTATGATTTTCGATTAAATGCTATCAAAAGCTAGTACACTTGAGTGTATTAGCCTGTAGTTTAACTTTTAGGCAAAACTTAAACTAGCAAGTGCAGTAAACAGTTGTAACTTATAAACACAGAAAAAACAGTTCAAACTTTGATAAAATAAGCAGAAACAGTAGTCAAAAGGCACAAAAAGTCGAAAAAGCCAAGAAAAATACTTAAAATCTGGAAAGGTAGTCTTTTCTGGTCTCTGCTGCTAGAGGAACACTGCTGGCCACCACGAGGAGCTGTGCTGAGTTCTCAATAGCTGGAAAAGCCCGCCAAAACGTGCTTTATAGCAGGGGGCTGGAAAAGACAGGAAATGACCCAAAATGGCCAATAAACTACAAGTTACTGCCTTAAACCACTCCTCTGAGGACAAACAGGCAGTTCAGTACTCCCTACTCCCACTAGTGAGTAAAGAAACTACCCCTTGACCAAACAAGGAAAATGGAGAAAACAGGAACCAAGACAAAGCCCAGGGATGAGCAAAATCTGGTCTCTGGAACACTAGTTTAGGAAAGTATGGAAAGCAAGGATATTTTTTTGTTTTTTCAAGTTTTTTACAGACAAGCAGAAAACACAATAAATGCTATGATTTTCGATTAAATGCTATCAAAAGCTAGTACACTTGAGTGTATTAGCCTGTAGTTTAACTTTTAGGCAAAACTTAAACTAGCAAGTGCAGTAAACAGTTGTAACTTATAAACACAGAAAAACAGTGCAAACTTTGATAAAATAAGCAGAAACAGTAGTCGAAAGGCACAAAAAGTCGAAAAAGCCAAGAAAAATACTTAAAATCTGGAAAGGTAGTCTTTTCTGGTCTCTGCTGCTAGAGGAACACTGCTGGCCACCACAAGGAGCTGTGCTGAGTTCTCAATAGCTGGAAAAGCCCGCCAAAACGTGCTTTATAGCAGGGGGCTGGAAAAGACAGGAAATGACCCAAAATGGCCAATAAACTACAAGTTACTGCCTTAAACCACTCCTCTGAGGACAAACAGGCAGTTCAGTACTCCCTACTCCCACTAGTGAGTAAAGAAACTACCCCTTGACCAAACAAGGAAAATGGAGAAAACAGGAACCAAGACAAAGCCCAGGGATCAGCAAAATCTGGTCTCTGGAACACTAGTTTAGGAAAGTATGGAAAGCAAGGATATTTTTTTGTTTTTCAAGTTTTTTACAGACAAGCAGAAAACACAATAAATGCTATGATTTTCGATTAAATGCTATCAAAAGCTAGTACACTTGAGTGTATTAGCCTGTAGTTTAACTTTTAGGCAAAACTTAAACTAGCAAGTGCAGTAAACAGTTGTAACTTATAAACACAGAAAAAACAGTGCAAACTTTGATAAAATAAGCAGAAACAGTAGTCGAAAGGCACAAAAAGTCGAAAAAGCCAAGAAAAATACTTAAAATATGGAAAGGTAGTCTTTTCTGGTCTCTGCTGCTAGAGGAACACTGCTGGCCACCACGAGGAGCTGTGCTGAGTTCTCAATAGCTGGAAAAGCCCGCCAAAACGTGCTTTATAGCAGGGGCTGGAAAAGACAGGAAATGACCAAAATGGCCAATAAACTACAAGTTACTGCCTTAAACCACTCCTCTGAGGACAAACAGGCAGTTCAGTACTCCCTACTCCCACTAGTGAGTAAAGAAACTACCCCTTGACCAAACAAGGAAAATGGAGAAAACAGGAACCAAGACAAAGCCCAGGGATCAGCAAAATCTGGTCTCTGGAACACTAGTTTAGGAAAGTATGGAAAGCAAGGATATTTTTTTTGTTTTTTTTCAAGTTTTTTTACAGACAAGCAGAAAACACAATAAATGCTATGATTTTCGATTAAATGCTATCAAAAGCTAGTACACTTGAGTGTATTAGCCTGTAGTTTAACTTTTAGGCAAAACTTAAACTAGCAAGTGCAGTAAACAGTTGTAACTTATAAACACAGAAAAACAGTGCAAACTTTGATAAAATAAGCAGAAACAGTAGTCGAAAGGCACAAAAAGTCGAAAAAGCCAAGAAAAATACTTAAAATCTGGAAAGGTAGTCTTTTCTGGTCTCTGCTGCTAGAGGAACACTGCTGGCCACCACGAGGAGCTGTGCTGAGTTCTCAATAGCTGGAAAAGCCCGCCAAAACGTGCTTTATAGCAGGGGCTGGAAAAGACAGGAAATGACCCAAAATGGCCAATAAACTACAAGTTACTGCCTTAAACCACTCCTCTGAGGACAAACAGGCAGTTCAGTACTCCCTACTCCCACTAGTGAGTAAAGAAACTACCCCTTGACCAAACAAGGAAAATGGAGAAAACAGGAACCAAGACAAAGCCCAGGGATCAGCAAAATCTGGTCTCTGGAACACTAGTTTAGGAAAGTATGGAAAGCAAGGATATTTTTTGTTTTTTCAAGGTTTTTTACAGACAAGCAGAAAACACAATAAATGCTATGATTTTCGATTAAATGCTATCAAAAGCTAGTACACTTGAGTGTATTAGCCTGTAGTTTAACTTTTAGGCAAAACTTAAACTAGCAAGTGCAGTAAACAGTTGCAACTTATAAACACAGAAAAAACAGTGCAAACTTTGATAAAATAAGCAGAAACAGTAGTCGAAGGCACAAAAAGTCGAAAAAGCCAAGAAAAATACTTAAAATCTGGAAAGGTAGTCTTTTCTGGTCTCTGCTGCTAGAGGAACACTGCTGGCCACCACGAGGAGCTGTGCTGAGTTCTCAATAGCTGGAAAAGCCCGCCAAAACGTGCTTTATAGCAGGGGGCTGGAAAAGACAGGAAATGACCCAAAATGGCCAATAAACTACAAGTTACTGCCTTAAACCACTCCTCTGAGGACAAACAGGCAGTTCAGTACTCCCTACTCCCACTAGTGAGTAAAGAAACTACCCTTGACCAAACAAGGAAAATGGAGAAAACAGGAACCAAGACAAAGCCCAGGGATCAGCAAAATCTGGTCTCTGGAACACTAGTTTAGGAAAGTATGGAAAGCAAGGATATTTTTTTTGTTTTTTTCAAGTTTTTTTTACAGACAAGCAGAAAACACAATAAATGCTATGATTTTCGATTAAATGCTATCAAAAGCTAGTACACTTGAGTGTATTAGCCTGTAGTTTAACTTTTAGGCAAAACTTAAACTAGCAAGTGCAGTAAACAGTTGTAACTTATAAACACAGAAAAAACAGTGCAAACTTTGATAAAATAAGCAGAAACAGTAGTCGAAAGGCAGAAAAAGTCGAAAAATGCCAAGAAAATACTTAAAATCTGGAAAGGTAGTCTTTTCTGGTCTCTGCTGCTAGAGGAACACTGCTGGCCACCACGAGGAGCTGTGCTGAGTTCTCAATAGCTGGAAAAGCCCGCCAAAACGTGCTTTATAGCACGGGGCTGGAAAAGACAGGAAATGACCCAAAATGGCCAATAAACTACAAGTTACTGCCTTAAACCACTCCTCTGAGGACAAACAGGCAGTTCAGTACTCCCTACTCCCACTAGTGAGTAAAGAAACTACCCCTTGACCAAACAAGGAAAATGGAGAAAACAGGAACCAAGACAAAGCCCAGGGATGAGCAAAATCTGGTCTCTGGAACACTAGTTTAGGAAAGTATGGAAAGCAAGGATATTTTTTTTTGTTTTTTTCAAGTTTTTACAGACAAGCAGAAAACACAATAAATGCTATGATTTTCGATTAAATGCTATCAAAAGCTAGTACACTTGAGTGTATTAGCCTGTAGTTTAACTTTTAGGCAAAACTTAAACTAGCAAGTGCAGTAAACAGTTGTAACTTATAAACACAGAAAAAACAGTGCAAACTTTGATAAAATAAGCAGAAACAGTAGTCGAAAGGCACAAAAAGTCGAAAAAGCCAAGAAAAATACTTAAAATCTGGAAAGGTAGTCTTTTCTGGTCTCTGCTGCTAGAGGAACACTGCTGGCCACCACAAGGAGCTGTGCTGAGTTCTCAATAGCTGGAAAAGCCCGCCAAAACGTGCTTTATAGCAGGGGGCTGGAAAAG
Organism: Protopterus annectens; assembly: GCF_019279795.1. NCBI lineage: Eukaryota > Metazoa > Chordata > Ceratodontiformes > Protopteridae > Protopterus > Protopterus annectens. The sequence goes on from NC_056741.1 coordinate 1,568,679,661, forward strand.
ACAGGAAATGACCCAAAATGGCCAATAAACTACAAGTTACTGCCTTAAACCACTCCTCTGAGGACAAACAGGCAGTTCAGTACTCCCTACTCCCACTAGTGAGTAAAGAAACTACCCCTTGACCAAACAAGGAAAATGGAGAAAACAGGAACCAAGACAAAGCCCAGGGATCAGCAAAATCTGGTCTCTGGAACACTAGTTTAGGAAAGTATGGAAAGCAAGGATATTTTTTTGTTTTTTTCAAGTTTTTTTTTACAGAAAAGCAGAAAACACAATAAATGCTATGATTTTCGATTAAATGCTATCAAAAGCTAGTACACTTGAGTGTATTAGCCTGTAGTTTAACTTTTAGGCAAAACTTAAACTAGCAAGTGCAGTAAACAGTTGTAACTTATAAACACAGAAAAACAGTGCAAACTTTGATAAAATAAGCAGAAACAGTAGTCGAATGGCACAAAAAGTCGAAAAGCCAAGAAAAATACTTAAAATATGGAAAGGTAGTCTTTTCTGGTCTCTGCTGCTAGAGGAACACTGCTGGCCACCACGAGGAGCTGTGCTGAGTTCTCAATAGCTGGAAAAGCCCGCCAAAACGTGCTTTATAGCAGGGGGCTGGAAAAGACAGGAAATGACCCAAAATGGCCAATAAACTACAAGTTACTGCCTTAAACCACTCCTCTGAGGACAAACAGGCAGTTCAGTACTCCCTACTCCCACTAGTGAGTAAAGAAACTACCCCTTGACCAAACAAGGAAAATGGAGAAAACAGGAACCAAGACAAAGCCCAGGGATCAGCAAAATCTGGTCTCTGGAACACTAGTTTAGGAAAGTATGGAAAGCAAGGATATTTTTTTTTGTTTTTTTTCAAGTTTTTTTACAGACAAGCAGAAAACACAGTAAATGCTATGATTTTCGATTAAATGCTATCAAAAGCTAGTACACTTGAGTGTATTAGCCTGTAGTTTAACTTTTAGGCAAAACTTAAACTAGCAAGTGCAGTAAACAGTTTTAACTTATAAACACAGAAAAAACAGTGCAAACTTTGATAAAATAAGCAGAAACAGTAGTCGAAAGGCACAAAAAGTCGAAAAAGCCAAGAAAAATACTTAAAATCTGGAAAGGTAGTCTTTTCTGGTCTCTGCTGCTAGAGGAACACTGCTGGCCACCACGAGGAGCTGTGCTGAGTTCTCAATAGCTGGAAAAGCCCGCCAAAACGTGCTTTATAGCAGGGGCTGGAAAAGACAGGAAATGACCCAAAATGGCCAATAAACTACAAGTTACTGCCTTAAACCACTCCTCTGAGGACAAACAGGCAGTTCAGTACTCCCTACTCCCACTAGTGAGTAAAGAAACTACCCCTTGACCAAACAAGGAAAATGGAGAAAACAGGAACCAAGACAAAGCCCAGGGATCAGCAAAATCTGGTCTCTGGAACACTAGTTTAGGAAAGTATGGAAAGCAAGGATATTTTTTTGTTTTTCAAGTTTTTTAAACAGACAAGCAGAAAACACAATAAATGCTATGATTTTCGATTAAATGCTATCAAAAGCTAGTACACTTGAGTGTATTAGCCTGTAGTTTAACTTTTAGGCAAAACTTAAACTAGCAAGTGCAGTAAACAGTTGCAACTTATAAACACAGAAAAAACAGTGAAAACTTTGATAAAATAAGCAGAAACAGTAGTCGAAAGGCAAAAAAGTCGAAAAAGCCAAGAAAAATACTTAAAATCTGGAAAGGTAGTCTTTTCTGGTCTCTGCTGCTAGAGGAACACTGCTGGCCACCACGAGGAGCTGTGCTGAGTTCTCAATAGCTGGAAAAGCCCGCCAAAACGTGCTTTATAGCAGGGGCTGGAAAAGACAGGAAATGACCCAAAATGGCCAATAAACTACAAGTTACTGCCTTAAACCACTCCTCTGAGGACAAACAGGCAGTTCAGTACTCCCTACTCCCACTAGTGAGTAAAGAAACTACCCCTTGACCAAACAAGGAAAATGGAGAAAACAGGAACCAAGACAAAGCCCAGGGATCAGCAAAATCTGGTCTCTGGAACACTAGTTTAGGAAAGTATGGAAAGCAAGGATATTTTTTTTTTGTTTTTTTCAAGTTTTCTACAGACAAGCAGAAAACACAATAAATGCTATGATTTTCGATTAAATGCTATCAAAAGCTAGTACACTTGAGTGTATTAGCCTGTAGTTTAACTTTTAGGCAAAACTTAAACTAGCAAGTGCAGTAAACAGTTGTAACTTATAAACACAGTAAAAACAGTGCAAACTTTGATAAAATAAGCAGAAACAGTAGTCGAAAGGCAGAAAAAGTCGAAAAAGCCAAGAAAAATACTTAAAATCTGGAAAGGTAGTCTTTTCTGGTCTCTGCTGCTAGAGGAACACTGCTGGCCACCACGAGGAGCTGTGCTGAGTTCTCAATAGCTGGAAAAGCCCGCCAAAACGTGCTTTATAGCAGGGGGCTGGAAAAGACAGGAAATGACCCAAAATGGCCAATAAACTACAAGTTACTGCCTTAAACCACTCCTCTGAGGACAAACAGGCAGTTCAGTACTCCCTACTCCCACTAGTGAGTAAAGAAACTACCCCTTGACCAAACAAGGAAAATGGAGAAAACAGGAACCAAGACAAAGCCCAGGGATCAGCAAAATCTGGTCTCTGGAACACTAGTTAGGAAAGTATGGAAAGCAAGGATATTTTTTTTTGTTTTTTCAAGTTTTTCTACAGACAAGCAGAAAACACAATAAATGCTATGATTTTCGATTAAATGCTATCAAAAGCTAGTACACTTGAGTGTATTAGCCTGTAGTTTAACTTTTAGGCAAAACTTAAACTAGCAAGTGCAGTAAACAGTTGTAACTTATAAACACAGAAAAACAGTGCAAACTTTGATAAAATAAGCAGAAACAGTAGTCGAAAGGCACAAAAAGTCGAAAAAGCCAAGAAAAATACTTAAAATCTGGAAAGGTAGTCTTTTCTGGTCTCTGCTGCTAGAGGAACACTGCTGGCCACCACGGTGAGCTGTGCTGAGTTCTCAATAGCTGGAAAAGCCCGCCAAAACGTGCTTTATAGCAGGGGGCTGGAAAAGACAGGAAATGACCCAAAATGGCCAATAAACTACACGTTACTGCCTTAAACCACTCCTCTGAGGACAAACATGCAGTTCAGTACTCCCTACTCCCACTAGTGAGTAAAGAAACTACCCCTTGACCAAACAAGGAAAATGGAGAAAACAGGAACCAAGACAAAGCCCAGGGATCAGCAAAATCTGGTCTCTGGAACACTAGTTTAGGAAAGTATGGAAAGCAAGGATATTTTTTGTTTTTGCAAGTTTTTTTTACAGACAAGCAGAAAACACAATAAATGCTATGATTTTCGATTAAATGCTATCAAAAGCTAGTACACTTGAGTGTATTAGCCTGTAGTTTAACTTTTAGGCAAAACTTAAACTAGCAAGTGCAGTAAACAGTTGTAACTTATAAACACAGAGAAAACAGTGCAAACTTTGATAAAATAAGCAGAAACAGTAGTCGAAAGGCACAAAAAGTCGAAAAAGCCAAGAAAAATACTTAAAATCTGGAAAGGTAGTCTTTTCTGGTCTCTGCTGCTAGAGGAACACTGCTGGCCACCACGAGGAGCTGTGCTGAGTTCTCAATAGCTGGAAAAGCCCGCCAAAGCGTGCTTTATAGCAGTGGGCTGGAAAAGACAGGAAATGACCCAAAATGGCCAATAAACTACAAGTTACTGCCTTAAACCACTCCTCTGAGGACAAACAGGCAGTTCAGTACTCCCTACTCCCACTAGTGAGTAAAGAAACTACCCCTTGACCAAACAAGGAAAATGGAGAAAACAGGAACCAAGACAAAGCCCAGGGATCAGCAAAATCTGGTCTCTGGAACACTAGTTTAGGAAAGTATGGAAAGCAAGGATATTTTTTTTGTTTTTTCAAGTTTTTTACAGACAAGCAGAAAACACAATAAATGCTATGATTTTCGATTAAATGCTATCAAAAGCTAGTACACTTGAGTGTATTAGCCTGTAGTTTAACTTTAGGCAAAACTTAAACTAGCAAGTGCAGTAAACAGTTGTAACTTATAAACACAGAAAAACAGTGCAAACTTTGATAAAATAAGCAGAAACAGTAGTCGAAAGGCACAAAAAGTCGAAAAAGCCAAGAAAAATACTTAAAATCTGGAAAGGTAGTCTTTTCTGGTCTCTGCTGCTAGAGGAACACTGCTGGCCACCACGAGGAGCTGTGCTGAGTTCTCAATAGCTGGAAAAGCCCGCCAAAACGTGCTTTATAGCAGGGGCTGGAAAAGATAGGAAATGACCCAAAATGGCCAATAAACTACAAGTTACTGCCTTAAACCACTCCTCTGAGGACAAACAGGCAGTTCAGTACTCCCTACTCCCACTAGTGAGTAAAGAAACTACCCCTTGACCAAACAAGGAAAATGGAGAAAACAGGAACCAAGACAAAGCCCAGGGATCAGCAAAATCTGGTCTCTGGAACACTAGTTTAGGAAAGTATGGAAAGCAAGGATATTTTTTTGTTTTTTCAAGTTTTTTTACAGACAAGCAGAAAACACAATAAATGCTATGATTTTCGATTAAATGCTATCAAAAGCTAGTACACTTGAGTGTATTAGCCTGTAGTTTAACTTTTAGGCAAAACTTAAACTAGCAAGTGCAGTAAACAGTTGTAACTTATAAACACAGAAAAACAGTGCAAACTTTGATAAAATAAGCAGAAACAGTAGTCGAAAGGCACAAAAAGTCGAAAAAGCCAAGAAAAATACTTAAAATCTGGAAAGGTAGTCTTTTCTGGTCTCTGCTGCTAGAGGAACACTGCTGGCCACCACGAGGAGCTGTGCTGAGTTCTCAATAGCTGGAAAAGCCCGCCAAAACGTGCTTTATAGCAGGGGCTGGAAAAGACAGGAAATGACCCAAAATGGCCAATAAACTACAAGTTACTGCCTTAAACCACTCCTCTGAGGACAGACAGGCAGTTCAGTACTCCCTACTCCCACTAGTGAGTAAAGAAACTACCCCTTGACCAAACAAGGAAAATGGAGAAAACAGGAACCAAGACAAAGCCCAGGGATGAGCAAAATCTGGTCTCTGGAACACTAGTTTAGGAAAGTATGGAAAGCAAGGATATTTTTTTGTTTTTTTCAAGTTTTTTTTTACAGAAAAGCAGAAAACACAATAAATGCTATGATTTTCGATTAAATGCTATCAAAAGCTAGTACACTTGAGTGTATTAGCCTGTAGTTTAACTTTTAGGCAAAACTTAAACTAGCAAGTGCAGTAAACAGTTGTAACTTATAAACACAGAAAAAACAGTGCAAACTTTGATAAAATAAGCAGAAACAGTAGTCGAAAGGCACAAAAAGTCGAAAAAGCCAAGAAAAATACTTAAAATCTGGAAAGGTAGTCTTTTCTGGTCTCTGCTGCTAGAGGAACACTGCTGGCCACCACGAGGAGCTGTGCTGAGTTCTCAATAGCTGGAAAAGCCCGCCAAAACGTGCTTTATAGCAGGGGGCTGGAAAAGACAGGAAATGACCCAAAATGGCCAATAAACTACAAGTTACTGCCTTAAACCACTCCTCTGAGGACAAACAGGCAGTTCAGTACTCCCTACTCCCACTAGTGAGTAAAGAAACTACCCCTTGACCAAACAAGGAAAATGGAGAAAACAGGAACCAAGACAAAGCCCAGGGATCAGCAAAATCTGGTCTCTGGAACACTAGTTAGGAAAGTATGGAAAGCAAGGATATTTTTTTGTTTTTTCAAGGTTTTTTACAGACAAGCAGAAAACACAATAAATGCTATGATTTTCGATTAAATGCTATCAAAAGCTAGTACACTTGAGTGTATTAGCCTGTAGTTTAACTTTTAGGCAAAACTTAAACTAGCAAGTGCAGTAAACAGTTGTAACTTATAAACACAGAAAAAACAGTGCAAACTTTGATAAAATAAGCAGAAACAGTAGTCGAAAGGCACAAAAAGTCGAAAAAGCCAAGAAAAATACTTAAAATCTGGAAAGGTAGTCTTTTCTGGTCTCTGCTGCTAGAGGAACACTGCTGGCCACCACGAGGAGCTGTGCTGAGTTCTCATATAGATGTGCAAAAATTCTTTCAGTTTTTTGTTGGTCTTACCAACATAGAAACAGCAACAGGACTGACAGGTGGCTAAATAAATAACATGTTGTGTGCAACAGTTCAGCATAAAACCTAGGTTGAAAAATGAAATTTAGACAAGGGAGCCTAAAAGTCTGTTCCTTAGTAATAACAGAACAGGCCCTACAACTTCAACACATATAAGTACCTATTCTATCCGTGTGGAGGGGTCTAGTACCTCTACAAGCTGGTGGCTGACCACTGCATAATTGTCTCTTCAGATTCAAACAATTCATATATAAAAAACAGGGTCTTTGTCCAACTATTTTAGCTGTTTTAGCATCAATCGTTAAGAGTCTCCAATTCTTCTGTATAATATCACATAGTGGACCTTGTCACTAGTATACCTAATGCCAAATCTAAGTTTATGGGTTTGTTGTGAGGATGGGGTATTCCTTTTAATCCCACTATTCCTCTGAGAGAAGTATGGTGCCACAATGTTTTTCTCTCTCATGATGTACTAAGTCTTTGTTTCTACTTAGCATATTCCTTTTATAGCCCCTCTGTGAAAAAAGGCCCGCCATATTATCTATATTAGTCTCAAAAACATTATCATCTGTACATAGTCTTGACACCCTCATAAATTGACTTCTTACAACATTTGGATAAATAAATCTGGGCTGCACACTATCATAAAATAATAAACCATTCTTCCAACATTCTTTACGATGTAGCGAAGTGTTAATTCTCCCTTCAGAACTAATGGCTAAGTGCACATCCAGAAAATCTATCTCTTTGCCTGAAGTAGATTAAATTGTAAATGTAAAAAAAAAAAGAATAGTGGTTTAGTTAATATACTCAGTAAAGACATTCAGTTTTTCTGCTGTGCCCCCCCATATAAAAAAGACATTGTCAACAAAGCAATGATAGAACTTAATATTTTGATAGAACTTAATATTTTGAAGGTATAAATTATTAGTGAACACATGTGCCTCTTCCCAAGCACTCATTATTATGTTTGCATAGGAGTTTGTACAGGGGATGCCCATGGCAACCCCCCATTTCTGTATACAAATTGCATCTTCATACATAAATATATTGTAATTTAATACAAGTTCTAGTAAAGAGCAAACATTATTAATAGTGGTATTGGTATATTCACTCTTATGTGTCAGTATATCCCTTAAGGTAGCTAAACCATGGTCATTTGGAATACAGGTAAATACATTTTTCACAATCAGCATTACTAATAAGAGCCCATTCATATCGTTAAAGGACTCAGCAAATACATATAACTCACTTAAGAATTGTTCTACATCCTTCAAAACAGTAGGAAGAACAGTCAAAACACTTTTCAATTTACTTTCTATATAGATAGAACAAGTCTGCATCACCCATCCTTCACCCGATACTATTGGGCATAACAGATCATCATTCAAACTCTTATGTACCGTAGGTAAACCCTTTATCAATGGTATTTTTGGATGAGCAGCATCCAGAAAATCATACAGTTTCATCTATTGACCCATTCATCAACATTTCATATATGGTGTCATGTATATAGCCTGTAATGGCCTGCACTCTTTCTTTATTAATGACACCATATATAGATTCTTCATTTAACATTTTTAAAATTCAATGATGATAGTCATTAGAGTTTAACACCACAATTGACCCTCCCTTGTCAGCAGGTCTTATACTGATGTTGACATTCTTTTTTAAATCTGATAAAGCTTCCCTTTTTGCTTCGGTTAGGTTATAAAAAGATTTCCAACGTTCTCCATATGAAAATTCACATATCTCATCTTCACAGATCTTAATAAATGTTTGCACATGTCAAGGTAATTGCGGCACAAAGGTACTAGGCCATTTAAGCTGTGAAGCAGTCACATTATCTGTTTTACCTTCAAAGATCAAGAGCTAAGTTACAACAAAATAGCCGTAAATCAAGTAGAGTGTCACTTACATTAGAGGCAACAGAAGGAATAAAGCTCAACCCCTTGTTTAGTACAGATATTTTGCTGGTTTTAATACATAGACAAATTATAAACCAAAGTACTTATCTCCTCATGTGTGCTCGTTCTTTGGAATGTTTCCTCTTGAAGCACCGTCTGCTGGCTGATCGTGGCAATCGTGCCTTCACAGGTAACAGTGGAAAAACAATGTTCACAGCTAATTTCTCTTTTGGTCTAGCCCCTGCTGGCTGGTATGTCACCCCCACTGGTGTTGTGAAACCCATCAGAAACATGAGCAGCAGTTAAACTATTTGACGGCAAATCCATCGTCTTCTGAGGCAACCAATCACCTATTTTCTCCTGGCTGCTGGAGTATCTTCCTATAGTAGGTGCATCAACTAAAGATTCAGAAAGTGTTTAGAAATGTTCTGAAGAGCTTCTATTATCATCAGAATGCTCTGAAACTCTCGGCCATACAAAAATATGGCCATAAGAGAAGTCATTGAAGTCTCTCATCAGCTTTCTGGATTTTATATGTTGCAACTTCATATCATAGGTAGATACATTAGTGAAAACAGTTTCTAACATATTTGTGTATTGCTCACCTATGAAATGTTGTTGAATGGATTTTCTCAACTTTTCAACAGTCTCTAATAACTTCTGCTCGACAGGAGAAAAATAATCAAGCAGAAGTTTAATGTAATTAAAACTTAAGTCCAGGTTCATCTGCTGCCATTTTTTAAGCAGTTCTGAGTGGGTTTCTCCATAACTTGGCATACATAATACCCTCATTCCCCTCGGAACCACTTTATAGTATAGGCATGCCTTTAAATGAAGGTGTTGCCACTGTTGTCTTCGATTTAAACATATTATCTTCTAGCTCTCTTACCATTCTCAAAAATTCAGGAAAGTCATTAGACATCGGCTGCTGATTTTCATCAGGTGTAGTGAAGGAAAGTCCAAGAAGTGGATTCTCCCAAGAATAAATAGCCTACTTCCATTTTTGATGTAGCATCCTACTGGAAGGATTATATTCCAATTCAACATTAATTCCATCAGCCATGTTCAGTGTGGAACTAAAAAATCCTACAAACAATATCCAAATATAGTTCCAACAACTGATGAAGACCAAAACCAACAATATACAAAGCCAAGTCATAAAAAATTGGCAGGACCACCACAACTGATAGGTCTAGTCTTTAATAAAAATCACATTTTTACTTTAATTTATGTCCTTTTAAAGCTGGTTTTAAGAGGACACTCCCATTAAGACCAGGATATCTATCAGCCTGAATTTTTAAAATCCATTTGAGTTCAGCAGTCTCTGTGACATTAACTAAATCACCCCTCTATTGTTCATATGTATACATTGCAGTACCCTAAAGGTAAAACTGTGACTTCTATTGTCTTTGACATGCTTAGCCAAGGCATTGTTTTCATTGCCTATTCAAATATCAGCTAGATCTGGAAAAATTCTGTCTTCTGCCAGCTTGTAGAGGTACTAGACCCCTCCACTTGGATAGAATAGGTACTTATATGTGTCAAAACTGTAGGGCCTGTTCTGTCATTACTAAGAAACAGACTTTTAGGCACCCTCATCTAAATTTCATTTTTTCTACCTAGGTTTTATGCTGACTGTGGCACACAACATGTTATTTATTTAGTCACCTGTCAGTCCTGTTGTAGTTTCTATGTTGGTAAGACCAACAAAAAACTGAAAGACAGTTTTATATTTTATATTGTTGGTTTTGGTCTTCATCAGTTGTTGGAACTATATTTGGATATTGTGTACATCAAAGTGGCAGCAGTGTGAAACAATTAATTATTCCTGGAGTAATACTAATAATTCAACACTTGCAAGCCTTAGCAAGCAACATTTCTCAGTGCTCATTGTTGTACTGCTAGGGATAATGTTTTGACACCTGATTTGGATATTCACAGTGACATGGGAGCAAATCTACACTATATAAAGTGGTGGTAAGGCACTTGCATTGCAGTAGGGTAGACTGCTTGGATCCACAGATTTAGTTACTGCTGTTTCCCTGCTATAATTACAATTGTTTGGGTACTTTCATACAAATTCTGTAAAAGGTATGTGATGTTTCTTTACAAATAATTTTTTAAACATTACTGATAACTTACATTCTGTAACATTATGGGATGTCTACAGTTTGTTCTTTGGTATTGTTATAGCATGTGTAGCAGTCGTTTGTTTTAAGTAAACTCTGGTAATGTTATCTTCCTTTATAGAAACATTTCTCTGAGAATGCGAACATGTTATAAAAAGTTGTTATATGAGTAGTAGCAATTGCAAGGTTACAGTGTAGTCCAACAATTGCCTTATGCCTGTTATATATGACAGACATCGACAGAAGCTTATCCCGAAAGGTAACATGTTTAACTTCCTACATTTTGACTCATATATTTTGTTAATCCTGCTATCTGTTATGGATTTATACATTATTGCCTTTCTTAACAGAGGTTTGTTATTGCTCTCAATTAATTAGTTTAACTTTTGTGGTGGTGGGCTTGATTTTATTATTTATTTATTTAGTAATTGCAGTTTGTTTTACCAGGATGGTCCACTGGGCCACGGGGAGTCCATTTTCAATGGAGTCCTGGGGAGAAAAGCTCCATTAATACAAAGTAATCAATTACAAAAATTACAAACATAACAGCAGTTACAGAGTTTACAAAATACTTGATAAGGCATTAGACAAAAACATAGTATCAATTATAGCAAATAGCTATTGTCATATGGAGAAAGTACCTAAAAAATTCTCATTGCAATCAAGTTAATAGTATAAAGATAACTAGTCCCAGCAGAAGATTCTAGGCTAAGGACACTGTAGAAAGATAGAGAGGAATGGTAGTAATGGATATTATGTTGGATGGGAGCAAGAACATTCCCATTGTTAGATTAGGTATGAGTGATGTAAAGTTTTAAAGATAGAGAGACTGTTAATGGTACAGAGAAGGGGTGGGAGAGAATTCCAATGGTGTGCTAGACAGAGGGAAAGAAGATGTTTGCCTGGAGGGTGGGCATGTTTATGTAGTTTGATTACATTGTGGAAGTTCGAACGTAGGCATCTGTTAGGAAGGTGCATTTGGAAGGTAGAGGCAAGGGAGGGGCAGAGGGAGTGGCTGAAGATAGTTTGTGTGCTTGGATGAGTTGAACATAGGTAAGATAATTGGGCAGTTCAAGCCAATTCACTTGGTGTATGATGATGCAGTGATGGGTATTAGATCTGTGGCCAGTAGCAAATTTTGAAATTTTATAGTAACAAGATGAGAGTTTTGATTTGAGGGAGGATCGCAGATTGGTAAGGATTGAGGCACCATATAGGAGAGAAGGGATAAGGTATGTGTTAGCAAGTTTGAGTCTGGTGGAGGGAGAAATGAAATGGTTATGGCGATAAAGCATGCCAAGTTTCTTGTGTGTTTTTCTGATATTTGCATTAAGATGGCTATCAAACTTTAGTTGGTCATCAATGAGAATTCCTAAGAGTTTAGCAGTGGAGACTGTTTCAAGAGGAGTGTTATTTTGGCTGGTGACAGAGAAAGAGTTTTTTATCAAGGGTGCTATTTTTTGAGGGGTGAAGTATCATTAGTTTAGATTAAGTTGCGTTTAGTGCTAGATGGTTGTCTAGCATCCATTGTTCAGTAGAAGAGAAGGCATCTTGGGTTAATTTTGTTAATGCAGAAATGGAGGTTGCCAAACAGATTATTGTCAAGTCATCATTTTATATTTGTGTATTACATGTGTAGTCCTATGGAGCCCCATAAGTTAATTTCTGTTAATGATACCTGCATATATTCATATTTGTTTTGTTGCCAAGCACTGTGCTTAGTTTTCTGACACATAATTTTTTTGTTCTTTTTCATCATACACAAGGATATAGCTCCCAAGACATCTAGCTGCTGAGAATGAGATGATAGTGCAGTCAGTGCATCAATGTGGCTCACACATATCAGAGAAACTCAAAGCTAACAAGTCCTTCTGTGACTGCATCTGGTGATAGGTGATCAATGGTGTCAACACTGGGAGTGGCCATGTCCATGATTATAGCCAAATCAGATATTAAGGCAGTGACATGATCACCAAATCCCCTCCAAAAAGCCACTACTAAATCATCTGAACGGAGGGCTACTGGTGGTGGTCCTGCTACTGAACCACCACTGACTGAGAAAGAGAAGTCCCTGCCCACAATAAGGGATCCAGACAGCTCATCTGGGGGTTCCAGAATAATGGCTGACATAGGTGTTGAGGTGGAGGATGACCAAACCATAGCCACTGGTGAATCACCAGGTATGTCATATTAAAGATTATCATATATATATGTATAAATATATATATATATATATATAGAGAGAGAGAGAGAGGTGGGGGGGAGTGAGATAGAGAGAGAGAGAGAGAGAAGAGAATAAAAGTGTAGAGAGAATGGATGGATATATAAATGTATAAGATCTTTCTTAATATGCAGATGTAGTTGACAATCCTGTTATTGTGTCATTTGCATTATAATCCTTAACATCCCTCTTTCATCTCTATTTAGTCTGTATAGGTACATCCGGTATTGAATTTCCATGACCATCTGCAAATGGTATGCATATTACTTTTTTTTTAAACTACTACTTTATAGAAAGACTATTCATGTCTACCTTAATTCCATTTTTAATTGCACATAATTTTTATCATAAGTTTGATTTTTTCTTCAGTTTCTCTATTTGTTGTGTTTATTATTTGTTATCACATGTGAGCCTGCCAGTAGCACTGTGGAACTCCTACCACGTGATGTCAGAGAATTGGTAGTATCTGATGATGATGGCAGTGATAAACAGATATGGTCTGGTAATGCAGAAGGTCAGTTTGACATTGAAATTGTGGCTCCCATCCCCCCTGTCCAGAGTTAGGACACAGTAATACCCATGACACAGGTTCATAGGTAAGTACTAGACTAGCTACCCTTGCGGGCCACTTTAAATCTAGCCAGTTTCCTTTTTATGCTTGAAATAACTATCCCATTTGGTTGTAGATTGGCCTTACCCATCCCATGGTTAATAATTTTATACTACCCCTAATGAGAATGACTGGGATCATATCATAGATAATTTTAGGGGACCAGTGCATGGTATAAAGCATTTAGGAGCTGTCTCTGTCCATTAGATGTACAGGGGTCAGTCTTGAGGTAAATTTTCAGTTTCCCATCAATAGATTTAAGTTGCTGTTGAATAAGAAAAGGGATAACTCTGTTTTATGTGCATGGGGATTCTGTTCCACAGCAGTGATATCCTCTGTGAGATATACCTGTCCCTCCAAACCATTCTGTTGATGGTGCAGAAGAGGTGTAAATCTAATACCAAGTATTTCTGATGCCATTTAACTTGCTGATGTGAGGCAAATCCATCAGTAATGGGTCAGAGGATGCCTTGTATGACAGGCACAGCTCACCTGTTAGCCATCTGTAAGATAGCGAGTATAGTGATAGGGCTTTGAGTCCATCCACATAAGGTATGTTGTTTAGGCCTTGTACCCTTTTAGTAATGTATCAATGTGAATATTCCAGTTGTTGCATGTGTCTAGACCGGTGAATACCAGAGGAGACATTACATTGAATGTTTGGCCTAATGAGGGGCTGAGTAAAGGGAGATAATGACATCCCTAGATCTAGACAAAATCTCTTTATTTACCAGCTGTTCAATATATAAGGCCTTTCTTACAATAGACACATGTTGGTTAAAAGTTATGTTAGTGTCCACATAAGTTCCCAAATCCCAAACAACTAGGTCAACTCTTAGGGACGTATTGTCAGTGTGTTAATTCCCTGCAGTAGATGACTTCCCAATGGATATAATAATGCATTTTTTGGCATTTAGTTTCAGACTATGATTTTGACACCAGTTATATATTTGAGGCAAGCCTTCCTGCAGGATGCCTGAGTCATTTGGGGGTTCAGTGACTGCTCCACGACATGACATGACATGGAGCCATCAGATCAAGGGCAGGTAGAGGGTGACATGGTTGATCAGGGTGGTCTGGTAACTTCATTTGCAGAGCAGGCTGAGTCTCCCTGTAGCCATCATGAAGGTGAAGTACCACACAGCAGTACTGCCAGAGGTTCTCTGAGGAGGCCTGCTGTCTGCCCTTAACCTAATGTTGCTGTGTCACACACTGTATGTCTAGAGCTATCATGGAGGCACAAGCATGTTCCAGGAGGGCCTCAGGAGAGACAGTCTGAGTATTACATGTTGTGCATTTTTATGTGTGAGACTTTCTTATTTGCAATGGTGATGGACAGGTTGACAGACGAGATCAGACATGAGTCCCCGTGAACTATGATGTTTGCAGATGACATTGTGATCTGTAGTGAGAGTAGGGAACAGGTGGAGGAGACCCTGGAGAGATGGAGATATGCTCTAGAGAGAAGAGGAATGAAGGTCAGCAGGACTAAGACAGAATATATGTGTGTGAATGAGAGGGAGGATAGAGGAATGGTGAGGATGCAAGGAGTAGAGGTGGCGAAGGTGGATGAGTTTAAATACTTGGGGTCAGTAGTTCAGAGTAACGGTGAGTATGGAAGAGAGGTGAAGAAGAGAGTACAGGCAGGATGGAGTGGGTGGAGAAGAGTGTCAGGAGTGATTTGTGACAGACGAGTACCTGTAAGAGTGAAAGGGAAGGTCTACAAGAGGGTAGTGAGACCAGCTATGTTATATGGGTTGGAGACAGTGGCATTGACAAAAAGGCAGGAGTTTGAGCTGGATGTGGCAGAGTTAAAAATGTTAAGATTTGCACTGGGTGTGAAGAGGGTGGACAGGATTAGGAATAAGTATATTAGAGGGTCAGCCCAGGTTGGAAGGTTTGGAGACAAAGCCAGAGAGGCACGATTACGTTGCTTTGGACATGTGCTGAGGAGGGATGCTGAGTATATTGGGAAAAAGATGCTAAGGATGAAGCTACCAGGTAACAGGAAAAGAGGAAGGCCTAAGATAAGGTTTATGGATGTGGTGAGAGAGCACATGCAGGTGGTTGGTGTGACAGAGCAAGGTGCAGAGGACAGGAAGAAATGGAAACAGGTATCTGCTGTGGCGACCCCTAACGGGAACAGCCGAAAGAAGGTGATGATGACACAAGCATTGGAGTCTTGTATTCTCCACGGGGATTGGTGGGTCTTGTGTGATGTGTATTATAAAAAGGGGATTGTTTTTAAGCATGTTTGTTTTGGCTTGAGGAAGCAACCAGGAGAGGTTGCGAAAGCGCTTACCTATGCAATAAAGGTTTCTGTGGAACTTTATTTGGATTCTTACTTGGATATTTATTGGATTTTCGCTTCTCCTTGGTTTTAGTGCTTGGAACATTTTTTCTTTTACATTGGACTTCTGTGTTTGTTCCATCACTCAGCAAACAGGGCTTTTCCTTTTTCATTACAACTGTTACATGGTTAAGTTAAGGTTGAGGAATTTTGCAGACATCAGTTTTAATGTTTGTATGTGCTTTGCATCTAGGTTTTCACTTAGTGAGTGTGTGCTATCCTATACCTATTAGCCAGAGCCATGGCATATTGTGCTTGCCTACATCTGCCAGGATCATCCACAGCCGATGCTACTCCTCATCTGTATCAGGTAGCTGTGCTGGTCCTGCCTGTGCTGTTGGAAGCTATAGTCCTTAGCCTTCTTGTCCTTTTTGTAACTGTTTCCTGATAATGATTTTGTTTAAGATGGCACATACTGTGAGCATTTTGGAGAAGGTGCCTGGGTCAAACTGCAGGGCACTACACGCTGGAACCTTGATTTGAGCAAGGAGAATACATGCTGTACAAAATGCCTAGTTGAACTTGTGCACTGTTGTATCTTTGCTTTGTAGAATTGTGTGGACATCTCATGGGAGTCATGAGACAGAGTTCAAATGCATAAACTACAACCTCCACTGGATGCCCTTGTGGAAAATCACCCCTAGCAAACCTTACATACAGGTCACAGGTATGTCATATGTGTGAGTCGTGAAAACTGCCAGGGTTACCTGCACACATGGGCATCATAAACCACCAGATAGAATGATATCCTTTCCGGTTGATGTTTCTCCTTCCCTTTTCACCAGGTTGTGCTTTTATTTCTATGTATGTGCAGTCTATGGCCTCCAGAACCTCAGGGAAGTGTGCTATAGCATAGCATTGTTGAATGGTAGTTGCTCTCCTCTGGGTTATGTGGAAAACAGATGTGATCCTTAACATGTTGTACCTTTCCATTTAGAAATTGATGGTGTCTATTGCAATCAAAAATAAGAGAAAAATAATCCCAGAAAAGGGAAACATGAGATGTGTGTGTTGAGTGGTGAGAGGCAAAGGTGGCAAGAAAATGATTCACTTTGCTAAAAGTGTTAAAACTGAAACAAAGTGGAAAACAACCAAAGAAATAAAAACATCAGTCAATATCAGTGCAACAATTTAATGTAAGAGCAAACTTGCAGAGAAGTATAAGTTAAGATGGTATGTAGCATAAATGAACACAATCATAATAATATACAATATCCAGTATGTAAAATTATTGTGCATGGAATGTGAAGTAGTGTAATGTGAAGGTGAGTAACCTACAAGTCAAATGAGGGGAAGATAGGAAAGGAGAGGGACAGAAAAGACAGAAAAAAAATAAAATAATTTAAATTAAAAAAAAAGTATGGGTGAAAAAAGGGAAAGTGAAGTTATCTCTTACCCTGGTTCAAGAGATGCAGACAATAATACAGAGTCTGGGAGCATGTTTACTGGTAAGCCAGGTTGCACCCATCTGTGGAAACACCATACTGATACAGGACCTCAGTGGTCCATCACACCAGCCCCTTGCAGAGTGTCTAAGTGAGTAAAGCAGACCCTGAGAAAGGAACTAAAGGAGATTTTGGATTGGGGGGATAATACAGTAGTTTACGTCTGTTTTAACATGTCTTATTACAAAATATATGCTAATAAATGTACATATTGCTTTATTTTAATATATAGTAATAGCATATATTTCTGATACCTAATCTGAAATAGTCTAAAATTGAAGAATCCATCAAGTGGAGGGAGAGATGGGCTGATAGGTAGGGGAACAGATGAGGGCGCCCTCAAAAATGCTTCAAATTGAGCCCTGCAGTTGCTAAGGCTGGCCCTGGCTGCAAGACCTTGCTTTCCACTGGGATGGTTTCTCCACAATTTCCCTGCGACCGCAGATGATGGTAGAAGAGTTTACATATTTCCTCTAAGGTATCCCTATCCATCCTATATTGCTTTACAATTTCTGTATCATACAGTCTATGATAAATCAGATGTGCTCTACACATTCTTCTCCTTCTAGGTTAAGGTCTGGCAGTAGCAGAACAGTGTATTAAAGCCTGTTGCACATACAGGTTAATGATAGCAGCAGCAACCCCTAATTTTATTTCTAAGTTTGCCCATGGCTGTATTGTAAAGCATAGTGGAACTGAGGCCAAAAGGAAGCACCTCATGTTCATGTGTCCTTTATACATTCCTGAATAGCTCCACTGTTTTGAATTGCTAAACCAACTTACAACTCCAGTAAGTAACCACTTGGCCACACTAAAAAATAAATCACAACCAAAGCAAATAAAACACACCCATGTTGGGAGCTGCACCCCTCCCCCACCCTCCCCTAAATATATATACCACCAATGAGATTGCACTACAGTGGGGGTAAGGGGCAAAGTTCAACATGGTGGCCAAGTGGTTACATACATGGAATTGTAAGTCGGTGTTAATTGAGGTTGGTGAAATGCAGTTGTTGGCTTTCTAATCTCAGTGTTATGAAAGTTGGGTAAGTGGGATTTCAATCTTATAAAGCAGACCCATATGTGTGTGTGTGTGTGTGTGTGTGTGTGTGTGTGTGTGTGTGTGTGTGTGTGTGTGTGTGTGTGTGTGATTGTGTGTGTGCCCGTGTGTATGTATGTATATTATATCATTGAGTGCAAAGACCTCGTCTTTCTAAAGTACACCCAAACATTCTGCTTATGGTGTTCTGACAAGGTCATAAGAAGGCCGAAACATGAATATCCTCAGCTAGTGGGGTTTGGCTTTATTGGCCTGAATGTTCCTTTTCTGGGCAAGGACAACTGGATGTGCTCGATAGACCTTCAGGATACGTACTATCACATAAAGTTGAACAGACAATCGAGAAAGTACTTGTGCTTTAGGCTGAGAGACAGTCTTTACCAGTTCAGAGTTCTGTCCTTTGATCTCACAACAGGGTGTTCACCAAATGTATGACAGAAGTAGCAGTTCACTTGAGATTTCAGGGATTCCGGGTGTTTCCATATCTAGATGACTGGCTCATTATCACCCTGACCAGGCATCAGTAGATAAGGGCAAGAGATCTGGTTCTCAAGACTTGTTCTGGTCTGGGAATAACCATAAACTATGACAAGTCTCAACTGGAACCAACTCAGAATTTGGAATTCATAGGAGCGGTTTTCAACACAAAGTCAATAGCAACTTCACTGTCTCCCTCAAGGGTTCAAACTGTAAAATTACAGGTCAGAAAAATAATTTACCATACCAAGATTTCAGCCTGCTTGGTGCTTCAAGCTCTAGGGTCAATGTCAGCAGCAATAACAATAGTTCCTTTAGCCAGATTTTGCATGAAGAGTCTTCACTGGATTCTAGCAACACAATGGTTGATACTTTTTACCAACCCATGTCAGCTCTGATGCGAATCACTCAGACATGCAAGTGAGATCTCAGGTGGTGGATTCAGTCAGATCAGGTTCTACAAGGCTGCCCATTCATTCCCCATCAGCCCAAGGCCATAGTGACCACAAACTCTTCCCAGTTGGGGTGGATGGGGCATTTTCCGGGGAAAACAGTTGAATGCACTTGGTCCCCTGAAGAGGTTACCTTGTATATTTGTGTCCTAGAGATGACAGCAGTGCTTTTCAAGTTGTAGTCCTTGCAAGATGCTCTCCCTTTAAGGACAATTGCAATTCAAATGGACAATATGTCAGTAGTTTGGTACATCAACAAACAAGGAGGGACCAGGTCATACCTCCTGTGTTGAGAAGCACTCAGAGTGGGGCACTGGGTGATCTCATCCAACCGCCTTCTCATAGCAATGCACATTTCGGGGAAGTCCAGTGTGATAGCAGACAAACTGAGCAGGTGCATTCTTCTACCTCACAACTGGTCTGTCAACAAGAATGTGACAGAAATGACATTTCATCGATGGGGGCCAGCCTTGCTGTGATCTTTTTTCTTCTCCTCTAAATAACAAATGCAGCAGCTACTTTGCCCTAATCCCCCCACAACATCAGATAAAAAAGTTATGTACTTAGCATAAAGTTCCATCGGTGTTGTCCATTTCCATTCTTCCTTAATTTCCCACCCAAAAAAACACATCCTTTCTGCTCACAAATGTCTGGATGAATGAGCTCTTAGGCAGACATCATTGTCCTTATATTGAGCTCCAAATATAGTTTCTTTCTATATTGCAATTTTACATCTCCTATATTTATGCATTTCCTTTCTGGTGAAATTTCAGCAGACAAGATCTGAGGTAACTTAGGGTTTGTGCATTATAGGTAAGGGAGAAGCTCAAGAGTTTTTGATTGCCATGAGCTTTAGTAACTGCCGAGTTGGATCCGAGGATCGGATCTGAACTCATCAGTTGTGGGAGAATGAAAATAGACAACACAGATGGAACATTATGGTAAGTGCATAACTTTTTTATCTGATGTTGTCAATTTTCATTCTATCACCAACTGATGGGACAGAGTCCTCAGCTACTTAAAATCCCAGGAGAACTTTAAGGAAGGGTATTTCTGAACATAGTTGAACCAAATGATGCTGTACCCCTGGAGACCAGATCCAATTTGTAATGAGTAATAAAAGTATGGGGAGTAGCCAAAGTAGCTGTTGCATATACTACAGCTGGAGTGATATTTTCAAGGAGATACATTAGTGAAGTGAGATATTAAGTCAGTGGCTCCCTTGCTGAATACAGGCTTTCCCAAGGTGCCCTCTCCATCACATTCTAACAAGTATGCTTTGCGAAATAGCTAATAATTTTTTTTTTAATTAAAAGAGTTAGTTAGGTAAAAATAAATAGCACATGTATTTAAGATGACAAAAAATGTAATTGTAATTGAACAAATTAAAAACACAGGTATTTAAGATCACAAAAAAAATGTAACTGAACAAATTCAACTAATTATAATTAGTGGGATGGATAAGCCTGTTGATCACTACACGTTTTCCCAAATCTTGGAATCAAACTGGACACAGCCACCCTCATTTCTTTCTCCACATTGATTTTCGCTCGATACTTAGTTTTTATCACAGCAAACGCTGAAAACCCAGCTTCGCACAAATAAGAAGTCGCAAATGGAATTAAAATTCTCTGAGCTTTACCACTCAGAAGGGGATATTCATCTTTTACAGATATCCAAAATACAGTTAATTCCATGTTGCTAAATTTTGTTTTCAACGTATTGTCACAAGACAACTCAATAAGATTTTCTTCTTCTGGAGCAGTAAATTAAGATAGAGCACTGGCATTAAATGGATCTTGAATCCATGCAAATTTATCGATATTATCATTTTGAAAATATTTCTCAAACCAGGTGATAAGCTGTGATAAGTGTTCTTCAAAAATGGGTTTCATACCTCGAGAAAAATCAAGTCTATTGGAGATCGAAAACTATTGCAACAAGGGGAAACATTCTTTGCCTCCATCTTTATTCTTTTTTCTTTTCCGTAGTTTTAGGTTTTTTATAAAAGCTGAAATTTTCTCAATTGACTTTAAAAGGTGCATGTTGCTTCCCTGTAGGAAGACATTCAGAGCATTCAGCTTTTCAGAAATATCACTTAAGTATGCTAGCTTTACCAAAAAAATCTTCATTCATAAAATTTTTGGTATACTTGTGGTCTTTCTCTTTAAGAAAAATATGAATTTCCTGTCGCAATTCAAATGTACGAGACAAAACATTACCATGAGAGAGCCATCGCGAAGTGCTGTAGTACAACAAAGACACGTAGTCAGATCCCATATCCTCACATAGTTTTTTGAAAAACCTTGCCTTCAATGGCCGAGTTCTACACTCACTACATATTCTAAGACCTGGTTCAATGTAGGACTCAGATATTTTGATGCGGGTGCTTCCCTGTGAATAACACAATCGGTCCAAAGTGCATCAGGGGCTTTGCTTCGAATAAGTGCCTGCAATCCTACATAACAGCCAGACATAGAATGCGCACCATCAGTACAGACACCAACACACTTAGTCCAATCCAAATTATTTTCGGATATAAAAGTATCAAGGATCTCAAACGAGTCTTGAGCCTTAGCATTAACAGTGATACATTTACAAAAGAGAAGGTCTTCCACAATGTTATCACCATCTATAAACCGTACATAGCAAATCAAGTGAGCGTCACTATTATTATCTGTGGCCTCATCCAGCTGAAACCCAAATTCCTTCCCTATTATTTTTTTAATTAAGTGATCATTGAGGTCCTCCTCTATATGCTGCATTCTGCGACTGATGGTGTTATTGGACAAAGGCACTTTTGAAAGCAGCTTCCCAGCAGACTCACCGATCATAATGTCTACCATATCTACAGCATTTGGTAGAATGAGTTCTTCTGCAATGGTATGAGGCTTCTTATATTTTGAGATTCTGTGTGCCACCTTGTAAGACGCTAGCAAAAAATTGCTTGGTATTGATGCCTGCTTATAAAAACTACCTTGTTGTTGATTTAACTCTTTTAACTTCCTGGTAAAGTAGTCACGAGATTTACTAACCATGCTGGGATGAATGGTTGCTAAATGGCGTTTCAACTTACTTAGTAGCATATACTCTGGTGCCAAAACTTTCATACATACACAGTACACACTGCGGCCTATCTTCACCATTGACTTCTATCGACGTAAAACCAAAGTCCAAATGACTGTCATAATATTTTCTATATTTGCGCTTCTTCACACTGTTGCCACTGGTTGATAGTGTGCCCTCTTTATTTTCACTCTCACAACGCTTATTACTGTTTAAAAAAATGATCCATTTTTAAACATACATAGGTAGGAGAAGAAATACTTCAAAAACTTCACTTGACTTAATATCACAACAATATTCAGTTGATACAATCTCTGAAAACTAATTCAGCACTAAGATCACACGATACTGACAGCTATTTATATATGAACTGTGTTCAAGACAGCCTAAAAGGAATAAATCAGATTAGCTTTTCCCATTTGTCCCAACTGTACTGCTTTGGTGTCTCATCATTAACTCCACTGGATGTAGTAACCTGCTCTTTCTCAACGTCTTTTTAAATGTTCAGCCATGAGCATTAAATAAAGAACCCTCCTCGTAGCATAAAAACAGCTCTCACGATTAGGACTTAAGCCACTCCCACTTTATCCAGCCCTAAACAGCAAGTTTTCTTCTTGTTACTAGTACACGCCTTACAGCAGACCCCCCAAAAAAACTTCAGCTAATCATTCTAAATTCTTCTTTCCTTGAAAGATAATCCTAAAAATGCCCCTTTTTCTATAATACCCCCTTTACAGAAACTAATCTATACAGCTGCAAAATGTCACTTCGGAGGCAAATCAGTGTGTGTGTGTGTGTGTGTGTGTGTGTGTGTGTGTGTGTGTGTGTGTGTGTGTGTGTGCGCGTGTGTGTGCATGTGTGTGTGTGTGTGTGTGTGTGTGTGTGTGTGTGTGTGTGTTAATAACCGACAGCACAGTATTATGCCTGGTGCGGTTTACAAATACTCACTGCTGCTAAGAGATCTGAATCAGTACAGTAATGGTGCTGTAAGCCTAGGTTACAGAGCTATTCAGTGCTCAGTAACACTAACATAAATGCATTTAGTTATGGGCCTAAGCCTTAGGCCACTGCAACGGTGGTCATATTGAGCAAAGTATTGAAAACTGCAGAAGCTAATTTGAAGTCTCTAAAGGTACAAATTGCTGGAGCACTGCAGCTTTCTGAGCGACTGACTTACCTCTAGGTTTAATTTCTCAAAGTCTTTTGGGTTTCTAATACCTGACGGGAATGTGCCTATTCCTAATTTGAAGTATGATTTAAAGATCATGAAATTAGTACTATTTTATCTTTGATGTTGGCCAAAAGTGCTCTTCGCAGCACCCGCAATGTGCCCAGAAATGACTCAGTTTGTATTGTATAGGTAGCATATCCAGACATGACTGTAAACTCTCTATGAAACCCGTTGCTGCTGCTACTTATTTGGAACTTTATTAGCTGACTTACCTCCCCTGTGTGATGAATTTTCAGTTTCCAGTGCTTATTAAAGGAAGCACCGCATCCATCAAAAGAGCATATAAACTTTTTAGGATCATTAACAGGAAAACTCGCATCCAAAACACAAACCTCATCCATGTTTGCAACCACATGGCATACACTATATGGAGGCACTTCCGATCCATTTTGCAAAAAGTGTGGGGAGAATTTTTGCTATAAAACAAAATGTTATGACATAGTTAAGTTTCCAGATGAAAAATACACCAGAAATGTTAATACTTACTATGCAAATTAACTGGACAGCCAAACTAGAGTACAGAAGAGAAAATGAACAGAATACTAATGTATTTGAAACCCCCCTCTAAATGCATCCAAATGGTGTTGGTTGACGTCTACTGACGCTTGTCATACAGGGTGAGGTATACGTCCGTTATTTTCAGTTACGTTAGATTGTAGGTGGTCTCGTGCAATAAAATCACAGCACTAAGAATCACTATCCGTATGGAAGCTTTCCTTAATCACCCATCTTCTGTAGTGCTCCCCATCCATTTTTGATTGGTAGGTAATAGTTAATGACGTTTTTTTGCACTGGACGCTCTGAAGTCAAACTTTGCTGTTTACTTCCCAATTATTACATTTTTAGGCGCTCCGTGGCAGTTCCCTGGACCCTCAAGCTTCTCTTTACTCCTTGGGAAAAAGCCACATATAATCAAGCAACAAATATGGAAGAAAGCATCAGTATGTAATGCTCAATAGAAGGAATGGTGCAATACAATGTTTATGCGTGACAAATTAAGCTAAGCTCAAGTGTCTGATTAATACTTCAAACAAGCCTAAATGGTGTTTTACTGAATTTCACCTACTATCCTTTCCAGGGTGTGCACCATTAAAAAGTAAATAGCGGACAGTTTTCCTTTATTCTCAATAATTACATTATGTCTGTGATTGCATCACATTGCCACATCCCCATCTTCTGTTGGGTGCTCAGCTGAGGCTGCCGATCTTGATGAGGTAGTGACCGAGGTGACAGAGTTTTTTCCCTCTTTCTGCAGCAGGATGTACGTGGCAAGGTGGTCACTCCTGCTGAAGTTCCTCATGCAGATGTGGCACTGGAATGATTTATTTTGCGGCTAAGCTTATTAGTTTGCAGCGCCCCTGTGAGGAAGCCACAGCACACTTTAGGAACCCGTGTATTAAGTCTTTTGTGGAAGAGGGCAGGTCAAAAGGGAGTTGGGTCTTGTTTGTAACTGCTGAACTCAGGCTGGTCTATGTAGTGCAGCTGTAAAGAGTTCAGATTCCTGACTGAGATGGCTGGAGAACTCTGAGGAGAGAGTTATTTGAATATATGGTGCAGTTCTACATGGCTGTATTGTCACTTGGATGTTAAAGTATGCTGATGGATAAATCAGAAGGAATACTGTAATGCTATATTGAGCTACCATTCTAAAGTAGAGGGGCGCTGTTATTCTATCACAGTAAGTAATATTGGGGCTGCTTAAGCTTGTATTTAAGACTCATTTTCTGGAGCTGAACTTTATAATCAGACAAGCTGGATTCTGAATTATTGACAGAAACATGAGTTTATGGACTGAAACTAGTAGTGAAAGTGAAATTTTGTTCATCTTATGTCCCTTCTTCCCAAGAAATTTGGATGGAGAGAATTTTCCTTTGGAGGTTTATTAGAAATATCACTACTTTTCCGTGATAGGAGCAACAGCTGTAAAGCGCTGCCCAGTGCACACAATGATCGCACAGCTGTTACCGAGAATTTATATCTGCACTAAGCAGCACTCTGTAAAAACCTGACAACCGTTACATGTTTAGAGGAGTTGTTAGCTAGATGGAACACCATAAATCAGAGGAGTTACTTGTGCCTTTGAATTCCATTTTCTGGATTCTTTTGTCATTCGTTATCGTAGTTTGAACCTTTACTTATGTTCAGCACTGCAGCATGCGGACTAATTGTTATAGTTTATTGCACATGTTAAGTTTGGAAACTAACATACTGCTTTAAGTTTGAATGCTCATTCACCTAGACATTTGAAAGCACAGCTGAATGGCAGATGTTTAGTTTTTAATGGATCACAGAATGCTGGCAGCCTTGAAACAATAATATCAGAGGATTGATGTGCCTGTATAAGTTGAAGCATTTGCACTAAGCAACTTTTGTCACGGTGGCTATTCTTAGGTGAACATGTTAAGTGTTCAACATGATCAAAACAGAATCCAAGGGAGAGAGGGCATTCAGAAGTGGTTTGCCTCACTGAAATGCATACAAACCGGACTTTCAGGCTATCAAATGCTCTTTTGAGAGTGAAAGGACTAATAAAACAGCTAAAGCAGGATCTCGTCCACCAAGAACAAATGGGTCAACTGACAACAGAGAGGACGCAAGAGGGAGGCCCTATTCTGGTAACTGTGTCAATAAAATTAGAGCTACAGAAAGCCTTGTTTTCCACCGCTGTAATCAAGCTGAGTTCATACTTACATATAGAAAATTAATAACATAGGCTAAGAAGATCATTGCGTGCGGTTGGTAGCGCGTCACAGCTGTTGCCCCGATAACGGAAAAGTACCTAAATATCCAGTGAAGATAAAAATAAGAAATACTAGTTAAAGATTCTAATTTGTTTAGGTAAGTTATGAAGGTTGTGGGAGATTTGAAAGAGGTTTTTATAGTTAGCTCTTTTAAAAATCTGATCTATCTAATTAAATGCAGAAAATGTCCAGATACAAGTTATATAACAGAGACAGGTCAGCTAGTCAGCATTAAGATGACTAGCTAACAAAATTTCTGACAGTAAGTTTTGGCACACTTGACAATCTGCTCATTCTGTATTAGAGATGACAGTTAAGTTTTTTCAAATGCATTTCATTACAACTTTAGAAAGAAAAACAATAGAGGCTAGGTTGATTCATTTGTTCAATCTGACGGCCAGTGGTATGAAACTGGATATTAGTTTTATTAAACATCATAGTATTTAAGAACTTTCCTGAGAAACTTACAGAGGACACAAATAAGGTGTGCTGAAGAGAAGGAAACATTTATTTTTTCCTTGTAAAGGATAATTTTATAATAGTATCTCAGAATGTGTGCAGTAACTGCTAAGATTACTGTGGTCCATGTTTTAGCACCTGTGTTTTATTCATGACAAGCATAGTTATTTTCACAAGGCGACGTTCTAGTCAGAACACTAGTAGCCATAAAATTAACAGTTAGTAAGGTCTTAATATTCATACAGTAGTAACGGTATAACAAACCGTCATCTGTTCTTCAGAGGTATCTCTCAGAACCTTGAGACTGACATAGCACATTTTCTTTTCTCTTTTTTTCTTCCTTTCTCACATTTAGCTAAACCACAGCTTGTGCAGGCTCCATAAATTCTAACCCTATATTTTATTCACATTTTTTTTTTGGTAAAGTGTAATTTTATAGTAGTATCTCAGAATGTGAACAGTAACTGCTAAGATTATTGCGGTCCTTGTTTTAGCACCTGTGTTTTTTTCATGACAAGAGCATAGATGTTCTTCATCTCACATTGCTGCAGTCCTTACACTTGGGTAGTCCGCTGTCCTCGGTCGGCCCGAATATCAAAGTATAAGGCTGACGTCGGTCAAGGTGCATAAGACTGACATCAGGACGTCAGGGTACAAATGCGCATGACCGACGTCATATCCTCAGTCTTTTTTGCCGCATGGTCCGATGCAGAAGCAGCGTTGCAAGTGCCGTTGGCGTTCTGAAATTTTTTTCGGAGTTTCAGACCGAGTCAAAGTTGGCTAAGTACCCGTTGGGAATATTTTAGTTTTTCTTGCCTCAGTGGTTTACGGATGTCAGAAAAAGTGAATAACTGTATTTCTTGTGGGAAACAGATACGCATAGAGATTATCATACTTTGTGTATTCCTTGTTTGGGGCCTGAGCACGACGTTGTTGGGTGTCGCTTTTGTGCTAGGTTCAATAAGCGCACTATTAAGCGAAGGTTAGATTGTGCCAGGTTAGTCTTGAAGCGGTGCAATTATAATATGCCGTCGGATGCTCCGACGCTCGCTTCTTCGAAGAAGCGCAAAGACAAAGCAGCTAAGCCCAGGCAAGATGAGTCGTCCGTACCGGACGCCGGTTCTTTAGAGGTGTCGGTAGACCCGGGGGTTCCTCCGGAGGTTTCTCTGGAGTCCCAGGGGGAGACTTTGTTATTGCAGGATGTGGTCTCTCAGGAGGCAAGTCAGGCTGAAGGGGCTTCTCAGGTTACTGTACTCCCCTCCCTTCCTAGGGTGGTTAGGCCCTCTCCTTCTGTTTCCAAGGCTTCTCCCAGAGGCAGGCCAGGTTTAGCTTCTGTTGGTGTCACTCCTAGTTCTTCAGGATCTGTGCCCAAGAAGCACATGCTTAAAATGGCAGAAGATTTAATTACTTTGATTAGAGGTTCTTTGCCCCCTCCTGATAAGAGGCCTAGGGTGGAACCAGAGTTGGGGAGTTTTGAGCAGGCTTGGATGTTTCAGAGTCTTGACTGAAGACTTGCAGGAGTGTTCTCCTTATTCTGATTCTGATGTGGATGATTCTACTCCTTCTGCTTCTCCTCCAGAGGATTTTTCTTTTTCGGAGACTCTTCATTCCATGAGGGAACATTTTAAGTGGGAAGGTCAGGACTTCTCTGACTCCAGGAAAAGGCTTAGGGAATTTTGTTTTACCCCAGCATAGGCCTTTGGCTATACCTCCTGTTCTGGATGTTGTGGAAGATGTGTTTGCAGAGGCTTCTCTTAATCCTGATTCTTTGCCTCCTGCTCCTGTTAAACCGGATAGGTATTACAGGGTGCCTGAAGCTCATAAATATCTTTTTAAGAGTCCTAGGGCAGACCCAGAAACTGTTAGTCAGGGGCCTAAGGGTGTCAAGGCTTCTATTGTAAAAAATCCGGTTCCTCCAGATAAAGAGGCCAGGGCTTTGGATAGATGGGGAAAGAAAGTCTATACTTCTTCCACCTTAGCTATGAGGGCTTTGACTTGCCAGTTTCACATGTTGAAATACCAAAACTATCTACTTTCTCAATTGAAGTCTAAGGTAGATGCACTGGCGGAAGGTACTGAGTGTAAAGAATTACAAGATTTGGTACATGTTTCTGAACAGGTGGGTAAGCATTCTTTGCAATGTGGTTTTGATGCTGTACAGGCCTCGTCTAGGGTGGCTGCCACTGGGTCAGTTCTTCGCAGGCACGCCTGGCTGAGGGATCAGAATTTATCTGACCATGTTAAGACAAGGATTTTAGATGCTCCTTTACAGTCTGATGTGTTGTTTGGTTCTCCTGTGGAGGCAGTCTTAAAGAAAATGGAAGACAAGGCTAAGTCTATGCAGACTGTTAAAGATTTTTTGCAGGTTCAGCCTCCGAAGTTTAGTAGGAATTGGCCTACCAAGGGGTGGACGTATCCTTCTTATGATTCCCAGTCTAGGGGTAGATCTAGACATGGTAGGGGCAGAGCTCAGGGCTCTTTCAGGCCTAGAACAGGGAGTTCACCTGCACAGTCTTCGGGTGAGGGCAGGGGTCAGTCCTTTCGTAAACAGGCCCAATGACCTACCTTTTCAGCTGCCAGAGCCTTCTCGTCTGGCAGCACCTTTGGGAGGAAGGTTGGCACTTTTCAAGGAAAATTTGAGTTTAATTACCCAAGACAGATGGGTATTGGATATCATACACCAAGGTTACAAGTTTTATTTCCATTCCTTGCCTCCTTTCAAAGGCATGCCAGACGTTCCTCCTCAGCAAAGAATAGAGGCTCACAAACAAATTTCTCTGCTACTACAAATAGGGGCCATACAGCCGGTCCCTCTGCCAGAAGTGGGCCTAGGATTTTATTCTCGCCTGTTCCTAGTACTAAAGAAGGGGAACACGTGGAGACCAATTTTGGATTTATCTATCCTCAACACTTATCTGGACATTCCCAAGTTCAAAATGTTGACGTTACAACAGCTTTTACCTCTTCTGGGCAAAGATCACTGGATGGTAACTCTGGATCTCAAGGAGGCTTACCTTCATGTTCCTATCAGAATAAGTTGCAGGAAGTATCTGCGTTTTCGGGCTGGGACTTCTCATTATCAGTTCTCTGCATTGCCCTTTGGCTTATCTACTGCGCCCAGAGTGTTCCCGAAAGTTCTGGCTCCAGTGATAGCTTTCTTCAGGCTAAAAGGAATACAGATTTATCCTTATTTGGACGATTGCCTGATTCTGGCTCAAGGAAGGCGAACTTCTTCATCATTTGCAATATGTGATAGCAGTGCTAAGATGCCTGGGGTATTCTGTGAACGAAATAAAGTCCAGTCTAGTACCCTCTCAGGACATGTGCTTTCTGGGTGTAAGACTAAATACAGCATCCCAGATGGCCTTTTTGACCCCGGACAAACAAAAGAATCTTTCCCTTTACTTCCATCAATTGTCTCATCAGTCCAGGCTGACTGCAAGGACAGTCCTTCAAGCCTTGGGGTTCATGGCATCTTATATTCTGGTGCTTCCCAATGCCAAATTGCATATGAGGAAGCTACAATGGTATCTCAAAAATGTATGGACACAGCACTGCCAGGATATGGACACTGTCATTCGGATAATACCTTGCATTCAAAAGGAATTTTTGTGGTGGGCTCAGGAATGTCACCTAAACAAGGGACTCTCTGTGACCCGGCCAGAGGCGAGTCAGATTCTAACGACAGATGCCTCAGACAAAGCTTGGGGAGCTCATCTAAATGGAAAGTGGATTCAAGACACGTGGCCTGCCAGACTACAACATCTACATATCAACCTGAAGGAGATGTTAGCAGTCCAATTTGCATTACTAGCTTTCAAGGATTTACTTCTTCCAGGGCAGGTGTTGATTCTAACAGACAACACAACTGTCATGTGGTACATCAACAAGCAAGGGGAACACATTCTTATCCTCTATGCAGGCAAGCAATGATTTTGTGGGAGACTGCTCTCAGTTTACAGCTAAATCTTCAGGCAAGGTTTCTGCCGGGAGCACAGAACTCCTTAGCAGATGTGTTGAGCAGGCAATTATGGATCCCCACGAGTGGAAATTGGATCCTCATGTATTTCAGAAATTGACAGTGTCATGGGGAACTCCAGACATAGATCTGTTCGCTTCTCCACTAAACTACCAGCTGCCAAAGTTTTGCACAAAAAGGTTTCATCCCACAGCCTGGAAAGTGGATGCTCTTTCTTTCAATTGGAGCAATCTTCATGTGTATGCCTTTCCACCTCTGCCTCTCCTCCCAAAGGTACTCCTAAAAGTCAGGCAGGACAAGCCAAAGATGATTTTAATAGCTCCAGATTGGCCTCGACAGCACTGGTACCCGTTACTGAGAAGTCTGGTACGGGAGCCTCCATGGCCTTTGCCTTCGATTCCACACCTGCTGTCTCAGGAGAACAGTCATTTACTCAATGTCAAACTTCACTCTCTTCACCTAACAGCCTGGCATATTCTGTTTTGAACCCTGGAGGGTCTCAACTTCCACAGCAAGTTTTGAATGTTATTTTGGAAGCCAGAAGGCCTAGTACAAGGAAAGTGTACGCAGATAAATGGAAGAGATTTTTATTTTGGAGTGCAGCAAAGGAATTTGAGGTTTCTGAGTCTAATTTAAGTGTGGCTCTTCAATATCTTACTGAGTTACTGGACAAAGGTTTGTCCTTCTCTTCTATTAAGGTTCATGCTGCAGCAATTTCTGCTCACTATGACTGTGACCCACCATTGTTTTCTCATCCTTTGTTCAAGCAATTTCTTAGAGGGGCAAAGAATATAAGACCCCCATTAGAGCTCCTACTCCTGCTTGGGATCTCAATTTTGTGTTGGAGAAACTCACTCTACAACCTTTTGAGCCTGCAGCTACTGCCGAGTTGAAATATTTATCATGGAAGACTGCTTTTTTGTTGGCTATTACCTCTGCAAGAAGGGTTTCTGAATTACAGGCCCTTATGGCGGTTGAGCCTTTCTTAATTTTCCATAAGGATAGGGTATCTTTGCGTACTAATCCTTCCTTTATGCCTAAAGTGGTTTCTAGTGTGGCTTTAAACCAAACTATTCATTTGCCTACTTTTTATGCAAATCCCCAAAATAAAGGGAAATGATTTTGCACACTTTAGATGTACACAGGCAGTTGCGATATTATTTGAGCAGAACTAAAGGGTTCAGGCAGTCTCAGCAGTTATTTGTTTCTTTTGCTTTGAGTTCTCAGGGCAAGCCTGTGTCAAAACAAACTATTTCTAAGTGGATTGGGTTTTGCATTGCTTTCTGTTATTCCCATCATGGTAAGGAGATTCCAGCTGGGATTAGGCCTCATTCCACTAGGGCTACTGCCACTTGACAGCTTTTTAAGGGGTGGCAACTAAAGATATTTTGGAGGCAGCTACTTGGAGTTCAGTGCATACTTTCTCTAAGCATTATCACCTTCCACTTTACTCTAAATCTAGGGCTGGTTTTGCCACTGCTATTTTACAGGGCATTTTGGCAGCTCCTGCTGCTTTATAGTTTTGCCATCCTCCCTTACCTCTGCTTTGGGATTCTACCCAAGTGTAAGGACTGCAGCAATGTGAGATGAAGAACATAGTACAGTTTTGTACCTACCATAAATGTAGATGTTCAAGATCCACATTGCTGCAGTCCCTCCCTCCTTCCCCTCTGTAGTTAGAGGCGGTTGTGTGGGTTGGGTTGTAGATATTGTGTATATTGTATATATTGTACATATTATTAGTGCAAGGGTGGTTGGTTGGTTGTTTGCTGTCTTTTGGTTTTGACCTTTCTTTTTAGGGTCTTCTGACATCTGGGGCAAGAAAAGACTGAGGATATGACGTCGGTCATGCGCATTTGTACCCTGACGTCCTGATGTCAGTCTTATGCGCCTTGACCGACGTCAGCCTTATACTTTGATATTCGGGCCGACCGAGGACAGCGGACTACCCAAGTGTAAGGACTGCAGCAATGTGGATCTTCGAACATCTACATTTATGGTAGGTACAAAACTGTACTTTATTTCACATGGCAACACACTAGTAACCATAAAATTAACAGTTAGTAAGGTCTTAATATTCAAACAGTTGTAACATTATAACAAAACTTTATCTGTTCTTCAGAGGTGTCTCCCAGAACCTTAAACTAATGTAGCACAATGTTAAGTTGTCAATCTCGCCTTCATTCTTGCTGGATGGGTTCGGAGCCGACCCTCGCCTCGACTTGGCCTATACTAAAGCTCGAAAGCTATTTTTACCGGCTCGAGGCTACCCTATATCCCACAATGCTAGGCGCTAACTACCCAGATCTCGTTTGCCGCTTATAGCTGCGAGGTACGTTTCTTACTGGCTCTGCAGGTTGGATTTTCGATTCCTCCTCCAACTCTTCCTCTGAGTTCAGAGCCGGAGCTTGTGGGAGCCATGGCTGTCGACACGTCGGAGCCGATACCTCACCTTTTGGCTCCATCGTCGGCTCCAGTCTCTTCCATGGTCCCATCCTTGGAGGGATCCGGGCACATGGACTTCCTCGTCGGCTCCGGGGGGGGGGGGTGAGTGGCATTGGACCCTTGTCCGACCCCGTTCTCCCTCTCGGAGCTTGGGCGCTGGTAAGTTCGGCCCCGACATCAGCTTCGGAGCCGTCCCTCTCGGTGCCGGGAGGGGTCCTTATCTCTTCGGAGTGGGGACCTTCTACCCTGCCTGATAGGGGCACCTTCAAAGTCATGAGGA
This sequence comes from Protopterus annectens, assembly GCF_019279795.1. Lineage (NCBI taxonomy): Eukaryota > Metazoa > Chordata > Ceratodontiformes > Protopteridae > Protopterus > Protopterus annectens. Next base: position 1,568,712,685 of record NC_056741.1, read on the forward strand.
GCGTGCTGGCCCCTGTGCCTGCTCCATGGTTGGCTCCCTCAGCTCCTTCCTCTGTAGTGCCTGCTGCGGTCTCTACCCACCCTCCCATTCCTGACCGTAGAGATCCAACGCCTCAGGTTTCCCCATTGGGAATATCCTCCTCTTCCGAGTTTTCCCCTGATCCGTCACGGGAACCCCCTCAGAAGAGGAAATGTAAGAGGAAGCACGTGGACTCCCCTGAGTCCATTACATCGGATACCAACTTGGATGAGTTGGAAGGGTCCCCACGGTCCCCCTCTGAGGATGTCTCCTTTTCAGACATCCTTGAGATCCTTAAGCAGAGAGGGGAACTGGTCTACCCTTAATCTTTCCGAGGACGAGTCGGTTTACCTAGAGGCGTTTGGCTCTCGCCCTTCCACCTTCTGGGTGTCTCCGCCCTTTGACCCCCTCATGGAAGTGGTGGCGCGGAAGGCATGGATGGCCCCTGATACGATGGAACCTACCCCATGGAGGCCTTCAAAATTCATAACAGCTCCTTCGGACAAACAGTTTTTAGCCAAGGGTGTCCCGGTTGATGCCATGGTGGTGGCTGCAGCCACTAAGAAGGAACTGGCTGATCCTTCAGTACCTATCCATCCTCCTAACAAGGAGTCTAGGACTATGGATAGGTACGGCAAGCGGATGTTTTCTTCAGCGACCTTTGTCATGCGGTCGCTGAATTATCTGTGCCACTTCTCCCGCCTTCAAAGAGACATGCTCAAAGAAGTGGGTGAGGTCCTACAGGATCTACCAGCTGCGGGGTCTCAGGACAAAATCAACTCCCAGCTGGCAACTCTGAATTCCATTGTCAACTCCTCCATGCGGCTTATTTCCTATGCGGCTGATGGGGTGAGTAGGGCTGCAGGCACAGGCGTGGCCTTACGGCATCACGCCCGGATGCAGCTTTGTAACTTTGCAGACCCCTTTAAGGCATCCTTCACTAACTCCCCCTTTGACGGTTCAGCTTTGTTTGGACCTCAGGTGAAAGATACTTTGACCCGATGCGAGCAAGAAGGCAAGACTCTCTCTGCCGTGGGAGTCCGTTTTTCCACCCTGTCTAGACCATATCCTAAGGGTCAGAAGGGTGGGAAAATGTGGTTCCGTAAACCACAAGAGATCGCACCAGATGCAAGAGGTCAGTTCCCCTCTAGAGGCAGGGGGGACAATAACAGATGCCGCCCTAGGGGCAGAGGAGGACCGCAAAATCAGGGTAGCAGAGAGTCTCTTTCTTACAAACCCTTCCAGCATCCCTGAGAAGCTGCCCGACTGTCTGCCTTCGGAGGCAGTCGGGGGAAGGTTATCACTGTACCCAGAAGCCTGGCTTTCACTCACCCAAGACAAATGGGTACAGTCGATTATATCCGAGGGTTACAAAATTCCTTTTATCCACACCCCAACTCAGCCAAAAGGGCCCCTCCCAGACATTCCACCTAGTCTAAGGGAACAAGCAGTACTAGAAATATCAAAACTGCTAACAAAAAGAGCCATCCAGCCAGTCCCAGCAGACCAACAAGGATCCGGAATCTACTCCAAGTTCTTTTTGGTACCAAAAAAGACAGGGGACTGGAGGCCAATATTGGATCTCAGCAGACTAAACAAGTCTGTGAGAAGAACGAAGTTCGGATGGTCACGCTAAAGTCCATTTTACCCTTTCTGGTTCAGGACAATTGGATGTGCTCAGTAGACCTTTAGGATGTGTACTATCACATCAAGATGCACAAGCGCTCCAGGAGGTTTCTCCACTTCTGGCTGGGAGCCATTCACTATCAGTTCAGAGCCCAGCCCTTTGGTCTCACTACAGCCCCCCGAGTGTTCACCAAATGCATGGCAGCGGTTACGGCTCATCTGAGGCGTCAAGGATTCCAGGTGTTTCCATACCTAGACGACTGGCTCCTCACTGCCACCACCAGGCGTCAGCTTCTCCTCTCCAGAGATTACACCATTCATACTTGCAAAGGGCTAGGTATCTCCATAAATTTAGAAAAGTCTGCCTTGTCGCCTTGTCAGTCTATTACCTTCATAGGCACCACCTTGGACACAGTCCGGCTCTCCGCAAAACTAACCGAGCAAAGAGTTCTAGATATTTGCAGGCATGTTCACATCTTCCTTCAGAACAACAAAATCCAGGCCAGGTTTGTCCTGAAGTATTAGGTCTCATGGCGGCAGCCATTACTCTACTTCCCCTAGCTCGCTTTCATATGCGGATCCTTCAGTGGATGCTTTTTTCCCAGTGGTCCTTCCAACAGCTCCCAATGTCACACAACATCTTAATAACCCTGTCTTGCAAGAAACACCTTTCTTGGTGGATGGTCTCCTCTCAGGGCAGACCATTTGTTCCTTCTCCCCCAGTCGCCACGGTGACAAAAGATGCCTCCCTGATCAGGGGGGGGGGGCATTTTCAGGGCAGGACGGTCCAGGGCACATGGCAACCTTTCGAGCGCCACCTGCACATAAATGTCTTGGAGATGAGAACAGTACTTTTAGCGTTGCAAGCCCTTCAGGACTCTCTTCCCATCGGGACTATTGCAGTTCAGATGGACAATATGTCCGTAGTGTGGTACATCAACAAGCAGGGCGGAACCAAGTCCTATCCCTTATGTCGAGAGGCACTCAGACTTTGGCAGTGGGCAATCTCCTCTCAGCGGTTTCTGATAGCAATGCACATCCCTGGGAAGTCCAACATCATAGCGGACAGGTTGAGTAGAGCCATTCTCATGCCACACGAGAGGTCTCTCAAACAAGCAGTAGTGGAAGAAAGTTTTCAGAAATGGGGTCAACCTTGCTGCAATCTTTTTGCAACACCTCAAAACAGCAAGTGCCACGACTTCTTCACTCTCTTCCCTCTTCCCGGCCACCCCCCCCCCAGAGACACTCTAGTCCACGATTGGCCCCGGGGACTTCTGTATGCCTTTTCCCCCTTTCCATTAATCACTCAATTGATTCAGAAAGCTACCACCTTGAGAGCCACCATGATCCTCATTGCTCCTTACTGGCCTCGACAGATATGGTTTCTGTTCCTGCATCGTTACCTCTTGGGGCAGCCCTGGCATCTGGACCCAGTGCCAGATCTCTTGACCCATCAGTCGGGACAGCTGCACCACTCCCTCCAATCTCTCAACCACACAGCTTGGTTGCTCCAATTCCAACCCTAGCCAGGCTTCCCCTTATTTCCCATTCTGTGCGTGACATACTTATAGCTTCCCTAACGTCATCTGCCAGAAGGATTTATGCCAGCAAGTGGAAGTGTTTTTCCTTCTGGGCAGGAGCTAGAAATATGGATCCTTTTACTGCCCCTATCCAATCAGTCCTAGACTTCCTAGCCGAACTGTTTCACTCAGGGTCTTCTTCCTCCACCATCAGAGTACAGTTAGCGGCTATTTCGAACTTTCATGTAGGCTTTTCGGACTCCAGTATCATGTCCCATAAGCTTTGTAAAACCTTTCTTAAAGGTATCTTTTTGATTAAGCCCCCAATCAGAGACCCCCCACCACAGTGGGACTTAAATTTGGTTCTAACTTCCTTGATTCTTCCCCCCTTTGAACCTGCGGCTTCCTGCTCCTTGAAATTGCTCTCTTGGAAGACTCTTTTTCTAGTCGCCATAACATCTGCGAGAAGAGTATCAGAACTTCATGCCCTTTGCATTCGTCCACCTTATCTAGTTTTCCATAAAGACAGAGTGTCCCTCAGGACTAACTCGTCCATTTTACCCAAGGTTTCTTCTGAGGCGAATCTAAACCAGACTATCGATCTCCCAGTTTTCTTCCCCAACTACTCCAACAGAGCGGAACAAAAGCTGCATTTTCTGGACGTTCATTGTCAGCTCCGTTACTATCTGGATAGAACCAAGCAAGCTAGGAAATCTGAGCAGCTCTTCCTATCTTATGCGGCAAGCAACAAAGACCTTCCAGTTTCCAAAGTAACCCTTTCTAGATGGCTGGCCTCTGTGATTACTTTCTTCTATGACCTCAGATGCCAAAAGCTACCGTCAAGGCCCAGGGCTCACTCAACTAGAGAATTAGCCACGTCAATAGCTTTTCAGGCTAGATTACCAATAGATTCCATTTGTGCGGCAGCCACATGGGCCTCTCCTCATACTTTTATCTCTCATTACAAATTAGACATGGCCTCCCGAAGCCGGGCAAATTTTGGTTCCACCGTTCTCAAGAGTCTGTTCCGATGAGCCACCCAGGGTGAAGGTGCTAGGGACGCGGTCCCATCCAGCAAGAATGAAGGCGAGATTGACAACTTAACATTGAGAAGTTATGTACCTTCCATAATGTTCCATGTTAGTTGTCTTCTTCTCGCCTTCTTTCTTGTGTCCCACCCCCCCAGCCCCCTAGCCTGGACAGACCTAAGGATCCTTGGGGATCTTCTTTCTGCCTCAGTATTAGCCCCCTTGGCTATCCTTATTGGTAGCTATAGGTCTAGGTGACTTACGAGTGAGGTTTCCTCTTCTCCTTATTTTGGAGATCAGAACTGCTATGGTTTCAGCTATCAAACAAGATCTGGGTAGTTAGTGCCTAGCATTGTGGGATATAGGGTAGCCTCAAGCCGGTAAAAATAGCTCTCCAGCTTTAGTATAGGCCGAGTCGGAGCCGAGGGTCGGCTCCAAACCCATCCAGCAAGAAAGAAGGCGAGAAGAAGACAACTAACATGGAACATTATGGTAGGTACATAACTTCTCATTTTTTTTTCTCTTTTTCTCTTTTTTTTCTGTTTCTTATATTTAGCTAAACCACAGTCTGTGCAGTGTATTAACTGCACACAACATCCATAAATTCTAACCCTATATTTAATTCTCTTGATAGTCCCTGCCTTTCTCACCACCATGAACTGGACATTATTGCTAATTCAACCAACCATCTATCTCACAAAAATTGGTTGTTTAGAGAGATGAACAAATTACAGCTTCTTGTTTTCCTTCTCAGGAATTAACTCATCTCCCTACATATCTCATGTATTGTGATTTATTGTCTAAATGTCAGAGCAGTCTCTGTAAGTGTTATCTTCCCCATGCTAGCATGAAATCTTGAGTACTTGCAAAACCTATATTGGCCCAATAAAAGGTATCACATCAGTTCTGTGCCCCAGTGTTTGTGTGACTCCAGAGACTGTTTTATTGTTACACGTACAGTGCCAGTGCTGCACTAGTAGAAAAGGCAGGCTAGAAAAATGTATTTAACCAATAGACTGCAAAATGTGCAGGTTTCAGGCTGCCTGCATAATGAATTGGTGCTGTGAAGACCGAGTCCTAATGTGTTTTCTCTACCTGGATTGCAGACTTCTGTGCATAAAAGTCAAGCTGTTATGTTAGATACAGTTATGAGAATTCACTCTGATAAAAGGATTTCCATGGTAAAAGCAATTTAGAAGGGCTACTATTTGAAAATGGCTTCCATGTCTGTGCAGTTTGCAGCTGCTTTGTTTGGATTTTATATGTCTAGCAGCTAGCTCTACCTCAGCTCTCCGGGGATGGTGCACCACGACATACCAAAATGTACTCAACCCAAAACAACAAACTGTTATAGTAAGTTAACAGGCCAACTTAGCAAGAGGTCTCAGAACTGCCATACCAGTGAAGACACGTGCAATGGATTATGAAATCAATGCTTCTTTAGTGTCATTTCAGAGATTTGCTGTAAAGGTAGTTTGGGCACCGCAAGAATACCATATTCAAATTTAACTGGCATACCCATGAAAACCTAAGATTCAGGCAAGTTGGAAATGGAGGATGCAAGATGAAAGGCAGTGGGGGGGTTAAAGGGGGAAGTCAAAGGAAATTGGAAAATATTGAAAAAGGTTTGGAAAAGACACATTACAGTTGGATAGGGTGAATATACAAGAGTTGGGAAGAAAGCCTTGCCCAGACAGCAGTGGGAGTGAGTGGAAGACATAATGTACATAATGTGATTATTAAACTCTGTGGGTTCATTTGGAGAGGTTTATGCCAGATTTGTGAACCGATAATACAGAACTTCAGTAAGGGTATATAAAGAGGGTATGCTCAGACATCATATGCTAGCAGTGTGAAATGAAAAATGCAGGCTGTTACTGATTTGGGGTTGAGACCACAAGTAGGAAATGGCCTAAACAAGACATTTTGGAATTACTGTTGAAAGTCTAAAACAGCTTCAGGTATACTCAGGTGCCCAAGTAAATAGTAGAGTAAAATAAAAATAAAGGCACCCAAGTTACACACTGGAAACTATACACAAGTACAAGTATTAACATTGTCTGATGAAGCAACGTTAAGTTGTGAAAGCGCTCACCTCTCTGTTCTTATTTTGTAATAAAGTTATTGTGCATAGTTTCCAGTGTTTAACTTGGGTGCCTTTATTTTTATTTTACTCTATTTTGGAATTACAGTTAGTGGTATGGAAGGTAGGAAGAAAATACTGAAAGTGTGGAAAGAAGGGAACTTAGTGGAATGCACAAAAGAGGGAGAGAAAGTGTGGATGGATAAGGTGGGACTATGGAACAGAGACTGAATGGATAGACTACGTAAGAAGTGAAAGAAGATATGAGAAAAACATGATGATAGGGTGGACTAGAAGGGAAAAATATAAAAGAACATGGTAGTCAACATAAACTAAGAAAAGTATTAAGGAATAAGATGTAAATGAGAGAAACAAAAATACATTATACTGAATATCAGTAGTTGGAAAGAAGAGTTTTAAAAGTGAATGGGAGTACTGTGACAAGGATGAGGGGTGCTTAGGAAGGGTGTAATGGAAGTTAAAAGAGGGTATAATAAGGAAGACTGTCTTATTAAATTATGACTGCAGTACACTTAAATGTTTATCATACTGATCACTACAGTAGCCTTAGCTATATGGGTTAGATCCTGCCAAGGATATAGAAGCTTGTCTGCTTCCAAAGCTTTGACTAAAAAGACCGATTTGGCCACCAAGCTATTCAGAGATTTTCTACCACATAAATTCTAATGCCCTGGATCAACTAATCCATTGTCTCATCAGGGGCTCCAATATCCTAGACCTGGTCATTACCAACATGGGAGATAGATGCTCCACATCAGTGGTCACCCCCTCATTGGTCAAGTCTGACCATAAGCAAATCACCCTTGACATCCACATCCCACCTCCCCCCAGTAAGGAAACCTCCGTAAAAAACTTTTCCAAAGCCAACTTCATGCTACTCAAGATAGAAGTGACAAACTTCATGACACCCATGCAGACGGGAGCTGAAAGTTTGACTGCTGAATCCTACACTAAGGCACTGTACGAGCACATCCACTCGTGCATGAATCGTGCCATCCCAAATAGAACCAAGATGTTCTCCTCCAAAAGAAGGAAGCCAATCTGGTGGTCCCCTACCATAAACAAACTATACAACAGAAGGAAGAAACTGTTGCAAAAAAAGAAGAAAATCCCAGGATGCAAAAAACTCCCTTACCAGCCTCAGTAAGAAGCTGACATCCCTCATAAAATCCTCCAAAGCTAGTTATGAAAATAAAATTGCCAAAGATTCCAAAGACAACCACAAGGCATTCTAGAGTTATGTCAAGAATCTAAATGGCAGTGCTCAGATCTGCTCTGAACTACAACAGAATGGCATTAAATATACTGATCCCAAGGATATTGCCAATATCCTGGCAGATTGATTTAGTGCCAACTTCATCCCCTTCTCACCCCCTAAAGGGCCCATCTCATTACCAAAAGATTGCCAAATTCCAGTAATCATGGCCACACAGGTAGAAACCGCACTCTCCCAAGCTAAGAATACAGCATCCATGGGACCAGATGACATCCCGGGCTGTGTACTACATGAACTGGCACCTCACCTAAGTGACATGTTTAATCATAGCCTCACCTTAGGCTTCATGGCCACTGAGTGTCACACAGCTACAGTTATCCCACTCCACAGGGGGATCCACCTTTGATCCTGGGATCTAACATCCCATCAGTCTGACGAGCCTGATCTGCAAGGACATGGAACGCATTATCATGAAACTTATAAACAAAGACATTGACGACCTTCAAACACTGGACCCCACCCAGTGTGGGTTTGTGAAGGGCCGGTCTTGTCTCCTGAACCTGATTGACTTCTTCAAATCAGTCTCCAGAGCTGTGGACGAGGGTAATGCGGTCCACACAGCCTGTCTGGACCTTGCCAAGGCCTTTGACACTATCCCCCACTCTGGAATCATAGATAAACTTACTAAGCTGGGCATAAATCCCTACGTCACTCGATGGGTTGCCAACTGGCTTACTGACAGAACCCAGACTGTAAAAGTAGCCGACTCCAAATCCAGCTCCAGACAAGTGACAAGTGGAGTACCTCTGATTCAGTCCTGGGACCGCTCTTGTTTGGCATCTACCTCTCTGAAGTACAGGCCAACACTAAGGGACTCTGGCTAACAAAATTCGCAGATGACTGCAAACTGGGAGCCATTATTGAATCCCCAAATGATGTGGATATTCCACAAAAGCGCCTTACAGAAACAGATGCTTGGTATCAGAGCCATGGGCTCAAGCTTAATGCAAAGAAATGTATAGTTATCCCCTTTGGGAAAAAAACATGTACCCATGAATTACCACATAGGTGGCAGTACACTAAACACCGAAAGTGTGATGAGAGACTTAGGGACACAGGTGGACAGTGGTCTCACCTTTGATAACCACATCGCCACAATAGTCAGGAAATCCTTCTGTGTGGTACGCCTCATCACTAATGGCTTTTCATCCAGAAAAAAGAAGGTCATTGTCCCACTGTACCCATTCCTCATTAGACCCATTATAGAGTACAACACCCTGTTTCGTATGTACTTCACTAGACATCTGCAACAGCTGGAAAGGCTGCAGAAATATCTCACTAAACAAATCACAGGCCTAAAGCAGATGCCCTGTGCTGACTGTCTAAAAAAACTTTAGCTATACTCAGTGGCATATCGTCTACTCAGAGGCGATCTCTGCTTAACATACAAGGCCATGTCAAACCCTGAGCTGTTGGACATCCTCCACTTAAAGAAATCCTAATCTCTCAGAGCCACACACTCTAGGGCTGTAAACCTTGTCATCACAATGAACAAAACATGCTGGAGGGATAGGTTCCTGACCCAGAGACTTCCCATACTCTGCAATAGACTGCCCATACACGTCAAGCAGAGCGCCTCTTTGGCCGTCTTCAAAAGGAACCTTGACGATTGGATTGGAGATAGGAAATTCACCCCGGGGATCACATCAGTCGCCCTGCTAGACAGAGGTCCAGGGAAGTAAATATTGTAGGAAGAAATATCCAGGGAATTATTATGGCTAGGCTTGTATAGGCCCTAGTGCCGATAGCCTGGTAGCAACCTATGAACCTGTGAACCTATAAGAACAGTCAATAAAATGGAAAATTCAGTGCTCCAGCCAAAGTCTTGCCAAGCAAAAATAGAATAGCAGCAAAAAACACAAAATGAATGGCAAGACACTGCTATGGAAAAATCTTCTTCTTTAATAAAACGATAAAATCCAAATGGTGAGCGCTCGTACAACCCTTCATCAGACAATTAAAATGAAAAAACTCCACAATTTAAATCTTTAAGCAACCAATCAAAATTCAATACATTACCGCCTTTGTAAGGCAGGTTTTAAAGGCACAACCTCATTTAAACCTGGATATCTGTGTGATGACAACATAATAATCCACTTTGTCTCAAGTGTTTCTGTAAGTAATTTTATATCTAGTTTCACATTTACAATGGCCTTAAACAGGAATGTATGTGTTGGATTCTCCACTAAGTGTCTGTATAGGGCATTATGCTGATCCTTGTTCCTAATGGAACTAAGATGTTGTAATATTCTAACTTTCAGCATATTATTTGTCATCCCCACATAAAATACAGAACATTGTGAACACTCAGCTAGGTATACCACATTGGCTGTTCTACATGTGGCTCTAGCCTTAAACTGAAAATGTTGTCCATTCAGTGGGTGCACAAAGTGGAAACCTTATTAATGCTGTTGCAAGCCTTACAAAAACCACAAGGTACTGTTCCTGGTCTATCCATAAAAGATCTCTGTGTGGACATGGATTTTTCTCTGCAGAGCAAATCCTTCAGATTTGTATTACGTCTATATCAAAATTAGGTCTAGGGCCCAACAAATCATATAACCTGGCATCACTCCTCAATATATTCCAATTTTTACCTACTATATTCTTTATATCGTTAATGTTGCTACTATATGTAAAGTATAGCCTGTTATCATTGGGTCTCCTATGTTGCTGTATGGCATCTTCATTAGTCCTACTTTGTCTCAGCCAGGGTTTATAACTACTTGTTCTTTTCTTAGTACTGGAATCCACTACCCTATTGACCATTTTCTCATCATAGCCTCTCTGATTAAAGCATGTTTTCAACCCCTCTATCTCTCTTTTATATTGTTCATCTTCCAGGCACAACCTAGATGTTCTACATACCTGGCCCTGTACAATATTGGGAAACATGAACCTGGGGTGCATGCTATCAAAACACAACAGATGATTCCTCCAGCAATCTTTCCTAAATAAACTAGAAGAAAATCCTAGCTGTGTACGTTCTATGCATGCTATCAAGGCACTACCTAAGGTACACAAATCACCCAGTGACCCGCCCTTTAGACCCATTGTCTCGGGTCGAGGGTGGGTCACTGAAAACATATCTATATGGTTGGAATTCACTCTAAGACCACTTGTAGAAAGAATATCAACTATATTACAGGACACTAGAGGTTTTTTACAAGTAGTGAGTGATTTTGAACAAAAGACTGAATATAACCAAACAATAATGGTTACTCTAGATGTTCAGAGTCTTTTTACTGTGATTAGTAATAGTTATGGCATACAAGCCATAGAACATATATTATTAGATATGGGTGAGGAACAACATAAAGTGAAACTGGTTACCACCTTACTATCTTTAGTCCTGGAAAATAATGCATTCATAGGGGGCCAACAAGCTTATAGGCAGGCACAGGGGGTAGCCATGGGCACCCCCTGTGCCAATACTTATGCTAACTTGGTCCTTTTCTTTTGGGAGAGAGAGGTTATATTTAACAATAAAGATTGGATGCAGTACATAGGAGCTTATCTATGTTTTTATATTTTGGCAGGGAACTGAAGACATGCTATATAGTTTTATAGAATATCTCCACTCCACGACTACATTCTTTAGATTTAGTTTAACACATTCTAAAGCAAAGATAGACTTTCTAGATGTAAGGATAGAACGTACCCAGCTAGGATTTTCTTCTAGTTTATTTAGGAAAGATTGCTGGAGGAATCATCTGTTGTGTTTTGATAGCATGCACCCCAGGTTCATGTTTCCCAATATTGTACAGGGCCAGGTATGTAGAACATCTAGGTTGTGCCTGGAAGATGAACAATATAAAAGAGAGATAGAGGGGTTGAAAACATGCTTTAATCAGAGAGGCTATGATGAGAAAATGGTCAATAGGGTAGTGGATTCCAGTACAAAGAAAAGAACAAGTAGTTATAAACCCTGGCTGAGACAAAGTAGGACTAATGAAGATGCCATACAGCAACATAGGAGACCTAATGATAACAGGCTATACTTTACATATAGTAGCAACATTAACGATATAAAGAATATAGTAGGTAAAAATTGGAATATATTGAGGAGTGATGCCAGGTTATATGATTTGTTGGGCCCTAGACCGAATTTTGGTTATAGACGTAATACAAATCTGAAGGATTTGCTCTGCAGAGAAAAATCCATGTCCACACAGAGATCTTTTATGGATAGACCAGGAACAGTACCTTGTGGTTTTTGTAAGGCTTGCAACAGCATTAATAAGGTTTCCACTTTTGTGCACCCACTGAATGGACAACATTTTCAGTTTAAGGCTAGAGCCACATGTAGAACAGCTAATGTGGTATACCTAGCTGAGTGTTCACAATGTTCTGTATTTTATGTGGGGATGACAAATAATATGCTGAAAGTTAGAATATTACAACATCTTAGTTCCATTAGGAACAAGGATCAGCATAATGCCCTATATAGACACTTAGTGGAGAATCCAACACATACATTCCTGTTTAAGGCCATTGTAAATGTGAAACTAGGTATTAGAGGGGGAGATATAAAATTACTTACAGAAACACTTGAGACAAAGTGGATTATTATGTTGTCATCACACAGATATCCAGGTTTAAATGAGGTTGTGCCTTTAAACCTGCCTTACAATAAAGGCGGGTAATGTATTGAATTTTGATTGGTTGCTTAAAGATTTAAATTGTGGAGTTTTTTTCATTTTTAATTGTCTGATGAAGGGTTGTTGTACCCGAAACCATTTGGATTTTATCGTTTTATTAAAGAAGAAGATTTTTCCATAGCAGTGTCTTGCCATTCATTCTGTGTTTTTTGCTGCTAACCTATAAGAACGCTAAGGAATTTCTGCCTTAAATAATGTTATTGTATAAAAGCAATAATCCATGGCTGTGCATGTGTTTATCAGGATTTACTCTTGTTTGGTTTGTTTAATAACTCCGGCTTCACCCTCGTGATCAAACCACACCTACCGTGGTAAATCCTGATATACCCACGCACAGTCATGGACTAATGCCTACATGTTAAGTGATAATTTAATAAAGGTGTTTAAGAAAATACCTCCACAAAAGGATTTTCCAGGTCCACTGCAGCAGCCAGCAATCCAGCAGTGCCATCTTAAATACTCCGGTGTTCTGTGCTTGGCAGTTAATTCTGGTCTCTCTCTTTTTTAAATGACATCAGTGCTGACCTACCAGCAAATAAAATTATTCTATATGCAGATCCCATTCTACTCAAGGAATCCAACACGTCACTCTGCTTTACAGTCTAAATATCAAATATTCTTCAGCCTTTGTTGATGGCCTAATACTTAAAAACTGCTTATAAACCACAAAAAAAAGAAAGAAATGTTATGTTGTTTTCCTGTCATCTAAAAAATTCCTGTGCTTCCAAAGATTGACATTACTGGCATATAAGACATGACTGTCATAAATGCTCCTGAATGCAAATACCTGGGACTTGTACTTGACCCATTGTCAGTTTTGCTACACATACAGCTGACATTATACACAAAGTACTAGCTCACCTCAGGATTATATGTTATGTTGTCCTGTCTCACCTTCATTCTTACTAGGTGAGTTTGGAGCCGATCCCTGGCTCCAATTCGGCTGCATACTATAGATAGAAGTCTTTCACCTGGCTCGTGGCTGAACACTTATCCCATCATGCAGTGTGTGTGATTCCCCAGATCTCGTTTGTGGCTTAACAAAATCAGAGGTTCTTCATCTTGGCCATGGCTAAGTTTTTTGTAAATTTTGTATATCTCGTATTTTCTTAATTGTTATTGTTTATTGGTTAGTTATAGCTGATTTATATAGATAGTTTTTCTTTCTGGTGTTGTGTATGCTGTTTTCACTATACATTACCATGATTGCTGCTTAGTTGGCCGTCGCCTTTAGTCGCAGGCCTATTTTCTTTTCTAGCCATTGTAAATCTTTAGTGGGTTCTTTTAAATGCTTGTGCACTTCCTTATTAGCAATACTTGGCTCATTTCAGTTAGAGGGCCAAGTGCCCATTTAAATTAGAGGGCATAGCTAATTCTTTCTTTACCTGGGTATTTCCCGCTTTTGTAGCAGTGCTAGGTCCATTTAAGTTAGAGGGCCTACCACCCGTTTAACTTAGAGGGCAGAGCTAATCTTTCATTTATATATATCTATATATATCTATATATATATATATATATATATATATATATATATATATATATATATATATATATATATATATATATATATATATATATATATCTATATATGGATCACCTTCATTTCGTCGACAGTTCATTTCACGACACTCAGCAGGCCCAATTCACTGAAACCTCATTTCACTGGCACTTCATTTCACCGACACTCATTTCGTTGAAAATGATATATGGCCTATTCCCCACTGTAGACCGACCCTGGAGTTAGAATATATAGTACGGGGGTGTGTGGGGGGTAAAGCCCCCCCACATACTGGCATTCTATAATGGTTTGTTGGTAATAGTTATTCATTGCACTTGTAAGAATGCATCTGTATACTGTAAACCATTTATGATATATATATATATATATATATATATATATATATATATATATATATATATATATATAAAATTAGTTGTGCTGTGGGGTTATATTCTTATAGAGTGCTGTTTAGGCTTGGCATATTATGTGTGTTATTCAATTTATAGTGTTTTTTTTTTTTGTAGTTAGTGCTTTCAATTTATAGTGCTTTTGTAGTCTGTGCTTCCTTCTCATATTATCTAAGGAAAGTAGAGAGAAGGAACCAAAGCCATCTGGCTTTAAAAAGTGTTTAAAGTGTTCGCAAAAAATGTCTTTAACTGATGGTCATAGCAATTGTGTTTATTACTTGGGGGCCATTCACCTTCAGGAGTCATGTACCTTCTGTCATTCTTTCAGTTCATGAGTATTGCAAGAGTAAAACAATAAATTAATAGTCAGAGGGCTACTGAAAACTCCATTCTCTGAAGATTTAGAAAGTCAGAGTACCTCCTCTAAGCCTAATTCACATTTGTCAAAAGGTGACAAACCCTCCAAAAGACCTTCTTCTTCTTCCTCATTTGGTCATTCATAACCACCAAAGAAACTACCAAAAATTTCTTCAGACAAATCAATCTCTTCAGCTCCACAGGATTCTAAACTGAGAGAGAGCTTGGAATTGGACAAGGGAAGACCTTCGGCTCCACAGCTTTTGGAGCCAAGGGAGACTAGCATTCGGAGCCGGTCCACTGAATTATTACCGGTCTCTCCTACCTTAAGATCTCCCATATTGGAGAGATCTTACTCACCTACCCTTTCCTCCAGGTCCTCTAGAAGCCTATCGGATGATGTGGATAGGGTGGTGTGAAGACTGCTGAAGTCGCCGGCGCTGGTTAATGCTTGACAAAAGAGTCATCCATGAAGTCCCCGCATACCAAATAGGATTTGGAACTTACTCAAGATTCTTTTAAGTGCCAAAAAGAACAGGGGCTGGAGACCCATATTGGATCTCAGAAAACTAAATGAATCCATAAAGAAGTCCAAGTTCTGAATGGTAACATTGCAGTCATTTTTTTCCTTTTTAGGGAAAGATGATTGGATGTGCTCAATAGACCACCAAGATTTGTACTACCAAATAAAAATGGACAGACCATCAAGGAGTCACTTACACTTCTGGCTGGGATCCAGTCATTACCAGTTCTGAGCTCTGGTCTCACTACAGCCCCCAGTGTGTTCCCAAAATACATGGCAGTAGTCATGGCTCACTTGAGATGGCTAGGATTCCAAGTGTTTCCATACCTAGATGACTGGCTCCTGACTGCCACCACCAAGCATCTACTACAACAGTCAAGATATGCCACTTTACAAATCTGTTCTCAATTAGGGATAACAATAAATTCAGAAAAATCTGTCTTGTTGCCATGTCAGCATATTACCTTTATAGGAGCAGAACTAGACACTGCCTCTATGATGGCAAAGTTACCTGCAGAAAGAATTTTTGTGCTGAGACAATTTAGGAAAGATTGCTGGAGGAATCATCTATTGTGTTTTGATAGCATGCACCCCAGGTTCATGTTTCCCAATATTGTACAGGGCCAGGTATGTAGAACATCTAGGTTGTGCCTGGAAGATGAACAATATAAAAGAGAGATAGAGGTTGAAAACATGCTTTAATCAGAGAGGCTATGATGAGAAAATGGTCAATAGGGTAGTGGACTCCAGTACAAAGAAAAGAACAAGTAGTTATAAACCCTGGCTGAGACAAAGTAGGACTAATGAAGATGCCATACAGCAACATAGGAGACCTAATGATAACAGGCTATACTTTACATATAGTAGCAACATTAACGATATAAAGAATATAGTAGGTAAAAATTGGAATATATTGAGGAGTGATGCCAGGTTATATGATTTGTTGGGCCCTAGACCGAATTTTGGTTATAGACGTAATACAAATCTGAAGGATTTGCTCTGCAGAGAAAAATCCATGTCCACACAGAGATCTTTTATGGATAGACCAGGAACAGTACCTTGTGGTTTTTGTAAGGCTTGCAACAGCATTAATAAGGTTTCCACTTTTGTGCACCCACTGAATGGACAACATTTTCAGTTTAAGGCTAGAGCCACATGTAGAACAGCTAATGTGGTATACCTAGCTGAGTGTTCACAATGTTCTGTATTTTATGTGGGGATGACAAATAATATGCTGAAAGTTAGAATATTACAACATCTTAGTTCCATTAGGAACAAGGATCAGCATAATGCCCTATACAGACACTTAGTGGAGAATCCAACACATACATTCCTGTTTAAGGCCATTGTAAATGTGAAACTAGGTATTAGAGGGGGAGATATAAAATTACTTACAGAAACACTTGAGACAAAGTGGATTATTATGTTGTCATCACACAGATATCCAGGTTTAAATGAGGTTGTGCCTTTAAAACCTGCCTTACAAAAAAGGCGGGTAATGTATTGAATTTTGATTGGTTGCTTAAAGATTTAAATTGTGGAGTTTTTTTCATTTTAATTGTCTGATGAAGGGTTGTTGTACCCGAAAGCGCTCACCATTTGGA
This sequence comes from Protopterus annectens, assembly GCF_019279795.1. Classification (NCBI taxonomy): domain Eukaryota; kingdom Metazoa; phylum Chordata; order Ceratodontiformes; family Protopteridae; genus Protopterus; species Protopterus annectens. The sequence continues at coordinate 1,568,729,310 of NC_056741.1, forward strand.
TTTTATCGTTTTATTAAAGAAGAAGATTTTTCCATAGCAGTGTCTTGCCATTCATTCTGTGTTTTTTGCTGCTAACCTATAAGAACGCTAAGGAATTTCTGTCTTAAATAATGTTATTGTATAAAAGCAATAATCCATGGCTGTGCATGTGTTTATCAGGATTTACTCTTGGTTGGTTTGTTTAATAACTCCGGCTTCACCCTCGTGCTCAAACCACACCTACCGTGGTAAATCCTGATATACCCACGCACAGTCATGGACTAATGCCTATATGTTAAGTGATAATTTAATAAAGGTGTTTAAGAAAATACCTCCACAAAAGGATTTTCCAGGTCCACTGCAGCAGCCAGCAATCCAGCAGTGCCATCTTAAATACTCCGATGTTCTGTGCTTGGCAGTTAATTCTTTTCTCTCTTTTTTAAATGACATCAGTGCTGACCTACCAGCAAATAAAATTATTCTATATGCAGATCCCATTCTACTCAAGGAATCCAACACGTCATTCTGCTTTACAGTCTAAATATCAAATATTCTTCTTCAGCCTTTGTTGATGGCCTAATACTTAAAAACTGCTTATAAACCACAAAAAAAAAGAAAGAAATGTTATGTTGTTTTCCTCTCATCTAAAAAATTCCTGTGCTTCCAAAGATTGACATTACTGGCATACAAGACATGACTGTCATAAATGCTCCTGAATGCAAATACCTGGGACTTGTACTTGACCCATTGTCAGTTTTGCTACACATACAGCTGACATTATACACAAAGTACTAGCTCACCTCAGGATTATATGTTATGTTGTCCTGTCTCACCTTCATTCTTACTAGGTGGGTTTGGAGCCGATCCCTGGCTCCGACTCGGCTGCATACTATAGATAGAAGTCTTTCACCTGGCTTGTGGCTGAACACCTATCCCATCATGCAGTGTGTGTGATTCCCCAGATCTCGTTTGTGGCTTAACAAAATCAGAGGTTCTTCATCTTGGCCACGGCTAAGTTTTTTGGAAATTTTGTATATCTCGTATTTTCTTAATTGTTATTGTTCATTGGTTAGTTATAGCTGATTTATATAGATAGTTTTTCCTTCTGGTGTTGTGTATGCTGTTTTCACTATACATTACCATGATTGCTGCTTAGTTGGCCGTCGCCTTTAGTCGCAGGCCTATTTTCTTTTCTAGCCATTGTAAATCTTTAGTGGGTTCTTTTAAATGCTTGTGCACTTCCTTATTAGCAATACTTGGCTCATTTCAGTTAGAGGGCCAAGTGCCCATTTAAATTAGAGGGCATAGCTAATTCTTTCTTTACCTGGGTATTTCCCGCTTTTGTAGCAGTGCTAGGTCCATTTAAGTTAGAGGGCCTACCACCCGTTTAACTTAGAGGGCAGAGCTAATCTTTCATTTATATATATCTATATATATATATATATATATATATATATATATATATATATATATATATATATATATATATATATATATATATATATATATGTATCTATATATATATGGATCACCTTCATTTCGTCGACAGTTCATTTCACGACACTCAGCAGGCCCAATTCACTGAAACCTCATTTCACTGGCACTTCATTTCACCGACACTCATTTCATTGAAAATGATATATGGCCTATTCCCCACTGTAGACCGACCCTGGAGTTAGAATATATAGTACGGGGGGGGGGGGTGTGTGGGGGGTGAAGCCCCCCCACATACTGGCATTCTATAATGGTTTGTTGGTAATAGTTATTCATTGCACTTGTAAGAATGCATCTGTATACTGTAAACCATTTATGATATATATATATATATATATATATATATATATATATATATATATATATATATATAAAATTAGTTGTGCTGTGGGGTTATATTCTTATAGAGTGCTGTTTAGGCTTGGCATATTACGTGTGTTATTCAATTTATAGTGTTTTTTTTTTTGTAGTTAGTGCTTTCAATTTATAGTGCTTTTGTAGTCTGTGCTTCCTTCTCATATTATCTAAGGAAAGTAGAGAGAAGGAACCAAAGCCATCTGGCTTTAAAAAGTGTTAAAAGTGTTCACAAAAAATGTCTTTAACTGATGGTCATAGCAATTGTGTTTATTACTTGGGGGCCATTCACCTTCAGGAGTCATGTACCTTCTGTCATTCTTTCAGTTCATGAGTATTGCAAGAGTAAAAGAATAAATTAATAGTCAGAGGGCTACTGAAAACTCCATTCTCTGAAGATTTAGAAAGTCAGAGTACCTCCTCTAAGCCTAATTCACATTTGTCAAAAGGTGACAAACCCTCCAAAAGACCTTCTTCTTCTTCCTCATTTGGTCATTCATAACCACCAAAGAAACTACCAAAAATTTCTTCAGACAAATCAATCTCTTCAGCTCCACAGGATTCTGAACTGAGAGAGAGCTTGGAATTGGACAAGGGAAGACCTTCGGCTCCACAGCTTTTGGAGCCAAGAGAGACTAGCATTCGGAGCCGGTCCACTGAATTATTACCGGTCTCTCCTACCTTAAGATCTCCCATATTGGAGAGATCTTACTCACCTACCCTTTCCTCCAGGTCCTCTAGAAGCCTATCGGATGATGTGGATAGGGTGGTGTGAAGACTGCTGAAGTCGCCGGCGCTGGCTAAATTATTTTCAGCTCCGATCCAACCAGTTCCGGAGTAAGACTGTTTCATCCACGTCGATTCCTCATCCAAGCCAAGCTGGATCTTCAGAGCCAGAGTGCCAGGTACTGTTTGTTATAGAATCTTCAGTCCTGAAACCCATCCAGGAGATTTCAGAACCATTGTCTGCTCCGACACCCTCAGTGCCATCCGGGCTATCTAGGAGGTGAAGCTCTCCGGTCAGTGCCAGGGGGATGCTGGGACCTGAGTCTCTTCGGTTATGAGCTTACCTCTCAGGACAATGGCACAGGTGAGCTTGGGCATCGGGTTCAGAGACAGTCTCATTGGAGCTGAGGATTCCTTCTACTTCTTCGGAACTGGGAGTATTCTTGGAGCTGGGGAGACCTGCTTTCAAGCTGATGAGGAGTGTGCTGTCCCCGCCTACAGCTCTACACAAGGGTACTGGTAATCTTCCCCTAAGGCACCAACGTCTGTCTCAGCATCATCCCATCCTTAGGTCCAGTGGGGATTCAGGGCCACAGGGAGCCCCATTGGATGAGTCACACTCTCCCAAGACCTCCCCAGAATACCCTTCTGAGGAGGCTCCTTGGAAGAGAACATGCAAGAGGAAGCATCTGGACTCACCAGACGAGTCAGTTACCTCAGACACTGGCCTTGAGGAGTCAGAAGGGTCCCCACGGTCGCCCTCTGAAGATATCTCCTTTGCAGATATCTTAGAAATCCTGAAACAGAGAGGTGGCTGAAAACCCATCAAACCTTCTGATGAGAAGTCAGTGTACCTAAAGGTCTTTGGATCGCAACCTTCAGCCTCCTGGGTGTCTCCGCCTTTTGATGAACTAATGGAATTGATTAGTCAAAAGGCATGGGAGTCACCAGACAGAATAGAACCAGTCCTTCGGAGGCCAAATAAATTAATAACAGCTCCATCAGACAAAGACTTTCTAACAAAGGCATCCCTGTAGATGCTCTAGTGGTGGCAGCAGCCACCAAGAAGGAACTCTCTGAAACGTCCTCATCTGCCCATCAATCGAACAAGGAGTCTCAAATGATGGACAGATATGGGAAGCATATTATCTCATCACTGACTTTTACCCTTAGATCGCTGAACTACATTACGCACTTCACTAGGCTACAAAGGGATCTCCAGAAGGAGTTAGAAGATACTTTCCAAGGTTCACTAGCTGCAGGGGTTTCAGACAAAGTAACCTCTCAGCTCTCCACCTTAAATTCCATAGTTAACTCCTCCATGAGGCTAATCTCCTATGCAGCAGATGGAGCAAGCAGGGCAGTGAGTTCAGGAGTTTCCCTAAGGAGACACTCCTGGATGCGCTTGTGTAACTTTGCAGAACCTTTTAAGTCTACCTTTGTTAATGCCCATTTCAATGGTGCCTCACTCTTTGGACCAAAAGTCAAAGACACACTCACCAGATGTGAGCAGCAAGGAAACACTGTCTCTGCTGTTGGAGTACATTTTTCGGTACCTTCCAGACCCTATCCTAAGGGTCAGAAGGGTGGAAAAATGTGGTTCAAAAAATCCCAATGAGTTTTTTAGGACGTACAAGGTGAATGGTAGATGGCGTCTACAAGGCAGAGGGGGTCTACAAAACCAGGGTGACTGTGATTCCTTTTGCAGCTGACCCTTCCAGCACTCCTGAAAGGAGGCCCCTCTGCCCTACTCTGGAGGCAGTCTGGGGGCGATTATCTTTGTACCTAGAAGCCTGACAAGATATCACAAGAGACAAGTAGGTACAAAGTATAATATCCAGAGGTTATTCCTTTCCCTTTTGCCTTCCCATCCCACAGCTTAGAAGGATCCTGGACGTTCCACCCAGTCAAAGGGAACAGGCAACTGTAGAGATTCAAAAGTTGCTTGACAAAAGAGTCATCCATGAAGTCCCCGCATACCAAATAGGATTTGGAACTTACTCAAGATTCTTTTAAGTGCCAAAAAGAACAGGGGCTGGAGACCCATATTGGATCTCAGAAAACTAAATGAATCCATAAAGAAGTCCAAGTTCTGAATGGTAACATTGCAGTCAGTTTTTTCCTTTTTAGGGAAAGATGATTGGATGTGCTCAATAGACCTCCAAGATTTGTACTACCAAATAAAAATGGACAGACCATCAAGGAGTCACTTACACTTCCGGCTGGGAGCCAGTCATTACCAGTTCTGAGCTCTGGTCTCACTACAGCCCCCAGTGTGTTCCCCAAATACATGGCAGTAGTCACGGCTCACTTGAGATGGCTAGGATTCCAAGTGTTTCCGTACCTAGATGACTGGCTCCTGACTGCCACCACCAAGCATCTACTACAACAGTCAAGATATGCCACTTTACAAATCTGTTCTCAATTAGGGATAACAATAAATTCAGAAAAATCTGTCTTGTTGCCATGTCAGCATATTACCTTTATAGGAGCAGAACTAGACACTGCCTCTATGATGGCAAAGTTACCTGCAGAAAGAATTTTTGTGCTGAGACAACAAATTATTGATCTCCTGCCAAAGACAAAAGTAACAGGGAAAACAGTTCTCAAAGTCCTAGGAACCATGGCAGCAACGATAACCCTAGTCCCTTTAGCCAGGATGCACATGAGAATTCTTCAGTGGCTCCTTTTTTTTCAGTGATCCTTAAAAGAACTTCCCATGTCTCACCAGATCAGAATTACAGAGTCATGCAAGAAGGATCTCAGTCACGTCACGTTAGGTCAGCCCTTTACCCCACAACAACCTCTTGCAACAGTGACTATGGACACCTCCCAGATAGGGTGGGGGGGGGGCATTATTTGGGGAGGATGGTCCAAGGCACATGGCAGAAACATGAGACCCATTTGCACATCAGTGTTCTAGAGATGAGAGCAGTGCTGTTGGTGTTGCAAACATTTCAAGGCTCTCTTCCATTAGGAAGACTTGCAATGCAGTCAGACAATATGTAGGTGGTATGGTACATAAACAAGCAAGGAGGAACCAAGTCTTAACCCCTTTGCCGAGAGGCTGTCAGAGTATGGCAATGGGCAATCTCTTCCCAACACTTTCTGATAGCAATGCACATTCTGGGGAAGTCCAATGTGATAGCGGACAGGCTGAGCAGAGCAATATTGATGCCTCACAAGTGGTCCCTAAAGAGAGAAATAACGGAAAGGATATTCCAAAAATGGGGCCAGCCTTGCTGAAACCTATTTGCCACTCCCATGAATGCCAAATGTAGCAGCTACTTTGCCCTAATCGCCCTCCGGGGGAGTCACCAAAGGATGCACTTGTCCATGATTGGCCCTTGGGACTACTTTATGCATTTCCCCCTTTTCCCCTAATACCCAAAGTCATTCAGAAAGCCTACTCATTGGTAAGCAGGATAATTCTCATCGTTCCATACTGGCCTCATCAGATTTGGGTTTCCCTTTCTCTGGCCTCATCTTCAAGAAGAACCATGGACTGTGGACCCAGTTCCAGACCCTTCTGACTCATATGTTGGGAATGCTCCACCCCTCCCTCCAAACCCTCAAGTTGACAGCATGGCTGCTCCAGTTCCTAACTTAGTCAGGCTTCACAATTTTATGCTAGTAGTTAAACACATCTTGGTATCCTCGCACAAGGCTAAAACGAGGAAGCTATATTCTCGTAAATGGAGAAGGTTCTCATACTGGGCACAGACTCAAAACATTGACCCCTTTTCTGCCCTGATCACTTCTATGCTTGAGTTCTTATCAGAGCTTTTTCAACAAGGTTCAGCGGCAGGTACTATTAAGGTGCAATTAGCTGCAATCTCAAAGTTTCATACAGGTGATGGAACTTCGAACTTGATGTCACACAGATTATGTAAAGCTTTCTTAAAAGGTACCTGCTTATTAAGACCCCCATTAAAGAACCACTCTCGCCATGGAACTTGAATTTTGTTCTAACATGTCTGACCTTATCCCCATTTCAACCCACATCAACTTGTTACCTCAAATTTTTGTCTTGGAAAACAATTTTCTTAGTTTGTATTACCTCTGCAAGAAGAGTTTCGGAATTCCACGCTTTATCAATCAGACCTCCTTATTTGATCTTCCATAAGGATAGAGTATCTCTCTGGACAAACCCATCATTTTTACCTAAGGTGTGTTCACAAAATAACTTAAATCAATCCATTGACCTGTCAGTGTTTTTCCCTAATCATGACAACAAGGCAGAATACAAGCTACACCAGTTAGATGTGCATAGACAACTTTGCTTCTATTTGCATAAAATCAAAGATTTCAGAAAGTCTGATCAATTGTTTCTTTCTTTTTCAGACATCAAAAAAAGGCATTCCAGTCTCTAAAGTCTTACTCTCTAACTGGCTCTCAAATTGTATTATCTTTATTTACAGTCCTAATAACAGATAACTACCATTCATAGTCAAGGGTCACTCTACTAGGGCCATGGCAACATCATCCGCTTATCTAGTTAGACAATCAATGGACAGTATTTGTGCCACTGCTACATGGGCAAGACCTCACACCTTTATCACTCATTACAAATTGGATTTGGCCTCCAGGGACAGGGCCTCCTTAGATTCCGCTGTGCTGAAAAGTGTACTCTCATGAGCTACCCAGGGAATATGGTGCTAGGGACACTGTCCCAACCATTAAGAATGAAGGTGAGATAGGGCAACATAACATAAAGAAGTTATGTACTCACCATAACATTCCATGTTTGTTGTCCATCTCGCCATTCTTTCTTATGATCCCTCCCACCTTCCCCCTGCCTAAGGCTTCTAGTGAACCTAGAGGAATTTCCTCCTTGGACAAGGCGCTCCTCTGACTTTCTTCCCTTTTAAGTATTTTTTATTATAGGACTAGTGTACACATATGTCTATGGTTAGCAGCAAACAATATCTGGGGAAATCACACACTGCATGATGGGATAGGTGTTCAGCCATGAGCCAAGTGAAAGACTTCGAGCTATAGCATGTGGCAGAGTCCAAACCCAACCAGTAAGAATGAATGGGAGATGGACAACAAACATGGAATGTAATGGTGAGTACATAACTTCTGTTTTATTAAATATGTAACTTACTGTCCCCAACTGCTAGGACAGCAGTATCAAAATATATTCTTACACCTAAACTGGAGTACTGCCCACCTGCACTACACTCTTCAAACAACACCCAGAAACTGCAGGTGGCAGAACACAAAATGTTCATATGTTCCCTCCTAGCAGACTCACATACTCACCAGTGTGACCTAATTCAAAGCATCAATTGGTTCCCTGTTACAGATGGAGCCTTGTTATTTTACTGCTGCCTAGTCTTTAAAAATTTAAACTCCGAGTATTGTCCACCTTTGAAAACAAAACTGCCTATAAAATAACCATACTTACTAAGGACTTGCCAAGAAAACACTGTAACTGTTATCAAACTACGTAATATTACTATTTTATTAAAATTTTACAGTATTCTCTTTCTCCTTTCTCTTAGTCCTTTACCACTAAGGATCATTGCCTTTCTTTAGTGTTTTTCATCTATTCTGTTGTACGATTTTTCTTGCTTCTATAAATTAATATTGTTACTATTTTTTTCTAACTTTTTAACTGTTTAACCATTGACTTTTCCTACACCTTGGTGTATATCTGTTACCGTCGTTGATATTTTTGCTTTACTGTCTTCTTCCAAAAAAAAAAAAAGGGGGGGAGGTTCTCGTTTAAAATTTTTTGTCTTCTGCTGTTATTATGGCAGATAAACGCAAAGCTGGTTTAAAAAAATTTGTAAAGTGTGGACACAAATTGCCTATGTCTGTTGCACATATCATGTGTGTATACTGCCTTGCCCTGTTGTTGCACTTACAAGAAGATTGCTCTGTTTGCCATGGGTTTAATCCTAGGGCCTTAGTTTTATGAAGAAATAAACTTATTTCAAAAGGTCTTTTATCTTCTGCATTTGAGGATGCTATATACGGGCTCAGACCCCCCCAAAACTAAGAGTAAAGACGTTAAGTCTTCAGCCCCAAGACCTTCAACCTCATCTTTGTCTGTCTTAGAGCTGGCTAAAAAAAGACAAAAACTGTTTCTGACAAAGTATACTGGCTCTCCCTCAAATCTGAAAAAGAAGACAGTTTTGGACCCAACTTACTTGAATCTGACAGCAAAACTCTCAGATCTGTTGGATTCAGGTTCTGTCATTCTGCCCAAGACTACTTATTCTGCATCCGTTGACCCTGTACCTTCAAGGGTCCATCCATCTTTTTGGTTAGACACCGCTCCAAGTCAACATTTGTGGCTTCCACTCTCTCGTCCAGAAGTCTGATGATAGAGGATGCAGAAAGAATGGTGAAGAAGATTCTCTCAGCATAGAGTCAGATGGGTGTCCTACAGCCTTTTACCCCTTTGGGTTAGGAGGTTCGATTTTTGACATCTCCATCAAGGCAAGTTCTTCTTCTGATTCCTGCTGTGGCTTCGGAGTCTCTGTTTATGAGTTTCTTGGATCCATCTTCCTCAAATCTGAAGATACTATTATCTATGGATCCGAAGCTAACCCTGAGTGCTTCTGTTCAGTCAGATCTGGAGGACTGTCGGATCTGAAGCTGCCCTTTCAGATCCAAGACATTGGAGATGACTCTGAGGTTGTCAGAACTGTCTAGGTGCCTTGGAGCCTCAGCACTTGATAGCTTTGCTCTGTATTCCTCCTCTGAGAGATTGCCTTTGGAGCATGGGAGGGCAGCAGCCCAGAAGCTTGTCTTCTCAGTGCTGAGACCTTCTAAGTCTCCAGAGAGATCTGCCTTCAAGGTTGTGAAGAAAGTGTTCTCTGCAGAGTGGACAGATACAACCCCCTTGCCCTTCTACCTCGATGTCTCTGTGCTAGGTGCCTCATCATTCCTTTCCTCAGGGACAGCCAGTTCGAGACCTCCATGCTCCCCAACAGAGAATTACAATTTCTTCTGATACCTCAAGCAAGAAAAAGTGTTACTCCACACTGTCAAAACTTTTATTGAAATGGCAAAGCTTTCAGATAAAATATCCTTCTTCAGTGTCTTTACACAGTAAAGACACTGAAGAAGGATATTTTTAACAGTAAAGACACTGAAGAAGGATATTTTTATCTGAAAGCTTTGTTATTTTAATAAAAGTTTTGCCGGTGTGGAGTAGCACTGTTTCTTGCTTGAAGCTGTTTTGGTTCATTTTCCTCTACTTTAGCACCAGTTCACCTTCTTTTGTGACTTCTTCTGATACCTCCCCAGAGTATCCCACTGAGGAGGTCCCTAGGAAGAAAAAGTGTAAGACAAAGTACTTGGGTTCTCCACAAGAGTCAATTGTTGAGGATACTGACTTTGATGATGATGAAGGCTCCCCATGATCACCTTCTGAAGATGTCTCATTTGGAGACATACTTGAGATCCTAAAACAGAAAGGTGGTTGGATGCCCAGCAATCTTTCATCTGAGGAGTAGGTCCTGAAGGCTTTCGGTACTGCACTGTCTACATCCTGAGTTAGTGCTCCCGATGATGAGCTCATTGAGCTGGTCTCATGGCAGGAGTGGAAGGAACCCAACACACTCAATCCCATACTCAGGAGATGGATAAGATTCTGGCACCACATTTGAGGAAAGAGTTTTGAGACACGCGGGCGCCCATTGATGCCATGTTTATGGCGGAGGCCACCAAGAGGGAACTCACCAAGCAGAGTTCTAATGTTCCTCCTCCTAACAGGAAATATAGGATGATGGAGATGTTTGGGAAGTGTGTCTATGCTTCAGCGACCTTTGGCACATTTTACTAGGTTGCAAAGGGATTCGATCAAGGAGCTTTCCAATACCCTATCTTGGTCCTTAGTTGCAATGTCCAATCTTCTGTGACAACTCAGTTGGCTACCCTTCAGTCCATTTTAACTCTTCCATGAGGCTAATTTTGCATGTGGCCGATGGCACTTCAGGGTCAGTGGGTTCAGGCATTTCCATCAGGAGACATACCTGGACGCACTTGTGTGATTTTTATGGAGCCCTTCAAATCTTCGTTTGTCAGTGCTCCCTTTGACTTTGGACACACAGTGAAGGACACATTATCCAGGTGTGAGAAAGATGGGAAGACCCTCTCTGCAGTGGGTGCACATTTTTCTAAACCTCAAAGATCCTTTCTAAGGAATCAACAAGGTGGTAGGAAAATGTGGTTCAAGAAGTGCCAGGGTCCTTTCCAGGACACATGTGGAGAAAGTTCCCCTAGGGGCAGGGGGGGGGATCTAATGGTCGACGGCAGCCCTGCAGCAGAGGAAGTCCACAAAACCAAGGTTCCAGCAATTACTTCTCTGAGAGACCCTTCCAGCACTCCTGAAAAGAGGCCCAATTGATCATCTCTGGTGGCAATCTGGGTCAACTATCTCCACATCAAAGAGCCTGGCTAAGCATAACAAATGATACTTGGGTGCAGTGGATTATATCCAGAGGGTTATGTAATACCCTTTTTTCTCTTCTTCCACCTATTCAGGAAAAAAAATTCCCAGACATTCCACCCAGTCAGAGGGAGGAAGCAGCAATTCAAATTCCAAAGCTGCTAGGAAAGAGAGTTATCCAAGAGGTCCCACCAGACCAGATAGAATCCGAAACGTACTCGTGTCTTTTTAGTGCCAATGAAAACAGGAGACTGGAGACCAATCTTGGATTTCAGCAACTTGAACAAGTCAGTTCAACATATCAAGTTTTGGATGGTCACGGTACAGTCCATTCTCCTTTTCTGGGCAAGGGTGACTGAATGCGCTCGATAGGCCATCAGGAAGCATACTATCACATACAAATGAACAGATGATCCAGAAGGTGTCTATGCTTTTAGCTAGGAGCCAGTCATTACCAATTCAGAGCTCTGCCCTTTGGTCTCACCACAGCCCCAGGGTGTTCACCAAATGCATGGCAGTAGTTGTGGCTCACTTGAGGTTGCAAGGATTCAGGTGTTTCCATATCTCAATGACTGGCTCATTACCACCCTGACTAGGCATCAATTGATAAGGGCAACAGAGCAGGTTCTTTAGGCTTGTTATCATCAGGGGATGACCAAAACCTATGACAAGTCTCAACTACAGCCAACTCAAAGTTTGGAATTCATAGGAGCAATTTTCAACACAAAATCAATGATATATTCACTGCCTCCCGCAAGAGTACAAACTATCAGATCACAAGTCAGAAAAATAATCTGCAGTATCAAAATTTCATCCCACTTGGTCTTTCAGGCTCTAGGGTCATTGTCAGCAGCGATAACCCAAGTACCTTTAATCAAATTTTATATGAGGATTCTCCACTGGTTGTTAGCAGCACAATGGTCGATACTTTACCAACCCATGTTATCTCAAATACGAATCACTCAGACATGCAAGAGAGATCTCATGTGGTGGATTCAAGTCAGATCATGTTCTTCAAGGGCATCCATTCACTCCCCCTCAGTCCAAGGCCATAATGACCATGGATGCTTCCTAGCAGGGGTGGGGTGGGGGGCACTTTCTGGGGAAATCAGTCCAAGGTACATGGTCCTCTGAAGAGATCAATTTGCATATCACTGTCCTAGAGATGAGAGCAGTGCTCTTAGTGTTGCACGCCTTCCAGAATGCTCTCCCTCTAGGGATGATTGCAATTCAGATGGACAATATATCAGTAGTTTGGTACATCAACAAACAAGGAGGGACCAAATCATACCATTTGTGTTGAGAAGGGCTCAGAGTGTGGCAATGGGCGATCTCATCCAACTGTTTCTTCATAGTGAAGCACATTGCGGGAAAATCCAGTGTGACAGTAGACAAATTGAGCAGGTACATCCATCTACCTCATGAGTGGTCTCGCAACAAGAAAGTGACAGACATGATTTTTTGTTGATGGGGTCAGCATTGCTGTGATCTTTTTGCCTTCTCCCTAAACAGCAAATGCAGCAGCTACTTTGCCTTAATCTCCCCACAGAAGGATCACTGAGGGATGCTGTCCTTCATGATTGGCCCCTGGTTTACTTTATGCCTACTCACCAATCCCATTGATTCTAAAATTTCTGCAAAAAGCTGTCAGGTTGAAGAGTAAAGTCATCCTCACTGCACCTTACTTGCATTGACAAGATTGGTTTCCCTTCCTTTGGCCTCATTTGCTTCATCAACCTTGGATTCTGGATCCAATGCCAGACTTTCTATCCCATCTGATGGGCATAATTCCATTAGTAGCCAGACAAGCTACGTTTTCTTCCTCTGTCCAGCATATACTTTTGTCTTCCCATAAACCTTCTACACAAAAGCTTTATACAAATAAATGGAAAAGATTTGTTTACTGAGCACAACAGAATCATGCTAATCCTTTTTCAGCTCCATTACATAACATACTGAGGTTTTGGCCTTTTTTAAAGAAGGAGCCAGTTCCTCAACCATTAAAGTTCAGTTAGCAGCTAAACCAAATTTCCACATTGGAGTTGAAGGTGCTTCATTGGCCCCTCATAAATTATGTAAAATCTTCCTTACAAGGCACTCTTCTTTTGAGACCTCCATTTACACCCCCCATGGAATCTCAATTTCATACTGCAGGCTCTCATATATTCCCCATTTGAACTAGCAGCTAAGTGTGATGTTAAGTACCTTACTTGGAAAACTGTTCTTCTGGTAACTATTACCTCTGCTAGAAATTCAAGGCTTGTCTTCAAAACCTCCATACTTAATCTTCCACATGGATAGAGTGATGCTAAGAACTAATGCCTATTTTCTTTTCAAAGTGGTGTCAGAATCTAATATCAACCAATCAATTAATTTACCAGTATTCTTTCCATATTTTGCAAACAAGGGTGAATATATATTACATTCATTGTTTGTTCACAGACAATTATGTTTTTATCTGCACAAAGCAAAAGAGAGCAGAAAAACAGAATAATTGTTTGTTTCCTTTGCAGACTTGAAATTAGGTAAACCATTCACAAAACTTCCTTTAGACAGATGGCTAACTGATTGCATTTCATTCATATATAACACATTATGTATTAACTTTCCCAAACTGGTACGGTCTCATTCAGTTAGATCCATGGCAATGTCTTCAGTCTTTTTATCCATAGCTTCCATGGATGACATATGTGCAGCAGTAACTTGGACTACTCGCCATACATTTGATACTCATTACAAACTGGATCTAGTCTCCAAGGATAGAGCATTGTTTGGTTCAAATGTGCTCAGGAATCCTTTGCTAGAGTCCACCCAGGATTATAGGAAGCTGGAAACTCGGTCCCATTAGTTGAGGATAGAATAAAAATTAACAACATAAGATAAAGAAGTTATGTACTCACCATAACTTTCCATCTGTGTTGTCCATTTTCATTCTCCTTCAACTTCCCACCCACCAGACCACATCCCTTCTTTTCACAAACTTCTGGAAGAGCGAGTCTTTACAGAGACATCACTGTCCTTTATATTGAGGTCCAGGTATAGTTTTTCCTCTATAAAACACATTTTTCCTTTTTAGTAAATTCAGCAAATAAGATCTGAGGGAACTTAGGGCAGGTGCATTGTGGGTAAGGGATGAGCTTGAGAGCTTCTCTGCTACTACAAGCTTTAGTAATGGCTGACTCAGATCTGAGGATCATATCTGAACCCATCAGCTGACAAAGAATGAAAATGGACAACACCGATGGAACGTTATGGTGAGTACATAACTTCTTTTTTTATTAATGCTGATGTATTGCTGTGTTATTTGCTCTGTGTTTTGTCTTTTAATAGGTTCATAGGTACATGGTAGGTTAATGATATGATGATATTAAGAAGCCTATCCTTGCAGTCATAGTTTTTAACATTAAAATTTTGTGTACAGATAATCCAAAAATGATTAGAATAAGGATATGTTGAGACATTTATATGTTGCCTGTATCCATGAGAGAGAAGGGTGCTAAACCGTGGAGGATGAAGTTGTAGCCCTGCCTTATTAGAATCATGCTATCATCTGCTAGTATTGCTATGATTAGTTTTTCATAGAAATATTTTTATTTTTTTTTATTTATTTATTTATTTAACATTTGTTGACCGGGAAAGTCCGACTAGGTTCCACAGATTCTGTTTTCAGCGGAGGCCCGGGGAAGAATGCTCCAGAAGCATGTCTTTAGAATGTGGGAGGAAACCGGAGTACCCGGAGGAAACCCACGCGAACGCAGGGAGAACATGCAAACTCCGCACAGAAGGCACCCCAGATGAGAATCGAACCAGAGAACCTCTTGCTGTGAGGTGAGAGCATTAATTTGATGTTTAGCTCTCAAAAGTATTGTTTACAAATGCTGACTTAATTTTATCATGTAAAAAGTTATGATATGCTATTTTTCTGTTAATGCTCTTTTTTGCCTGAGTATTTTATAGTAATTGTACATAATGTATATTCACAGAAATACTTGATGCTAGGTCTCAAAACTGTTGTCTAGCAATGCTGACTTAATTTTAGTATAAGAAATGGTACATTATTTACTCTGTGTTGCTATTTTTTTCTGTTAATGCTGTTTTGAGCCTGGGCCTTGGCTGAAATTAGTCAACAGACAAACCCACCTACTCTGTTAATGAATACTAAATAAAATAAATAAATAAATATACATGTGACGCCCGTGCACTGATCCAGTAATCAAAGCGCCTCAATTCTCACCACTAACACCAGTGAGGGGTGTCCACATTGGCAAGGATAAGAAATACATACACAGTAAAGTACAATTTCCCTTAAGAGCACACAGAGATCACAGTCAGTCTGGGGCTGGTTTCTCCCTTTCTCTCCAGATCCCCAATAAAACTCCCCACTGGAACAGCTATAGGGTACAGATCTCAGCCGAGTAGTCAAGCCAAAATCTCCAGTGCCCTCTCTGTCCAACCAGTGCTTTGTGTCCGTGCCCAAGTAGCTGACACATACACATTTTGAGATTTGGTTTATACACACAGACAGACACTCCTGGGGAAGGCTGGCACAGGTTGCCCAGCTATGCCCCCTCCTGCCAGGCTATAAGGTAGTAATCACTGTCACCAACTACTCTTATCAGCTACTAAAAAGGCCCTTACCAAAGGGTGTCCGATTATACTGTGCAATATTATTATCCAAATAGTAAGTGGACGAACAGCAAGACTTATTGGAGTGGCTTTGTACAGTCTCACCAAATACATGCAAGTACTCTACAGCTTAAATTATCTTTACACAAAACAGCCACAGTTGAAAAGTTTAAAAATATTTAATAATAAATAATGAAAACACAACACAAATCTTCTCAGATCAACACAGTGCTACTCAAGAGTTCAGAAATCACAGGAAAATGCTTAAAATAATACTGTAGACTAGTCTGACATAAATATAGAAAACAGCTAGACTAAATCTGACTAAATTCATTTCTAACTCTAACAGCAATCGCAGTTCTAAGTAAACTTACATATAGAGCAAAGGCAGAGTACTGTTGAGTGGTCAGTTCTAAAGACAAATGCAAAAAATGCTATCTCTTTCTCTCTGATATCTCTTAAATTGGTTATACATCACTGCTGACTCATTTTATATTACATCATTCTTCACTGGTTGCCAGGCTAATAGAAACTCAGAGTTTTAACATTTCTTTAATCTTGCTCCTGGCCAGGAAACTATAGCAATAAAAGACATTTTATATGTAAAACCTAGCAATTAACTCTGGTCTCAAAACAGTAGAAGGAATTCCTCAGTCCAGACATTATGTCTCCAAGCTTTGGAATCAGTCATACAATGCTTGACATATCAGCTTTCTTCCAGCAGAGTGCACTGTGGTTACATTTTTGAAGTTCAACATTTAACACAGTTTTCTTACATTTAAGAGGACATGCCTGTGGACTATATTCATATTTACAATGACATAGAATTATCTACAAAATTCTGTCTAGCTAGGCTGGCAGCCTTCACATATCTTGACATACCCCACCCCCCCCAGAGAACTCAAGCTAGTTTTTCAAGTGACCCTTGAGAAACATTGCTTGATAGGGTTCAATCTATCTGAGTATACCTTACCCAATTCCCTGTCTTGAGAGTCCATCTGTGTTTGTATTGCTAACCCCACTGTGGTGCTGGACTGACATATAATATGCTTGCAGCCTGAGGCTCCATCTTAGCAACTTAGCATTCTGCTGACTGGCTTGGTGTAACTATGTTAGGGGATTGTAATCTGTAACTACAGTGAATTTTCTTCCATACAGATAAGGCTGAAGTTTCTGCAGTGCCCACACTATGGCTAGACATTCCTGTTTTGCAGCTGCATAGCATTCCTTCCTGGGTTGAAGCCTATGACTGAGATAAACCACTGGGTGCTCTTCTCCCTCTGAAGAAATCTGACTATGTACAGCCCCCCATGGTTTGAAGCTCCCACCTGCACAACAAATTCTTTGCTGTAATTTGGACTGGTTAACACAGGGGGGTCCTCCCAAAGCTTCTTTAAGCTTCTGGAATGTCTGCTCACATGCTGTGGTCCACACTACCTTATCTGGCCTGTTTTTCCTTGTCATGTCTGTGAGGGGAGCAGCTATGGTACTATAACTGGGGACAAACTTTCTGCAGTACCCTGCTATCCTTAAGAAGGCACGCACCTACTTTTTGGTAACAGGTGCAGGCCATGCCTGAATGGCTTCCACTTTGGCAGGTTCTGGCCTGATCTTACCACTCCCCACTCTATGTCCCAGGTAGGAGACCTCTGCCATACCCACCTAACATTTGCTGGGCTTAATGATCAACCCTGCACTCTGTAGTCTGCCCAGCACCTCCCTGACATGCTGAAGGTGCTCTTGCCAGGAATGGCTGTAGATGGCAATATCATCTAGGTAAGCAAGGGCAAACCCTCCTGCTCCTGCTAAGATATGATCTACCAGCCTCTGGAAAGTTGCTGGGGCATTTTTCATCCCAAAGGGCATCTTTGTGAACTCATACAAGCCAAAAGGAGTCACAAAGGCTGACCTCTTTCTAGCACTAGAAGTCAAGGGCACCTGCCAGTAACCCTTGGAAAGATCAATGGTGGTAAGATGCTTAGACCCACCCAGCTACTCTAGGGCCTCATCTGTCCTAGGCATGGGATAAGCATCTGACTCTGTGTGACTATTTAATTTCCTGTAGTCCACACAGAACCTGGGTTGCCATCCTTCTTTGGCTCCAGCACCACTGGGGAGGTCCAGGGACTGTTGGACTCTTGAAATACCCCTAGTTCCACCATCTTCTGTATCTCCTCACTCCGAATCTGTTTGACTCTCTCAGGCACCCTATAAGGGGCCTACCTAATAGTGCTGCACCAGGTGAGTGCAACTTGGTTTTCCCAGTGAACATGTCCCCAAACTCCAGTAACACTGCTCGGATTTCTTGAACCTGGGTCAGAGATAGCTGCTGGGACATTGCTACCCTTTCCACTGAGGTGTCAGTCTGAGCCTCACTGAGACAATCAGTCACCAGATCTCCCTCAGACTCCTCCTGCAATCCACTGTAAGTACTCAGCACAAGGGCCTCCCTATCATAGTAACGTTTCATCATGTTAACATGGTACAATTTGTGAACTTGCCTAGCAGTTCTACCATGTAGTTAACATCACTTACCTTTCTTACCACCTTGTAGGGTCCCTCCCAAGCTGCTCGCAGCTTATGTCTGACAGAAATGGGAACCATTACCTGCTGCCCTACAGCATACTCTCTAGCTTGAGCATTCCTGTCATACCAGACCTTTTTCTGCCATTGGGCTTCTGCCAGGTTCTCCTAGGCCAAGCCCATGAGTTCCCTGAGCCTTGTCCTGATGTTTAGGACATATGCCACAACAGACTGCTTGTGAGATTCACACTCACCTTCCCACTCATCTCAAATTAAATCAAGAGGTCCCCTCACCCTATGCCGATACAGTAACTCAAAGGGCGAAAAACCTCTGGATTCCTGGGGATCCTCTCTGTAAGCAAACAACAGATGGGGCAAATATTTGTCCAACTCAATCTTAAACTGGTCTGCAAATGCCCATAGGTTGGACTTGATTGTAGAGTTTAACCTGTCAAGAAGACCATTAATTTAGGCATGGTAGGGGTGGTCTTCAAGTGCTTCATCCCACAGCACTTCCACAGACAAGCTAGCAGGTCTGACATAAAATTGGCACCTTTGTCAGTCAGTATTTCTTTTGAGAAACCTACCTTGCTGAAAATCTTTAACAAAGCTTTTGCCACCTTTTCTGCCTTAGTGGAGGACAAAGCCACTGCCTCAGGGTATCTTGTAGCATAATCTACTACCACTAGGATATGCTTTTTCCCTGTGGAACTTGGGGTACTCAGAGGCCCCACAATATCCATAGCTACCCTCTGAAATGGCTCCTCAATCATAGGCAGAGGCATCAAAGGAGCTCTCACCTTGTTTCCTGCCTTGCCTACCTTTTGGCACTGCTCACAGGTCCTGCAGTACCCTGTTACATCTCTGGAAATTCCAGGCCAATAGAAGTTCTACATAATGTGTCTCTTTGTACGTTTTATATCCATATGACCTGCTAAGGGAATATCATGGGCTATGGCTAGAAGTGCCAGATGGTAGGCTGTAGGCACTACCAATTGCTGTACTCTCTCACCTTCTGGCTATCCCTCAAGGGTACGCTCTCTATACAGTAATCCTTTGTCCCAGTATACAGAATCCCCCTTCCCTTGAAAATCAGGTGCCTCACTAGCTACCCACCTCAGACCTTGTAATGTAGGGACTGAGAGCTGAGCCTGTCTCAACTCTCTCTTTGTAACCCTTCCCAGCTCCCCTTCCACAGGAAGTCTAGCATCCTCTGACAGCCGTGCCTCACTGTCAGCTTGGGTAGTACTACTCACCTCTACCTTTGCAGTCAGTCTGTCCAAGGGAACATCAGTACCCACAAGCACCTGTGACTCACCTTCAGTCACACTGCTACAGCATAGCTCCCTCCTTGAAATAACCACCTCACCAGTTCTGGCTGCAAGTATGCGGTCTGACTGGGTCTCCCCCAGGCTACCATATCCACATGCTTGTCTCCTAGCCTGACTGTGTGTATCTGCATAAACACATGGTACTGCCTCACCAAAATCCTTCCCTATCAGGACATCTGCAGGATGGTAGTTTGGTACCCATGTTGTTTCAAGACAACCTATTATTGCCATTTTGTCTTTCCCACTTTCTGGCTCCCTCACCTTTTGTTCCCCACCTTGCCTCCGTGGACATCTATATGCCACATGGCCCCTCTAGTTGCATTCAAAACATTTAACCCTGGGTCCTGGACGTGTACCTGAACTAGTGGCTTCCCCTGCTACTGGCAGATTCTATTGGGGCAGTCTGGGCAGCCCACCGTAGGTTACTTTAGACTCATGATCAGTACTAGGGGGTCCCTTTCTTGTGCAGGGGTGCCCTGCTTGCTAGGTATAGGTCTCCCTTCTTCCCCAAGTCATCTGAAGTAGCACATTGTCTGTCAGCTAAGCAGATACTCATGTCCTCAGGCAAAATTCTAAGGGCTTGTTCCCTCACTAAATGGTCTGCCAGCCCTTCAAAGGTGGTGACCTGACACCCACTCACCCACCTATGAAAATAAGTGCTCAGTTCAGCAGCATGTTTAGACACACTTCCATTTGCCTTCTGTCTTTGCTCATGAAACTTTTTCCTATAAGTTTCAGATGTTAGCTTAAAAGATTCTAGCAAACAATACTTAACAGCAGTATAATTTAAAAAGTCATTGTCTGACAGTTTGAAAAGTACATTTGCAACTTTACCATGGAGTAAAGGGGTCAACATCATACTGTTTAGATACCCTTTCAAAAATATGAATGAAACTATCAAAGTTATCCCCCTCTGTAAACTGCACAATAAATTTACTAACCTTTTGTGCTTCTGGGGTCTGGTTACTCCTTTTTCCATTACCTACATGACTCTGGCAAAGAGTCAGCATCTCCTTTTTGTGCTGCCTCTGCCTCTCCTTTTCCTCAGCTTCCAGGCATAGCAGTTTTTCATTCTCCTCAGCCTATAGATGTCTCAGTCTCTCTGCTGCTTCCGTTTCCAAACGCCTGGCCTCCAACTCAAGTCTCTTTAGCTCCAGATAGATTTTTTTAAGCCCTCTGCAGAAAGGTTGAGCTGTCCATTCTCTGAGTATTGTACATCTCCACTGCCAGTCTGATCACCCTCCTGATTGCTGTTTTCTGATATAGCTGTGACCAAAGCTGCAATCATGTCTGCCTTAGTCAGGTTTCCATGCACCACTCCCTTAGCCTGGTACATCTCAGCTAACTGGCTCCTTGTCAGCTTGCAATACTCCTCTGCTGACATGCTTGCCTGCTCTCCCCTGACTAACTAAGCTAACAAAAAAAATGAAACAATTGTGATCTGAACTCTGAATATTCACTGCATGGCTGATTTAGAGTACAAAAACACCTTTAGTGATAACTGTACAGAAGCTACAGGAATTCACTATCTACACCATTACAAGGCAATTGCCAGCCAATTAATATGTGGTGTGGATATTCCCACCATTGCCACCAGTTAATATGTGATGCCCGTGCACTGGCCCAGAAATCAAGTAGCCTCAGTCCTCACCACTAACACCAGTGAGGGGTGTCCACATTGGGAAGGATAACAAATACACACACAGTAAAGTACAATTTCCCGTAAGAGCATACAGAGATCACAGTCAGTCTGAGACTGGTTTCTCCCTTTCTCTCCAGATCCCCAGTAAGACTCCCCACTGGCAGCTATAGAGCACAGATCTCAGCCGAGTAGTCAAGCCAAAACCTCCATTGGCATCTCTTTCCAACCAGTGCTGTGTGTCCCTGCCCAAGTAGCTGACACACACACACTTTGAGATTTGGTTTATATATGCACACACACAGACACTCCTGGGGAAGGCTGGCACAGGTTCTCCAGATATGCCCCCTCCTGCCAGGCTATAAGGTAGTAATCACTGCCACCAACTACTCTTATCAGCTACTAAAAAGGCCCTTACCAAAGGGTGCCCGATTATACTGTGCAATATTGTTATCCAAATAGTAAGTGGACAAACAGCAAGGCTTATTGGAGTGGCTTTGCATAGTATCACCAAATACATGCAAGTACTCTAGAGCTTAAATTATCGCTACACAAAGCCGCCACAGTTAAAAGGCTTTAAAAATATTTAATAATAAATAATGAAAACCAAGACAAATCTTCTCAGTTCAACTCAGTGGTAGTCAAGAGTACAGAAATCACTGGAAAATGCTTAAAATGATACTGTAGAATAGTCTGACATAAATATAGAAAACAGCTAGACTAAATCTGACTAAATTCCTATCTAACTCTAAGAGCAATCACAGTTCTAAATAAACTTACATATAGAGCAAAGTCAGAATACTGGTGAGTGGTCATTTCTGAAGACAAATGCAAAAAATGCTATCTCTTTCTCTCTGCGAACTCTTAAATTGGTAATACATCACTGCTGACTCATTTTATATTACACCATTCTTCTCTGGTTCCCAGGCTAACAGAAACTCAGAGTTTTAACATTTCTTTGATCTTGCACCTGGCCAGGAAACTACAGCAATAAAATACATTATATATGTAAAATCTAGGAATTAACTCTGGTCTCAAAACAATAGAAGGAATTCCTCAGACCAGACATTATGTCTTAGAGCTTTGAGATCAAACAGTCTTACAATGATTGACTTATCAGCTTTCTTCCAGCAGAGTGCACTGTGGTTACATGTTTGAAGTTCAACTTTTAACACGGTTTTCTTACATTTAAGAGGACAAGCATGTGCATTATATTCATATTTACAATGACATAAAATTATCTACCAAATTCTATCTAGCTTGGCTGGCAGCCTTCACATATCATCGCAATACAGATAATCATTAATTATGCAACAGAATGTCCTGAGGAAGTACCTTTACTAAGTTACTAAGTCTATAGCTAAGGAATTAGTAATGATGTGTGTTAAGGTTTATACCTAATAAAATAAACTTCAGTCATTGGCAGGACGTAATATAATTTATTAAAAGAAATAACACATACATGTGGGGCAAAGTACTGAGGAAGTCATGTCTTCCTGAACAAAAGAATTCATAATCTTTATGGGAAAACTTTAACAAAGTAATAAACTTCATCAGTCATACCACTGCTAGCATCCAATAGAAAAACTCTAACTAATACAGTTCATGATACAGTTTATTCTTCAGGCCATTACTAAATATCTAATAGAAATACATCAAGTTTAGTAAAAATATATCTGCAACTTCGTATCTAAATTTCTAGCTTAGTATAGAATAAATTTCATTTTACCCTGTGATTTAGAAAGAATGCTGCCTCAGGCTTAGGAAATGAAACTTAACATTCTGTAGTTTTCCATGTTTCCGCTTATGCTGTTGCAAACATACTAACCTTCTAAGACAAATATACACTAACCTTCTAACACACGTGCAATTTCATTTTAAACATTTACATGTTTTCTTGTGTAAGAATTGCTCAAGAAATCCTCATGGACCAAATCACTGCATGAACTTTCCAGTTCATTAAGTTGAAACAGGAAAGGACACCTCTGTACCACTGTCAATCAGATTGACTAGCTGAACTCATTAATAAAACCTTAAAGCCTGTTAAAGAATGCCATAGAACAAGATGAAATAAATTTGGATCAGCTGCTTCCTGATCTTTTTATAGAAAGTAAGTACAACAAGCCTACGCTGGATTAACCCTATTTAAATTGTTGTATGACAGGTAGTCCCAAGACTGCTAGACATATTAAAGAAAGCATGAGAAAAGGAATACTCCCTCTTTAACAGTGTGATAGAAGATTTCTTGGTCTCACAGAAGAGGTTAAAAATCTGTATGGAAAAGGCACAAGAAATATAACAGAATAAGAATGCTTTCTTAGGGAATTCAAAGTAGGAGACAAAGTATATTTTGATAATGCTCACTGCCAGAAACCAGTTCCTTGAAAAGTGGCAAGAATATTTTGAAGTTATAGAAAAAGTGAAGTAAATTAAACAGTAAGCAATCCAGACCCAATATATCACATAAATGTGCTGAAACCTTGGATGCACACCTAGGTTTTGTAGTGAGTATGTCTACAGAAGAGTTAAGGCCTTTACGGCATGTTGTAATGGCAAAGTAAGTATAAAACTTCAACAGAAGGGTGTCTCTCCAAGTCAGAGCTAACACTGATTTCAGTTTCTTTAGGACTTCAGTTGTTGTTATTGTTGTTGTCTTTCGGCTTTTCCCGGTTAGGGGTCGCCACAGTGGAACTCCAGTCCGCTAATGATTGGCAGTAGATTTTGACGAAGGCCAAGGTGCCAGCTCAACGTTCAACCTTCAACGAAGGCACGCCCATTTATGCATATCTTTCGAACACCCACTCAACCGCGGGGAGGACATGCAGACTCCACACAGAAGGCACTGCCTGCACTCCAGCCGAGAATCTAATGGGAGAACCTCTTGCTGTGAGGCAACAATGCTACTGCTGCACCACCATGGAAATATTGGGAAATAATCCCATTTTCCATACTTAGGTGCACTGCTTGTTAATACAGATCTTAGCAGGCCAAACCAAGTAAATGCAGAAGAGCTAAGTAAATAATTTATCAATACTTACTTCCATGCAAAAAAAAAAAAAGATAAGTGTGAGGCTTTCAAATACTCTGGCTTTACTTATTTTAGGTAAGTATTTTCATCTGAAGAATTCATCAAGACTAATCTGATCAAGCTTAGCACCAACTTGGAGAGAGACCCACTTGTTTATGTTTTATAGTTATTCCTCCTAAATAGCATCATCAGGTATGGAAAGCTGGTTTGCATATTCAGGAGTTGCTTGCAGTAGACCCCTTAGTATATAATGCCAAAGAAGGTGAGACAATATCAATGTTGCAATATTGCAGAAACAAAAGATTAAGGAACTTGTGCTTAGAAAGAAGGATGGGTTTTCTCATTTGCCTGGCAGAATCAGTATAATCCGTTATATCACTGAAGTTCTGCTTGGTGAAAAAGTCAATCTGAAGTCATATCCAAAACCACAGAGTTCCAAAGCTAAACAGTTAAAGAAGATGTGTAGAATATGCTTAATCTTGGGATCAAAAAAAGTCCTAGAGTGAGCAGAATAGTCCCATTTTGCAGATTCCGAAGCCTGTTGTGTTGTTAAGATTTTGCATCAACTTCAGACAGCTAAACAATACTTCAAGGATTGGCCCCATGTCCCAGACAGACAAACTACTTGAAGCAAATCTAGGTTTAAGTTGACATCGGTCCTACCCAAAGGCTTCTGGCAAATTCCACTCAACCCACAGGATAAGGAAGAAATGGCATTTGTTTCACACCCGATGTTTTCTTTTTTTACTGCAAAGTTTTCTCATTTGATCTTCATCGAGCAGCAGCAACATTCCAGAAGATGATGAACAAGGTTTTAAGAGACTACACCAGATATTTTGCAGCTTTCCTGGATAATCTAGTTGTCCTCTCAAGAAATTTGGAGCACCATCTTCCTAAGATCCAAGCCATTTTAGACTTTTTTTGTCAAGATGGTCTGACTGCTAACCCATTGTAAATTAGGCATGACAGAAATCTGATGTTTGGGCTAATTCATATGCAGAGGGACAGTAAAAACCGCGATGGTGAATGGTTAAGCATTGCGTGACATGCCCGCACACACAAGGAAGAGAGAGTTCCAGGCTAGCTATTATCACAGGTTTATCCACAGTTGCTTGACCCTGACTGACCTAACCCAGGGTAGGGATGCACTGAATGTCAAATGGACCAAAACAACAGAATGGACATTTTGGCAACTGAAAGCCATATTTTATTTGAGCCTGTATTACAGCCTTCTGATTTTTGTAAACAGTTTATTTGTATTCACAGATGTCTGAAAGGCATAGGGCTAATCATGTCACAAACTATTGAGAGAGATGAATGTTCCATGTGTTAAATTACTTGTAAGTTTAGCAATATGAAAGTGTGAGACATATATTCAACTCTGGTATTATTGTGAGGAGATTTTCTCCCCAGGCCTTCAATGATAAGGGTCTTTAGCCCAGTTGGATTGTCATGGTATCCAAATGCCAGTAATTAAGCAATAGAATAGGAGTGCCTAGAAATTAAGTGGGTGTCACTACACTTAAATACTACTACTTTGACAGAGAACTTCTACTGGTAGCTGACATATCATGCACAATGACTGTACAGGCAGAAGGACTGCAATATAAAGCTGTCTAGTCGGGCATGGTTCCTTAAACCTTTTACATTAAGATTGTCCAGTCCACAGCCACCTGACTGTAGATGAATTGTCTCAGACTACCCCCCCCCCCCCCACTGGAGATAGAATCAGTAGTTCTACACTGAGTTGGGATGACATGACATGGTGACTACCCATGGAAAGTAAAGTGAGGTTAGCAGCTGGAGTAGTATTTTTCAGGGGTTAGGTCCATGAAGGTTGACCTGGAGTATTCCTAGAAGAAGATGAAGACAAGTCCAAAGACATGTGGCTTTTTAGTAACTAAATGAGAGCAGCCTGCTGTGGGCACTATAAATTGAGTACTATTAGTAAAGAGTTTAGGTTCCTGACGAAGAGGGATAAAGTAGTCTCAAGAATTATCTGGATGTGTAATATGGTTCTACTGGGGAGCAGTTTCACATGGAAATTAGAGTATGCTTTTTGATCTAAAATATGTAATACCTATATATAAATGTTCATATACATAGACTAAATTTACACTTACCCAAACTGCAGTTTACCAAGATGACAACAATGAAATTGCAATAAACCGAACCTTCACATTACTGATGTTTTTTACAGGGAAAGAAGACACTTGACCAACATTTAACAAAATAACACACCAAAATATGTCAAACCCACCCAGGTGGAGGGCTGTGCCCCCCAACTAAATATACTGACTCCAGGATCGCACTACAGTTGGGAAAAGGGCAATTTTCCCCATGTTGGCCAAGTGTCTCTGTTCACTGTAAAAAATAATCAGTAATGTTCAGGTTCAGTTTATTGAAAGTTTGGTGTTGTTGTCTCTGGAATTTGCAATTCGGGTAAGTATATGTATATATATATATATATATATATATATATATATATATATATATATATATATATATATGTATATATATATATATATATATATACATATATATATATATATATACACACACACACACACACACACGCAAACACACACACACACACACACACACACACGTTATTTATAAAATGCACCCATCAAATTAGCCTTTTGTAATCTTTAATGCCTAAAATCCTGATAACTTGTTATATTAAGGTGTTTACCTGTCAAACACAAGGTGCAAGGTTTTATTGTCACATGGGTTAATTGGCTAGACTTAAAATGGCCCACTAGAGCAGTTAGCCTAGTACTAATCTATGAACCTATGAACCTATAAAATGTGCTGTAATTAACATTTGCCTGATTGAAATTATTTACATACATTCAATGCATGCATGAGCCAGGAGAAGAGGAATGAAGGCCTGTCTAGTTTGCTCAGTTATTATACTTTATATGGTACAGCTTTTATCCCAGCAGATTTAAAACTACACAGCTTTGATAGAGATTGATATCACTCTCCAAAGATTCCTCATTAAGTCTTACTTTTCCACAGTATACTACTTGTTTTATCAAACCTAATGATGAAATAAAGCTTCTGACACAAATGAAAACGCTTTTAATGTTTGATTTCCTTACTTATTGTACAGGTCTTTGAATTTGAAGAGCCCTACAGGGGATGTTTTACTTACACTGCCTACAGTGCCTTTTTTGTATACTTCCAGTTTACACCTATAGTTCTTTATGCCATTCAGAACTTTTTTGACTCTGGCTTCATTTGCTAAGTGCCCTACTAACTAATAGGGTCATAGGTTCTTAGGTGTGTACTAGGCTAATGGCCCTGGAGCCTTTACAAGCCTAGCCCATAGGATTACCCTGGCTTCATGCCACCCGACCTTAGTTCCTAGTGCTTCTGTCGAGTAGAGCCACTGGAGTGATCCCTGGGTGAATTTTCTATTTCCCATCCACTCATCAAGATTTCTTTTGAAGAGGGCCAGTGAGGTGCTCTGCTTGACATGTATGGGAAGTCTATTCCATAGCATGGGCAGTCTCTGGATTATGAACCTGTCCCTCCAGCATGTTCTGTTGATTGTGGTGATGAGGTTGAGGTCTCTGGAGCATGTGGTCTGGAGAGACTGGGATTTCTTTAGATGTAGCATTTCTAACAGAGCTGGGTCAGACATGGCTTTGTAGTCAAGCAGAGATCTCCTCTAAGTAAGTGATATGAGACGGAGAATAGTTGAAGTTTTTTTAGTCTGTCCATATAGGACAAGTGTTTAAGGCCTAGGATCCTCTTTGTGAGGTACTTTTGTGGCCTCTCCAGTTGTTGCAGGTGTCTAGTGAGGTACATGCCAAATGGGGCACTGTACTCGATGATTGGCCTAATGTGGAAAGAGTAGAGGGAGACAATGACCTCTTTCTTCCTGGATGCAAAACCCTTAGTAATGAGATGTGCTACATAGAAGGACTTTCTGACCACATTGGCAATGTGGTGGTCAAAAGAGAGGTTGCTGTCAATCTGTGTACCCAGATCTCTTACAACGCCTTCTGTGTTCAGTGGACTGCCATCATTGTGGTAATTCAAGGGAACTGGGTTTTTCCCCCAAGGGGGATGATGACAAAACACATTTTTTGACATTGAGCTTAAGGCCATGATCTGGATCCGAACCGGGCATTTTTTTCAGCTATGGATCCAAGCTCAACTCCTAAATCTATTTTCTCCAAATGCTCCGGTGTGGCCATAAGCTCTCACCGGCTGATAGCACTGTGTGTTGTGTTAAGTGTCTCGGGTTGAACACGGGGTTCAACCCCAGGGTGCCGAGGGAGAGAGGTCTTGTCTTGTCTTGGGGGTGGTCTTTACCGCCAGACTCGCTCCGCTCCCCTTCCTTCCTTCAGCCACGGCTAGTTTGTTCCCCTGTGGCAGGAGTGTTTTTGCCTCCCCGGGGAGCTCAGGCTCAACACCCTATTGTTCCCTCCACCCGCCCCCCCGCGCTATCGCAGCTGGAGAGCAGGCACGAGCGAGCCGGGTGGCCGGGGAGTAGTGGGGGTACTGGACCCACCCCGATCCTAGTGCCGACCGCCGATTCGGACCGACCGACCTGCCGGATCCGGGGATCAAAAATCGGGGATCAGTGCTGTTGAGGTCGGACCCCGGCCACTGTTTCCAGCTCCGTCCAGCTCCTCTTTACAAATACTTCTCGGGGCTACTCTCCCATGTGCAAGGCGCCGCTGCTAGCTATGCGGACTTGAAGTCCCTCCCAGGCGTCCACCCGGTCAGCGGGAGGGCTTTTGGCAGGGACAGGCGCCCAGGAGGTTTCTCCGCTCGGCTGGGGAGCCAGTCACTACAGTTCGGTCCTTCCCTTTTGGTCTCCACACAGCCCCCAGGGTGTTCACCAAAGTATAGCAGTGGTAGCAAGAAATCAACCCTGGCCCCACACAGCTCTAGATTTTATAGGGGCCAGGCTAGACACAAGGAGTCTGAGCCTTCCTCCTGCACTGGAGTTCTAAATCGTTTGGGAATGGGCAATCTCCACAATCGCTTTCTAATAACTTAGCGCACATCGTCGGTCCAATCCCTAAGCCGGGCAAGCTCGATCGCATTCATCTGACCCCCACGGTGGTCTCAATTGTCATCAAGTAGCGGAACGCATAGCCGCCACGGGGAACCTTCATGCGATCTTTTGCTTGCTTTCAAAAACACCAAAGTCGATGCAAGTTTTTCAAGGCTTCTAATAATTTCTCTCCCGAGTACCCAAGAGCAAGAGCTGGCTGGTACGCTTTATGTCTTCGGTATGCTGTATGCCTATGACCCTCCTTGCCTGAAAGCTTCTTGGGTGGGTTCCATCCATCCTGCATTCCTCCTCCTCCTCTGACAACACCCGCAAGCCGACTACGCTCCTCCAGTTCCACTCTCTTGACCGGATATTTCATACATGTCCCCGGTTAAGGCAATTTTGGTGGCAGCTCATAAACCATCCACTAGAAAGGTTGGCAAAGCAAAACGCTTTCCTTTTTCTCTGAGCGGGCGGCCATGGCAAGGCCTGAATCCTTCCTCTTTCCTCTTCCTTTGGTGTTCTAACCAAGGTCTTCTCTCAAAATGGTGCCAGCAGTTCCACAGTCAAAGTACAACTGGCGGCAATTTCTCACTACACATTTATGACTGACTCTAATCCTCTTATGTCAGCCAAATTGTGTAAAGTTTTTTCTTAAGGTACTTTTCTTCTCAGCCCCCTATAAAACAAGTTCCTCCTTGGGACCTTTCTCTGGTCCTACAGGCCTTGACCGCCCCTCTTCGAGCGAGCCAGCGGCGGTGGATCTCAAATTCTTGTCCTACAAGACAGCCTTTTTTTTTGCATTACATCACATCATAGAAGCAGAGTCAAGCTTGCAGCATCAGCTAAACCTCCCTCCCTTACTTGCATTTCATCCGACCGTCTCCCCAGGACCTCCCCGGCAACTCGTCCTTTCTTCCTAAAATGAACAAAAATCAAATCATCCCATTAACCTCCCTGTTTTCTGTAACTTCCTAAATATGAAAACAGAATATAATAGAAGCTACATTCACTAGATGTTCACAGGCAACTTAGATTTTATCTGAACAGGACAGCTGGATGTAGGCAATCCGACCAGCTGTTTAATTCCTTTGAAAATCAGCCAATCTCAAGTTTCTCTGTCCCTGGATTTTTCACAGCATTTTTTTGCTTATCAAGCTTCAGGAGGAAGGCCCGCGGGGTTCATGCCCATTCAACAGGTCAGTATCTACCTCGGCAGCCTTCAGGGCTAGGATCCTCTAGATCTAGATGATGCAGCAGCATGTGCTTCATGGCTTCATCTCATTTATTTCTTTAAGTTGGATCTTGCATCTAGGGTAGAGCATCCTTTGGCTCCTTGGTGCTCGGAATATCCTTCCATGATGGCCGCCCAAGATTCAGGTAAGGGGGGGACTCTGTCAGGTTGCAGACAAATGAATATCCCCCTAGATTTAGAAGTTAGTTATGTACTCACCATAACGTCCATCTGGAAGTAGGTGTATTCATTTAATCTGCCTCCTCCCCTCTGGCCTATTCTATGTTACCCTTTTAGGGTTTTGTTGCTTTGGCAAACTCGGCTGATCTGAGGAGGTAGGGTAGGCAGGGGCATTATGGTGAGGGAGAGGCTGGAAGCTTGGATCCATAGCTGAAACCCATGGGTTCGGATCCGGATCGGATCCACAACCCCCCACAGCAGAACAATGAATACATTTCTGACACCAGTTGTTGGTCTCATTGAGGCCTTTCTGTAGGATGTCAACATCACTTGAGGACTTAATAATAGCTCCCATCTTGCAATCATCTGTGAACTTTGTCAGCCATAGTCCATTCGTGTTGGCCAGGACTTCAGAGAAGTAGATATCAAACAGGAGAGGACCAAGGACAAAGCCCTGTGAGACTCCACTTGTGACTGCTCTGCAGACTGACTTGGAGTCAGCTACTTTCACACTGTGGGTTCTATCTGTGAGCCAGTTTGCAACCAACCTAGTGATATAGGGGTTGATTCCTAACTTAGCGAGTTTTTCTATGATTCTTGAGTGGGGAATGGTATCAAAGGCCTTGGCCAGATCAAGGTAGGCTGTATGAACCACCTTGCCTTCATCCACAGCTCTGTTGACTGACACAAAGAAGTCAACCAAGTTGAGCAGGCAGGATATACCCTTCACAAAACCAAACTGTGTAGGATCCAGAGTTTGGAGATCCCCTGTATCCTTGTTTATTAGGTCGATGATGATGCATTCCATAGCTTTGCATATCAGACTCATCAGGCTAATGGGGCGATAATTCCCGGGGTCTGTAGTTGCTCCTCCTTTGTGGAGAGGGATGACTGTAGCAGTGCATCATTCAATAGGGACAAAGCCTGAGGTGAGGCAGTGATTGAACAGGGCACACAGGTGATGTGCCAGTTCACTCTGTAGTTCATGTAGAACACAGCAAGGGATATTGTCAGGTCCCATAGAAGCTGTATTCTTGGCCTTGGATAGTGCTGTTTTAACCTGTGCAGCAGTAATACTGGGTGCCTGGCAATCTACTGGTATTTTGATTAGTCCTTTGGTGGGGGTGAAGTTAGCACTGAATCTGTCAACCAGTATATTTGCTCAGTATAGGAGGTACCACTGTGCAGTAGCTCAGAGCAAATCTGGGTATTGCCCTGGAGATTCTTTACATAACTATAGAAGGCCTTGTGGTTGTCTTTACTATTTGCTGCAATTCTGTTTCATAGCTAGCTTTAGAGGATTTGATGAGGGATCTCAATCTTTTGTTGAGGCTGATAAGGGAGGTTTTCCAGTCTTGGGACTTCACCTTTTTCCACATCAGTTTCCCCCTTCTGTTGTAGATTTTGTTTATGGCAGGGGACCACCAGATTGGCTTAATAATAGGTACTATTATAAATTACACGGACTTAATAACAAAATGATACTAAGATATATTGCAGTAGACAAATTAATCACTGTCCATAACTTATTATTCATATTTTCGTATTTATGTTTATATTTTCATAACTGAGAGCCCTACATATTATTGAAAGGTATAATGTGATATGCCATGGTGGGAGACAGAAAATTCATTGTCAATGTCCTTTTATGTCAAGGTATACTAGATATATTGCTAGTTGTTTGTTAGTAATTATGAAAATAAACACTATTCCAATATATACTTAATACTTCAAAAAACAAGTGACTTAAAAACTGTTGCATGGCATCAGGTGAAACCTTAGATGTTGTCAAAGAAAACTGCAATTAAAATTTGCAGTGTAGGTTGCACATTTTGAAAAATATTCAATGTTATTTATTCTGCTAATTATATGGTTAAGCATACATTTTCATATTTCTGTAAAAGTCTCAATAAATGTGTACCCATAGAGGAATTTCTTATTGTCATATGGAAGCTTATGTCTGATTTAACAAAAATGTTCTAAGAATATATGTCTAGATTATGGAGTTCCCAAGATATGATCAATTGTGAAAATTGTGCAAAAAATAAAAGTTTCAGTTTGAGTACATTTTGATAAATTATTGTATTTACGGTAAGTCTATGAATGCACTAACTATAATCACTGCAAAGAATATTTCTTACTGATAACATTACAATTTATACAACTTTAATAACCTGTATTGTTCACAAAGTATTTACTTTTCTTTTCATTATGCTTTTTAAATTTACTTTTCAGAAAATGCTCCGGAATGCAAGATGTGTGTATGCTGCCAGAGGTGTGACATTCTACACCATTTAGGTGTTGATGAGTTAAAGAAACTGTTTTCTGGAAAATAACTTCAGTGTCATGGGAGAATCATAACCTATCCTGGCATGGAGTGGGCACAAGGTAGAAGAATAATCCCAGCTATGATGCTGTATATCATGGAATAGACAAAGACACTGAAACATAACATGTACACACACACACACACACACACACACACACACACACACACACACACACACACACACACACACACACACACACACACACACTAGTAGTTTGGACAATTACAAGTTCACATCCCATATGTCTTTAGGAGGTGGGAGAAATGTGGGATACCAGGCAAACACCCATTTGGACATAGGGAGGGCATGCAGAATCTGTATGGAAGGCAGTAAAGCTGAGAAGTGAAATTGAGAACCAAAGCCTGTAAGGCAGCAGCCCTCACTACTATATTACTCTCTAAATGCTATATTACACTAATCAAAAATGAAATAATCCCAGGCCCCAGCTGTGCCAGAAAAAAATGCTAGTAAGAAACCAAACAAACACTGGTGTTCTGAGCTGTAGAACGCTTGCTTATTAAATTTAGTGCTTTAGATCCTTCAGTACAAAACTTCATCAGAATCTGATTACTGTTTGTTTGGTTTGCTAAAGTACTATGTCACCCTGCTCTCTGTGCTTTTTTTTTTTTGCTGCATGGGTTTCCAAGATCTTTGCTAGGACATTGAGAAATTAATCTAAACAAAGTGATGTAAGTGACCTTAAGCCATTTTAAGATTAGGTTCTTCTTCACAAAAATGAAATAATGTATGGACGGGTCAGTATGACAAAACACATTTAAAAGAAAAGCCCAAAGTATAATCTGTGCTGCAAGTTACAGGAGATGAAGTATTTGAAATGAGGACATTTGGCAGTGCTGCTCATATGTGAGTGCTATTATATTACTGCTTGACCACTGGTATCTAGTGTGCAGCCCCCTTCAAATCCTGATTTTACATATAAATAACATGTTAAACTCATTGCGACAAGCAATCTTAAGACTGTGCTAAACCATTACTAGCTAGAGAGTTTAATGTGTGTGTGGCAATAATGACTGCAGTCCCTTACAGTACTTGTGCTTCCTTCTCTTTATTTCATACTATAGACTGAAACATTATAGACAATATGGAAGGTATAAGCAACTGCAAAGTCTATTTCAAAAGAAGAGGACTGCAAGCAAATTTGATCCAGACCAATTAACCTTTCCTGAGACAGGTAAAGTAACAATTCCATCATTGGTAACTAGAATGGTTAGGCTATAAAGTATACCATGTTTCTTAGCATTTGTGTGCTAATTGATTGCCTTTGTGTGGTTAGCTCATAAATCCCATGACTCCTTCTTAAATTATTCTAGGACCAACCCACTCCCACTAGGTGTCTACTTTTGCATATTCATATTTGCATTAATGATTGCGAACAATTATCAGAATGTTATGCTTAACATTATGTAATTTGATTACTTTTTGCTAGCTATTGTTAACTTATTGGATCTTTTCTCCTTGAGTCATCATTGAAAAGGGGTCTTTTAAGACCCAGTCACACTATACTGGCAAACAAATGGAAATAAACAAGCAAACAAAACTGTGTTACATTCAGGCTGTTGGGAAATATCTTCTTAAAATTATATTACAGGCAGCACCCAGTGATACATGGCTATCTATAATAAGCTAAAGAATATAGAAAGCAATGTTCAAATGCAGAATTGCACAAAAGGTCATAATCTTCAAATTTCCTTTAACTCTTTGAAAAATTAAACAACATGGACAGAACTGTCTGACCTCATATGAAAGCCCACTGCTGGATGAACACAAATGATGATTACAGTATGTGAGTAATTGTATATTTGTTCATATATTGCAAGTTCTTTATAAAATATTGCACAATTAACATTAACTTGTTTCTTGTGATGTATAAGTTTCCTTTTAAGTTTTGAATCTAATGAAAACTGCTGAGCATATCAGTTTATGCTGAAGAATTCTGCAATTCACATTTTTGTATTAATGATTGTGGTTTTCGAGATATGAACACCTGTTTATACTCTGGGTTTATAAATCAGTTTTGTCAAAAATTTTAGTAAGTTTTTTTGTAAATATATATATTTTAGGGTTCTTATACACAGATCTGAAGAAGCCTAGAGGGACAAAAGTTATGTTTGTTAACAATAATTTATGGAACTAGATTATGTTTTGGATAGTATATTTTCTGGGTGCCAAAATATCCTTTTTTTCATTGCCAGATAGTCTAATGTTTAAATATTTCCAACCATGTAATACAATGTCTTTGATAAAGTTACAGATTTTAATAGTAATCTGTTTAATAAGAAGTACCACATCATTATTAATTTTTTTTAATTTTATTTAAGATTTAAATGATTAGGACATTTAGTATGTAGGGCAGTACCAGCTGGAATATCACACTGATAAGGATGGGGGAAGGGATTTGAATTTGTTAACATGTATACCAATACACTTTGTTTTACAACTAAATAAACCACTCCCATACCTGATAACAGGTATATAGTCAGAAAGTTTGGGATAAAGCTATCATTCTGTTTATTCTTTGTTTTGTCTGGATCGCTTGTCTATGTGCTTAATAAAGGATTTTGGACTGAAAACAGACTATCTATCCCGCTTGGCTTACTTCTGAATACCTACTAGAGTTAATAATTCTGTATAATATTAATAATATTTCAAAATAAGTTTTTATTTTTTGATTTAGGACGTTTTTAAGTTGACTACTTCTACTACCATTTTCTGATTTTTTTTTTTTGCTTTTTAATATATAGTGCTTAACTAGACATACAAGAATTGAAAAACTTCCACACAGAGAAGTTTCTTACACTGTTTTGTTTTGGACCCACTATAGTGGTTTTTTGAGAGTTAGGGGATATGACGGAGATTACTTGTTTCTTTTCCACAGATACATACATGTAAGATGTCATGCATTTATTGGTTCTGTACTAAAATAAGTTGTCCTCTCGTGCTAATGATTTCCTCAGACTACATTTTGGGGTCAGTGTTTACTGCACTGATGAAATATAAAAAAGGACATTATGAGTATCAGTCTGGGAAAAACAGTACCTAGGTCTATTGTGATAAAAGAAGCTTACGATATAGCGTTTATAAAAACAGAATGTAATTAACATTAGATATTTTCTATGCGTCTGATGATGCCTTCTTTCTTTGTGTCCATTTGTTTTCAGAATTGACGCAGATCAGTACTATCACATTTGTGCAGTGTTATTTTTTCTTAAAACCCGAGTAGGAGCTGGTTTGAAAATCTGTCACACTTTCTGCCTGTGGTGACATCTGATTTAAATAGCAAATTTCCATTTTGTATGCTGTTCATGGTATCCTGTAGTTTCTTCAGTGGAACAGTTCTTCATTTCATAGAAGTGTGCTTAGTAAATCATAAATGAGATTAGTAACAGTGACAAATACTCCTGAGAAAAAGACATAATGATTCAAGTAACATTTCAAAGAAGATCTTATGAACAAATGCAGGCCTTCCTTTGTAAATGTTAATAACAAGAAAACTGCACGAGTAATTTTTAGGAATTGTTCACATTTTAAATTCTTCACTTCAGTTGTTAGTTTGATCTAGTGGCTTTTTTCAGCTGTATCTAGAGTGATCAAATGTTTAGCCTCCACTGTACAGTTCTAATACTCTGGCTACTTAACTATAGAGACAAATCACTCTTATGCAGGACTATTGGTAATACCTTAAAGAACCACATATTACTTACCAAATTATTTCTGTAAACATCTGGTGTGCATTTTTTGATCAAAATTTTTATTTATAGATGTCAAATTGTATCTGTCATTATCATTACTAGCTTGTTGGCTTTGTACATGGTATCCGATATTTTCTAGAAAACAGTTCTATAACACACCTGTTTACTCCAAAGTTCAAGCGAGAAACATGAAGTCCACTGAGACGTTTATTACATATTACATTCTAGAGTCATCAACAAATTTAATAATCCATATGTGGTCCCTCACTTTAGTGGCAGTTAGAAAATGCCAATTAATAATATTTAAGGAAAAGATCCTATGGAAAAATCACTTGCTGTTTTGAAAATTTTAATGACTAGTATCACTGTTTTTTTACCAGACAGCTAGTTGTGTTTTAGACTGTGTTGCAGTTGCAATATTTATGATACGATCATGATAAAAGGCATCAGATGTTTTAGTAGGGTCCAACCAGATGGTGCAGACAGATAATCTTTCATTCAGTGGAACTGAAAATTGATAATGTATTAATGAATCATACAGGCAAAACCCACTAATTTTCACATTTAATGGTGGCAGGAAGGACTTTTGAAGTTCATTACGGGAATGTAGGTGATATAGCCAACTGTCTTAGGCTCTTCCCCTTGCAAAAATGAATAAAATGCATGTCTGGGGCACATTTTATCATACTTGGTTGACCTGAGGGTTGGGAGCAGAAATTATGGACTGCTGAAGTTGAAATATGTGTATCGGCAAGACAAAAAAAACAAGGGAATAAAAGAGCTTTGAGAAGGCTTCTCCTGCAACTTCAGTTATGTAAATTTGTCCGTTGCTTATTTATTTTTTAATGAAGTTGTTTTGTGACTTTTGGATTAGTCACTTATTAAGATTATACTGTTCTAGTTGAGCTACTTTTTGATTTAATCTGTGTATGACAAAATTGCTTTGGTTAGGCTTAGTTTTTTTCTATACCTTTAAAAAGCCTTGCAAATCAGACAGGATAAAAGGAAAAACTGCATAATTTTTTAACACATAGCAATAAAACAGCAGCTTATTTTTTCATTCTTTTCATAAATAGGAAGGGCAGCCTTTAGTCCCTTAAGCCAACACCTACACTCTGCACTTGACTTGCATATAGAGTACAGGCTGAATTTGAATGAAAAGACTGAAAGTAAACATGCCTGCCTTCATGTCAGCATCAGCAACTTTATGGGGACAAAATTATAAAAAAAAAAAAAAAGGCTTCCCAAACTGAACTTTAAAAATACTAACAAATTAAAAACCAAAACAAAAATCGTATGAGGCTAAGCCCCCCCTCCAAAGATTCACAAACAGCAACTTCAACACAACAGTTTCCATGGCAGCTCCGATTATGCTTCATAACACTTTATAGACATCTGTCATTTTCTTTTCAGAGTTTTATAACCTGAACCAGTTTCCAGAATTTTCCTGCTATACCCTAGTTCAAGTGTAGTTAACTGAAGCTGGCATATCTTATGCAGTCATATTTACAGGAACCATTCGCCTTTTTCTAAGGCAGCAGAGGGAATACATAGCTTAATAGTTCAGGGCATATTCACCTACATTCATATAACAACTCCTTTGTCTGTTACACTTTTTTCCTCCCAGCTCAGATCCAGGGTTTTGAGCAATCAGAGAAGCCAAGATGTGGGTGCAAGATAGGCCTTTCGCATTGCTGTTCTTCTCTCCAAGCCTTTGTTGAATGTAGACATGATAGAATTGTAAGCTCAAGAAGCCATAGACAGCCCTATGCATCTTTATTTAATGGGACACACTCATGTTAGGGGGCATGATCAGTAATTAGTCTGAATTGTCTCCTATTCAGAAGTAACAGAGTAATAACATGGTACAGATAATAGCTAGATACATCTTTTCCATGACAGCTTACCTTTTTTCTTGTGGTGTGAGCTTCCTACAAAACACACAGTAGTAGTTATTTGAAAGACAGACAGGTAATGCAGTCCTGAGGCATGTACATAATCAAAGCTTTGCATAATTAAGCAACTGGAACTATATACAGCACTTACAATTGAATATACAATTCAGATATAGTGTACAGAGTATAATACCCATTCTCATGGAGTTTTAGCATTTAAAACTTGCATCGACAATGTGCGAGGTGCCTCATATTGATCACTGCTGCTGTTGCCTGTTATATGTGTTATATTCTGCATAGGATAAACAGCTGGCCAGCTTCCAAAGCTTTAGGGAACCTTCCCTCTCACCCATATCATTTCCATTCATGAGGGTCTGCCTTTGTCCTGCTCAGCTTTCTGCTCTAATGGAATGTAAGATACCTGTAGAGTGAGACTGTACTGTGATGTTAAGTTATATCCCAAGCTAACATGGCTAGTTTCATAGAGAATAAGATCTGGCTCCCCTTGCCTGCTTATATACGACATCACTATGGTATTGTCTTTAACTACCTGAAAACATCCTGGGACCACACATGATTCACTGAGTTGAGAGCCTTCATAAGACCTAATGTATCTTTTGTGTTTATGTACTTTGTGTGCCTTTCTTGTCCCAGAGAGCTCCTACTTTTATCCCCTTTGACACTTTTTTCCCCAAGCAAAGTCATGTTGCGAATGACTGCTTTGATGTCTCCACTAAGTGATTTCTCTCTTCAAAAATTGCAAATGGAATTTGAAAAGGCAATGAGTGGTGGTGCTTGGACAAATGGGACTTCAGACAACATTGCATCATTCTCAGGAGGAGTCTTTTTAAGATGTATTATGCAAGATGCATCATAATAATCATAAACGCTATGAGACCCAGAATCTTGAGCTATTCCCTCACAGTGACAGAAGTCTGAGTGGAAAACACCCTGGAAGAAAAGTTCTTCATACTGTCTAGCAGGCACTCCAGAATAACAATTCTTTGGGATAGGGTCAGAAAGAACTTTTGAATGTTATCTTGGAATGCCAGCATAGGTAGGAGATCCCTTGTCCAACTGAAAGATTTCTGACACTTTGAAAAAACTCTGTAAATGTAAGCAAATCATCTAAATATGGAAAATATGGATACCCCATAGCCTGTAATGAGTTATCACAAGAGCTAGACACTTTGTGAACCCACTTGGAGCAGCAGATAGCTCAAAGGGTACAGCAAAGAACTGGTAATGTGATCCAGATAAACAAAACCTTAAGGAATACCTGAAATCTGGATGAATATGAATGTGATAATATGCACCTTTTAAATGTAAGATTAATAAAAAAATTCAGATGAAGAAGAAGGGGTAACAGGTTGGGAACTATTCTCCAAGAATTTTCTTTCTTTGTTACTAAAAACATTCTTGAATAAAATTGTTTTCCCAACTAGGAAGGAGGAACTGCTTCTTATTACCCCCTGAGACAGCATGCAGTGTAGAACAAGAGTAAAGGGTTTGGTCGAGTGGATGAGGAGGAATCACTTGGAAAGGATGAATTTCCTCCCATTACCACCTGTAAACTAGCTGGATCAGCTTCAGAACCTATTTGGCTGAGACCAAATGTTGCCAAAGTGAGAAATGGAGATACAGAGTTTCATGAAAGTATAATGGACTTCCGTGGGGGCAAGGTCCCTTATATAGTCATCATGCCTTATTTGATTGTCCTTTGTTCTGGATGTTCCAGCTTTGTGTTTGTATTCTCCCTGCCACTGATTTTTAAATGTCTGCTTACTATCATTCTGTTGACATTGTTTATTTTGTTTTTTTTTTCAAAACTGAATGAGGGAGTAGAAAATTTTGAGAAGGAGGGCTAAATATTTCTGAGAAATTCCCTCTATCAGCTTACCTGTATCATTGCATTTTTGATAACCTCTCCAAAGGAGAATTCAAAATTTCATTTTTAACATCTTCTGTTAGGTTCAGAGAATGTAGCCAAGCAAAACTTATCAAAATAGTACCAGTGGCCACAGCCCTGGAAGACGTATCTATAGACTCTTAAACAGCCTAAGGCAAATTACTAGCTTGCTCTGGTGGCAATGTCTACTTAGTTAACTTGTTCTTTTTGTGGCTGGAGAAAGGTCTGACCAAGAGACCAGTAGGTAGTTCCAGAGTCAAGCTGAAAATTGTGCTTCTTTCCGAAGGAATCTTAACAGCAAATTGGTAAAGCAGGACAGCTGCAGAATATTAACTTTTCACAGAAAAATACACCGTAAAAATGACCTTAAAACAATATTATCAGCCCCAAAAAGTAAAATAAACACATTTTTTTCACAGACATAGTAGATCTTAGCAACTTTTAACATTTTACATCAAAAGTAAAAAAAAGTGCTCTCCTGTTAAAAAATGCATAAAAGTTACATGACAGTCAATGAAAATAGTATCCACAGCTTTAAAGTATTTATTTCACGAAAAAAACATGTTTTAACAACAAAAAGTAATGTGAAAGGTTTTCCCCTGAAAGGTACTTATATGCTTATATACTTACATTCACGGTAACATCAAAAAAATACAGCAAAAACTTGGCCCACTCTACAGACACAAATACTTCCTCAACCACCCCACTAAACTCTCCCTAGCTACTTCCTTTCTGCTACCATCTCTATTATATGATGCCCCCCTCTTACCAACATCCAGTCTTCCTTTAAATCCAAACTTGCTGTAATAAAATTGCAAAATTTGTGACCAGTGCAAAATATTCATCCCACTATTGTGTCTCATTACACCTACTAAACTGGCTAGAACTCCTACACTATCTTACATATCTAAAATTAACCACTGCACATAAACTTATATTCAGACCATCAGATTGCCCTGCCCTTTCTTCCCTACTCATTCAGTACCATCCAGATAGACTCCTTCGATCTGAAAGTCAACTGCTCCTGAACGTAGAAAAACCCAACCATGTTCTGTAGTCCTATCTCGCCTTCATTCTTACATATGGGTTTGGAGCCGCTCCTCGGCTCCGACTCGGCCTTTTTGCAAGCTCAAAGTCTTCTAGTTGGCTTGTGGCTAGGTAGGTATCCCATAGTGCACCAGTACAATCCCCAGATCTCGTTTGCCTGGTCGACGAGTTCAGATGTGCTTCTTCTTGGCAGTGGCTAAGTCTAACACATTTTGCTACATTTTTTGCTATTTTCAGCCTTAGATAGATTTATATAACATTTACGAGTGTTGTTTCCTATAGTCTAGATAGTTTAGCATTTACAATATATTTTTTCCTGTTTAGATAATTATTGTTGAGAACTAGTTGGCCGTTGGCCTTGTTGTTCTCATTGGTATCCTGTGTGCCAGTTTGTTTCTGTCTGAGCGTTTTGCCCTTAGTGTTTTTTTCTCTAGTAGTTCAGATACCGTTAATATTTAGTGTCCTATGCACGTTTGCACTTAATTTAACTTGTGTGTTTAGTATTCTGTACAGCTTAGCTACTTTGTGTTTTCAGTGTGCTGTGTTGTTAGCTTAAGCTAGATTTTTTGCATAGTAGTCCGCATAGTTTTTTGCCATATTTGCCGTAGCTGAACAGGGTTTCTGATCTTTCAACCCTTATCTCTTATAAGGCTTAGTTATTATGTAGAGACTCTTTCTGGTGTGTGTGTGTGTGTGTGTGTGTGTGTGTGTGCGCGAGTTACTAAATTTGTTATTTCTGACCTCTATCCACTTCTAGGTCCATTTTAGTTAGAGGACCTAGGTTTCTCCCTTCTCTTTCTGCCCAGGGCTAGGCCGTTTGAGTTAGAGGACCTAGTCCTCATGGTTGTGTGCTTGCTGGTGCATTCAGGGCTAGGCCCGTTTAAGTTAGAGGACCTAGTCCTCTCTCTGTGTGTTTGATTGTGTCTCGTTGGCTTCATCTTCAGTGAGATGTTTAAGGAGGTTAAAGATCATAAACCCTCTGGGTTTAAAAAGTGTGTGAAATGCTCGCAGAAGATGTCCATTACCAATGGCCACAGTAACTGTGTGTACTGTCTCGGGGCCATCCATTTACAAGAAACGTGTCTATTTTGTCACACA
This sequence comes from Protopterus annectens, assembly GCF_019279795.1. Taxonomy (NCBI): domain Eukaryota; kingdom Metazoa; phylum Chordata; order Ceratodontiformes; family Protopteridae; genus Protopterus; species Protopterus annectens. Next base: position 1,568,771,843 of record NC_056741.1, read on the forward strand.
TTTAGTGCCATGGTATTGCAGGAGAGAAAGAATAAACTGATACTAAAAGATCTCCTTAAGCCCTCTTTTGAGGATGACCTGGCCAGCTCTTCCTCCTCTTCTAAATCGCATGGTTCCAAGAAAGATAAGTCATAACCTTCTAAGAGGCATTCCCGGCACCGGCTGGTGCATCTGAACCGAGTCCCAAAATTTCCAAACCTGAGAAGTCTTCCTCCTCGGCTCCACTGAGTTCGGAACCAATCGAGGATACTACTACTATGGCTACAGTGTCGGCACCAGGCAGTTCAGAGCCGACCACTGATGGCAGACATCGGAGCCGGTCTACAGATCCTTTGCCAGTCTACCCCTACACTAAGGTCCACTATACTACAGAGGTCTAGATCTCCCACACTGTCTTCCAGATCTCCCAGGAGCTTATTGGAAGAAGATGTGGAGAGAGTAGTGCTGAGACTCCTGAAGTCATCCGCCTTACTGAAAATACTGTTGGCTCCGACCCAGCCAGTTCCGGAGCCACTCGAGTCCATTATCCCTTCTGTGATTCCTCCTCCGAGCCGTGCTGGGCTTCTGAGCCAGAGTGCTCGGTACCAATGGTGGAACCCTCGGTTCCAGCCCCCCCCGAGGTTGTCTCGGAGCCAAGTTCTGCTCTGACACCTTCGGTGCCGTCCGTGGTGTCTAGGAGCTGAAGCTCCCCAGTCGGCCCTGACCGGGACGCCTGGAACTGGACCTCTTCGGTTCCAAGCCTTCCTCTCGGTGCATCGGCCAGGGTGAGCTGGGACCCTACATCTATCTTGGAGCTAATGGCTCGGGAGCCGATAGCGTCCTCTATCTGCTTGGAGCCAGGGAGGTCTTCTGAGTTGGTGAGATCGGCCTTCAAGATGATGAGGAGCATGCTGTCCCGATCATCAGCTCCACCCAGGGGTACTGACACTCTTCCCCCTCGGGCACCTACTTCCGTCTCAGCATCTACTCCCTCTCTGGACAGCAGAGACCCGCAGCCTCAGGAGCCCTGGCAGGTGGCCCCCATTCTTCCGAGACCTACCTGGAGTACCCTTCCGAGGAGCCCCCATGGAAGAGGACATGCAAGAGGAAGCATGTAGACTCCCAGGATGAGTCTTTTACCTCTGACAATGACCTCGAGGAGTCAGAAGGGTGCCCCAAGTCATCCTCTGATGATGTCTCTATCGTTGACATCTTAGAGATCCTTAAGCAGAGGTGCGACTGGTTCACTGTTACCCCTTCTGATGAGGAGTCGTGTAACTGAAGGCTTTCGGGTCTCAATCTTCAGCCTCTTGGGTGTCTCCACCTTTTGACGAACTGTTAGACGTTGTTAGTCAGAAGGTGTGGGAGACTCCTGATGCTGTGGAGCCAGTCCCCAGGAGACCTAATAAATTTCTGTCAGCTCCCAAGGAGAAGGAATGTTTGTCAAAGGGTGTTCCCGTAGATGCCATGGTGGTGGCAGCGGCCATTAAGGAGGAGCTAGCGGAGAAATATTCTTCTGTCCATATGGCGTCTCAAATGATGAACAGATACATGAAGCATATCTTTTCATTGGCGGCATTCACTCTCAGATCACTGAACTACCTAACACACTTTACAAGGCTTCATAGAGATCTCCTTAAGGAGTTAGGAGAGAGTCTACAAGGTACATCCACTGAAGGAGTCCCTGATAAGGTGTTTGCTCAGTTGTCCACCTTGAATTCCATTGTTAACTTGTCCATGAGGCTGATCTCTTATGCAGCTGATGTAGCAAGCAGGGCAGTGGGTTCAGGAGTTTCCCTAAGGAGGCACGCCTGGATGTGTTTGTGTAATTTTGCAGAGCCATTCAAGTCTACCTTTACCAATGCCCCTTTTGATGGTTCATCTTTGTTTGGACTTAAGGTAAGGGACACACTCACCTGGTGCGAGCAAGAAGGGAAAACACTCTCTGCCATAAGAGTACATTTTACCATCCCCTCTAGACCATATCCCAAGTGTCAGAGAAGTGGTAAAATATGGTTCAAGAAGTCTCAGAGGTTTTCCAGGATGCACAGGGTGACTCCTCCTTCAGAGGCAGAGGAGGAGGGAATGGGAGACATCGTCCTAGAGGCAGGGGCAGACCGCAAAACCAGGGAGGACATGATTCATTTCGGGGCCAGCCCTACCAGCACTCCTGATGTGGGGCCCAACTGTTCTTCTCTGGAGCCGGTCAGGGGTCGCATTTCTTTGTATCCGGAAGCCTGGCTAAGCATCACTCAACTCAAATGGGTACAAAGAATTATCACCAGAGGTTACTCCATACCCTTTTCTCTGCCACCTCATATCCCCAAGAGGATCCCGGATGTTCCACCCAATCACAGGGATCAGGCAACTGTAGAAGTCAACAAGTTGCTTGCAAAGAGAGTCATCCAAACCGTCCCCACAGACCAAGTAGGATTCAGGACTTACTCCAGATTCTTTTTAGTGCCAAAACGTACAGGGGACTGGAGGCCCATCTTGGACCTCAGCAAATTAAATGAATCCGTAAAGAAGGACATGTTCCAGTTGGTGACACTAAGACACTTGGATGTGCTCAATAGACCTCCAAGACGCGTACTACCATATAAAAATGGACAGAGCGTCGAGGAGTCATCTACTCTTCCACATGGGAGCCAGTCACTACCAGTTTCGTGCTCTGACCTTTGGTCTCACTACAGCCCCCAGGGTGTTCACCAAGTGTATGGCAGTAGTGACAGCTCATCTGAGACATCTAAGATTTCAAATGTTTCCGTATCTGGACAACTGGCTCCTGACCGCCTTCACCAGGCATCTACTTCTTCAGACCAGAGACGTCACTATTCAACTTTGTGCCCAGTTGGGGATTACAATATATTGGGTAAAATCTGCCTTATCGCCCTCTCAATTTGTGACTTTTATAGGCACAGAAATAGACACAGTAGCCATGTTGGCTCATCTTCCAGTAGAAAGGGCACATAATCTTGTACAACAAATTCACCGTCTTCTCCCTCTCCAAAAAGTCAAAGCAAAGACTGTTCTGAAACTTTGAGGGACCATGGCTTCCACCATAGTACTAGTGCTTTTAGCCAGATTACACATGCAGATTCTTCAATGGCTTTTGTCGTTCCAGTGGTCCTTCCAACAACTACCACTAAATCACCACATTCTGTTAACAGAGTCTTGCAAGAAGGACTTCAGTTGGTGGATCTAACCCAGCCCGTTAACAACAGGCACTCCATTCCTCCATCGCCAACCCGTTGCCAATGTGACCACGGGTGCCTCATAGATAGGGTGGGGGGGCATTATCTAGGCAGGACTGTCCAAGGCACATGGCAAGATCATGAGGCCCACCTGCATATCAGTGTTCTAGAGATGAGGCAGTGTGCCTGGCTTTGCAAGCACTTCGAGACCTTCTTACTCTTGGGACAATTGCTATACAATCAGACAACATGTCGGTAGTATGGTATCTCAACAAACAAGGTGGAACCAGATCATACCCACTGTGCCAAGAGGTCGTTCGGGTTTGGAAATGGATGATATCTTCCCAGCACCTTCTTGTGGTGACGCACATCCCAGGGACAACCAACGTGATAGCCGACAAACTCAGCCGGGCAATTTTGATGCCTCACGAGTGGTCTCTGAAGCAGGAAATAACGGAACAGATTTTTGCAGATGGAGACAGTGTTGCTGTGAACTTTTTACCAGCCCGATAAATCTCCAAATGCAGCAGCTATTTCTCCCTCATCTCCCCTCTGGGGGAGTTACCGAGAGACGCACTTGTTCACGATTGGCCCCTGGGTTTCCTTTATGCTTTCCCGCCCTTTCCTCTCTTATCCAAGGTTATTCAGAAAGCAAAACTGTTGGAAAGCAAATTGATCCTCTTCACTCCTTACTGGCCTCATCAGGTTTGGGTCCCCTTTATCGGGCCTCACCTATTAGATGATCCATGGACTCTGGACCCAGTGCCAGATCTTTTGACGCACATGTCAGGCTCTCTTCATCCCAGCCTACACACCCTCATTTTGACAGCTTGGCTGCTCCAGTTCCATCCCTAGTCAGACTTTATGATTTCTCACCCTCTGTGACTCATATTCTTACATCTTCTCATAAACCCTCCACTAGAAAGTTATACACCAGTAAATGGAGAAGGTTTTATATCTGGGCTGAGGAAAGGAATGTTGACCCTTATACTGCATATATTCTGGTGGTATTGGAATTCTTGTCTGACCTTTTTCACCAGGGATCTGCTGCTGCCAAAATTAGGGTTCAGTTGGCAGCAATTTCTAATTTCCATTTGGGTCAACAGGATTCCAATCTGATGTCACATAGGTTGTGCAAGACCTTCCTTAAAAGTGCCACTTTGTTGTGACCTCTCTTTCAGGAACTGATTGCTTCATGGGATTTGAACTTTGTTCTATCCAAATTAATGTCTCCACCCTTTGAGCCATCTCATTCATCTCCTTTGAAATTTCTGTCTTGGAAGACTTTGTTTCTGGTGGCAATCACAGCTGCTAGAAGAGTTTCAGAGTTACAAGCACTGTCTGTCAAACCCCCTTATTTGATATTTCACAAAGACAGAGTATCTCTTCATACTAATCCATCTTTTGTCCCCAAGGTGTGCTCCCATAAGAACTTGAATCAATCCATAGAGCTTCCGGTGTTCTTCCCTAATCTTTCCAATGCAGCAGAATACAGATTTCATCAGTTGGAAATTCACAGACAATTATGGTTTTATTTACACCAGACCAAGGAATTCAGGAAGTCAGACCTATTATTTGTTTCCTTCTCCGACTCCAGATTAGGTCTCCGGGTTTCCAAAGTGACCCTCTCTAATTGGATCTCCAGTTGTATATCTTATATTTATTCTACTGATGGTAAGCCTTCACCTTTCAAAATTAAGGCTCATTCCATGAGATCTCAGTTTACTTCTGCAGCCTTTCAGGCCAAGGTCCCAATTGATAATATCTGTGCAGCAGCAACATGGGCTACCCCTCACACATTTATTACTCATTACAAATTGGATTTGACCTCTAGAGGTAGAGCATCCTTTGTTTCCACGGTACTCAGGAATATTTTTCCGTGAGCCACCCAAGAATAAGGTGCTAGGGACGCCGTCCCATATGTAAGAATGAAGGCGAGATAGGACTACAGAACATAAAGAAGTTATGTACTCACCATAATGTTCTATGTGTGTAGTCCATCTCACCTTTCATTCTTACGAACCCACCCTCTTACCCCATCCTAGAAGGATCTGGAGACAGAAAAATTTTTATTATTAAGTGGAGACCTTTTATTATTGGGTTCTTTCTGCATAGTTTTTGTTTTTTTCTCCCTATAGTTAGCAGCAAACAAGATCTGGGAATTGTACTGGTGCACCATGGGATACCTACCTACCCATGAGCCAACTAGAAGACTTTGAGCTTGCAAACAGGCTGAGTCAGAGCCGAGGATTGGCTCCGAACCCAAATGTAAGAATGAAGAGCGGGATGGACTACAAACATGGAATGGTATGGTGAGTACTTAACTTCTTTTTTCTTCCAGTTAGTCGCTCTATTCCTTTACTATATCCACGCTATGGAACACCCTCACGCCATCACTCAGGACTGCCAGTAATGGAGCCCTCTTTAAAAAAAATCCCTGAAACAACACCTTTCCTCTCTATGGCACTGCACTTGTGCCAAATCTACCCTTCCCACAACTTGATAATACCTTAAATCCACATTAACCACTTCTCTGTACAATCTCGTTCTACCTCCTGTATCATATTGCCTTTCTTAGTTTTTAGCTTATGACTCCATCTGGTTCATAGAGTTTAACTTCATGTAAGCTTATAATTTCTCTTTAGGCAAGAATGCATAATATGTTCTAAGAATCTTCTATCAATAGATGTAACTAACTATACCTAGCATTATCCTAACTAAGCATATACCAGTTTGCACAAACATTTCAACCTTTACATAGTAACCTAATAATGTATCTGATTGTTACCTTGCTCATTCAACTGCTTCTGCAACTCTTGCATTGTTATACTCATTATGGTAATCTACTTCTTGTATGTATTGTATACTGATGTTTTTGACATGTGCATTGATTTGATGTGTTGTATTGATATATGTCTTGATGTCTTGATGTATTGTCTATGTATTAATGTGTTGCATTGATATGTGTATCTATGTATTAAATGATGTGGTGATGTACTGGGAGCTTTTCTTCCTGGACCTCAATTGAAAATGGGGTAATTTTGACCCAGTGGGCCATCCTGGTAAACAAATGCAAATAAATAAATATGCCCAGTGATGGAACAGTGTTAGATGACCATCGATCCGCGAAAGCCCACAGAGGAGCATTCTTCTCAGCTACAGGAAGACTATATCATAGAGGATTATAGTTGCTTACGAGGCAGTTAATCTGTGAGGATTTTAAGAAGCCTACGCTTACATTCCCATGGTGGTTTTTAGTCCTTATATTTTGCTTACAAATAACCTAGAGGTGGGCCAGGCAAAGATATGTTGGAACAGTTACTTGTTTCCATCTATTCATGTGGGACAGGGGTGGTAAACCAAGGGTAAATTTGCAGTTATCCACCCATTTGTCCAAATTACAAATGAACATAGTAAGAGAAGTTGTTTGCTTTATGTGGCATGGACAGCAGTTCCAGAGAGGTGGTTTTCTCTGTGATACAAATCTATCCCTCCAACATGGTCTATTTATTTTGAAAAAGATATTGAAATCCCTTGAAAAGATGTGTGTGATACCACTGGATTTCTGTGTGTGTAATTGATCTAACAGAATAGGGTCTGTTGAAGCACTATATGCGATGCGGAGATCACCTCTTAGTAGCCTCTACGATACTGAATACTGAGAAGAGGCACAAGGCTTTGAACTGGTCTGCACAGTTTTTATGATTTAAGCTCTTGATTTTTTTAGTGAGAAAGCATTTTGCCATTCCAGTTTCCCTTCTCTTTTCCAAACTTCTACTGGGATATCATCCATACAAAGAAGTTATGTACTCACCATAACGTTCCATGTTTGTTGTCCATCTCACTGTTCATTCTTACAGTAATGGGTTTGGAGCCGATTCTCGGCTCTGACTCGGCTGAATATATAGCTGAAAGACTCCAACCTGGCTTGTGGTAAGAAGGTATCCCACAATGCAGTAGTGTAATTCCCCAGATCTTGTTTGCTGCTACTACTGAATGATATGTACACTATATACATATATACAAAAATATATAAATCTACAAATATATACAAATATATACCTAATAGAAGGAGAAACAAACTGAAACAAAGAACTCCTGAAGGTAGTAAAAAACATCCACTAGGTCCACAAGGAGTCTTTGGCAGGGGGAAGGAGGGAGGGTTAGTAAGAATGAACTGCAAGATAGACAACAAACATGGAACGTTATGGTGAGTACATAACTTCTTTATGTTATGTTGTCCTATCTCGCCTTCATTCTTACAATGATGGGACAGTGTCCCTAGCACCTTTTCCCTGGGTGGTTCATGGGAGTCCACCTTTAAGCACCGTGGAACCAAAGGAAACCCTGTCCCTGGAGGCCAAATCCACTTTGTGATGCGTGATAAAAGTATGTGGAGTGGTCCAAGTAGCTGCTGCACTAATATTATCTATGGGAATTCTGGCTTGAAAGGCAGATGATGTAGCCACTGCTCTAGTGGAATGAGCCTTCACTTTGAAAGGTAAATCTCTGTGATATGAGGCATAGATAAATGTAATACAATTAGAAAGCCAATTGGAAAGAGTAGTTTTAGAAACTGAGCTACCCTTTTTCACATCAGAGAAGGATATGAATAATTGGTCAGATTTTCTGAAGTCTTTTGTCCTATGCAAATAGAATCTGAGTTGTCTATGCACATCTAGTTGATGTAATTTGTATTCTGCCTTGTTGCTATGATTAGGAAAGAACACTGGAAGCTCTATAGATTGGTTAATGTTGTTTGGAGAAGAAACTTTGGGTAGGAAAGATGGATTCGTTTGCAAGGATACCCTATCCTTATGAAAGATCAAATATGGTGGTTTAATATAAAGAGCTTGCAACTCTGATACTCTTCTAGCAGAAGTTTTAGCCACTAGAAACAAGGTCTTCCAGGAAAGGAACTTGAGGTCTGAAGTTGACGAGAGCTCAAAAGGTGGTAACGTAAGATGAGACAGAACAAAATTTAAATCCCAAGGAGAAAGAGGTTCCTTAAAAGGAGGTCTTAATAAGGAGGCACCTTTCAAGAAGGCTCTACACAACCTGTGTGACATTAAGTTGGAGGTAGAATCACTAATGTGGAAATTTGATATTGCAGCAAGTTGAACCCTGATTGTTGCTGCAGCTGAACCTTGCTGGAACAATTCCGCCAAAAATTCTAAAATAGAATGGATAGGTACATAAAAAGGATCAATGTTCCTGTTTTGAGCCCAAACATAAAACCCTTTCCATTTGCTAGAATACAGTTTTCTGGTAGAAGCTTTATGAGAGGATATTAACATATGTTTAACTGTAGGAGTGAAATTGTGAAGCCTGACTAAATTGGGAAGTGGAGCAGCCAAGCTGTCAATTTTAGGGTGTGGAGAGAAGGATGAAGCTCTCCTGACATATGAGTCAGTAAATCTGGCACTGGATCTAGAGTCCAAGGCTTCTCCTGAAGATGAGGCCAAAGGAAGGGGAACTAAACTTGGCGAGACCAGTAAGGAGCAATGAGAATTATCCTGCTTCCCGAGTACTGTGCTTTCTGAATGACTCTGGGTATGAGAGGAAATGGAGGAAAGGCATACAAAAGTCCCATGGGCCAATCATAAGCAAGTTCATCTCTTGGTGTCTCACCCGGAGGGGGGATTAGGGTAAAGTAGTTGCTGCACTTGGCATTCATGGGAGTGGCAAAGAGATTACAGCAAGGCTGACCCCATGTTTGGAAAATCATTTCCACTACATTCTGATTGAGAGACCACTCGTGAGGCATTAGGATTGCTCTGCTCAGCTTGTCCGCTATCACGTTGGACTTCCCCGGAATGTGCGCTGCTATTAGAAAGTGCTGGGAAGAAACTGCCCATTGCCAAACTCTTAGGGCCTCTCGACAAAAGGGGTAAGATCTGGTTCCCCCTGCTCGTTTATGTACCAAACCACAGACATATTGTCTGACTGCATCGCAATTGTCCCTAGAGGGAGAGAGTCGTGAAGTGCTTGCAATGCAAGAAACACTGCTCTCATCTCTAGAACATTTATATGCAAGTGAGCCTTGTGTTCTTGCCAAGTACCTTGGACTGTTCTTCCCAGATAATGCCCCACACCCAACCCTATCTGGGAAGTGTCCGTGGTCACCATAGCTATGGGTTGTAGTGGAACAAAGAGTCTCCCTATTATCAGACGAGTGTAGTATATCGATCATCTTAAGTCATTCTTGCATGATTCCATTATTCTGATCAGGTGAGACATCTGAAGCTCTTGAAGTGACCATTGGGAGAACAATAGCCATTGAAGGATCCTCATGTGCATTCTGGCAAAAGGGACTGGTATAATCATGGAAGCCATTGTTCCTAGTAATCTTAGAATTATCTTTGCTTTCACTTTCGTCTTGGGAAGGAGGTGAAATATCTGCTGTGTGAGTGCTACAACTCTTTCTGTTGGAAGACATGCTGCCATAGAGGAGGTGTCTAATTCTGTGCCTATAAATGTAATATGTTGACAGGGCAACAAGGCAAATTTTTGAAAGTTTACTTTAATAACCAGCTGATTGTAAATGTCCAAAGTATTGCCTCCCCCCTCTGCCCCTGGGGAAGGATTCACCCTGTGCATCCTGGAAAACTCTCTGGGATCTTTTGAACCACATTTTTCCGCTCTTCTGGCCTTTAGGATAAGGTCTTGAAGGTACAGAAAAACGTACTCCAATGGCAGAGAGAGTTTTTCCTTCCTGATCACACTGGGTTAGAGTGTCTTTTACTTTAGGTCCAAAGAATGAGGAACCATCAAAAGGGCCATTAGCAAAAGTAGACTTAAAGGGCTCTGCAAAATTGCACAAGTGCATCCATCTCCTGAAGGAAACTCCGGAACCCGCTGCCCTGCTCGCTCCATCTGCTGTGTAGGATATGAGCCTCAAGGAGGAGTTGACAATGGAATTTTAGGTGGACAGCTGGGAGGAGACCTTCTCATTCACCCCCGCAGCTAATGAACCTTGTAGAGCATCTCCTAGCTCTTTCAGCAGATCTCTTTGTAGCCTTGTAAAGTGGGATAGGTAGTTCAGCGATCACAGTGAGAATGTCGCTGATGAAAAGACACACTTCCCGTATCTGTCCATCATTCGAGAGTCTTTATTCGGAGGATGAACAGATGAGGAAGTCGCTGCAAGTTCCTTCTTGGTGGCTGCTGCCACCACCATAGCATGCATGAGTACCCCCTTGGTTAGAAAATCCTTTCCCAAAGGAGGTGACAATAATTTGTTTGGCCTCCGAGGGACTGGCTCTGTAGTGTCAGGTGACGCCCATGCCTTTCGACTAACCAGGTCATTTAGCTCATCGAAAGGCGGAGACACCCAGGAGGCTGAAGGTTGAGATCCGAAAGCCTTCAGGTACACTGACCCCTCATCAGAAGGGATGGTGGCCTGCCAGCTGCCTCTGTGCTTGAGGATCTCTAGAATATCTGCAAATGAGATATCAACAGAAGACGACTGTGGGGACCCTTCCGACTCATTGAGGTCAGTGTCTGAAGTGACGATGTTGCAGGTGAATGTCTTTTTTTGAGACTTTTCCTTTTTAGAGAAAAGAAAAGAAGAAGAGGAAGAAGAACAATGGATAGCTTCCTCAAAAGTCGGCTTTAAGAGCCCTTTCAGAATCAATTTGTTTCTCCTGTCTTGAAGTACTCTTGCACTGAAAGAGTGGCAAAAAGTGCAGTCTTCTTGAAGGTGGATAGCACCAAGGCAATAAACACATATAACATGTCCATCTGTGATGGACATTTTTTGTGAGCACTTCTGACATTTTTTAAAACCCAAAGGCTTATGTTCTCTCTCTTTTGGGTCTTTGGACATAGTTAAGGTGAGACCGCAAAAGCAACAACAACAAGGAAAAATTTAGCTATTGCTACACTGAACAGAAACTACGGGAAACACAAGAAAAAGACAACCAGGGAGAGAAAAATAGGACCTCTAACTTAAACCGTCCTATTTTCTTGACAAGACAATATTTAACTACTAGCCCTCTAACCTAAATGGGCGAATAGCTGTCTGACTTAAATGAGCTACTGATAAACCTAACAGACAGAAACAACAACCACTACAAGGGATACCAATAGGCCTACAAGGTGATGGCAAAAGCCGTGCCAAAAGGGAAAAACCTATCACTATCTAACAGTAATGCAATACAAGGCACAACAAATTAAATATAATAAGAAAATAAGCTATCTATTAGTAAATATAACAGTTTTGAGGAAATAATAACATTAAATTTGTCACAACTTAGCCACAGCCAAGATGAAAGCATCCAACCTCGTAAAGCGGCAAATGAGATCTGGGGAATTACACCACTGTATTGTGGGATACCTTCTTGCCACGAGCCAGGTTTGAGACTTTCAGCAATGTATTTGGCTGAGTCAGAGCCAAGAATCAGCTCCGAACCCATCATTGTAAGAATGAAGGTGAGATAGGACAACATAACATCTGGTATTTTACTAATATTTTGGGTTCTAATTGACTCACTTACTTATGGTATTTGCTTGTCTTTTTCACCTAGCCTAGGTGTGCAGTTTCTTCAGATATTTTCCACTTGTTGCTATCCATCAACCATCCCTCCACAACACCTTTTTTACCTTTTTTACACATGGGGTTATGATGTCATATCAACGGTGACAATTGTCTAGAGTCAATGTTTACACTGCCAGGTGGTTAGCCATGACTGGCTTACAGCTATACCATCCTGAATGCACCCAATCTCAACTGATCATTCCTGTATCGATTTCTACTTTTTCTGTTCTCCGGGCTGTCTAATCAGTAGAGTGAAGGTGTGGGAGGGGACCAGAGCTTTGTGAAGCTGGCTGATTCCTGTGTCCCAGGCAGGACACAACCCATATAGCCAAAAGGTTACTGCAACACTAAGGTATTTGAATATCTGCTGTTATGGTAAGTGCAGCTTATACAACTGTCCTTTCTCCCTTCTGGATCTATCCCCCAATTTGACTAAATTTATATAATTGTTTCTTGTCTTAGTTTATTCATGGCTATTCTTCTTCTTATGGAGTTCCATGATTGTATTGGACTGTAATGACAAGATCTTCTCAGTTTCTTGTAATTTCTTATTATTGTGGTAACATGTTTTGTCATGGTAGCATTAATTTAAAAAAAACACCATCTGCATTTGGTTGCTCTTTTTTTTCCAGATTAACTACAGACTCCTGTCATGATTCCTCCACGCTTTTATTCTGTTTCCTACCTGTTTATATTTTTATCTTTCTTGAGTTTTTCCTGTAAGGAGTTAAATAACTGCTTTGCTTCTCCTTTCTGCATCGACTTTCACCTTTGTGTGGCTCTCCTGGATAACATATACTATTGCCCAAAATCTTTTAAACATTCATTTTATTGAGTTTACCAGCTTTATATTTAGTTTTATCTGTAAAATGGTTTGTACTGGAATTTTCCTGTTCTTCTAGGGTTTCAGTTGATTGACAAGGTGAATATGCTCAAGTTTACTTTTGTCTAACTTCCTGACTTTGTCATTTGCTTTCCCCACTTTCACAGGTATTCCATATGGTGATTATCAAGTAACAAGGAGATTGTTCTTGACTGTGGGAATAACTAGTACTTAGCAGACTGACTCTTACTAAAACTATCTCTGAGATTCCTCAGCCTGTACCATGCACTTCCTCATTATTCTATTCTTTTAGCCATTTCATTAATGTGGTTTATCTCATTTCAATAAGCAGTACCCAAACCTTCCCCATGCTTCTTTTGCTAAGTCTGGTAACTTCATTGGGCATCTTGTATAGTCCAAAAGTCTATGTGTTAATACTGTGAGGCACTATGTATTAGTCAATGATTTTTTTTTGTTTTGTTTTGCTTGATTTTTTATTAATTAAATAATTAATCATGTTTGATAATCAGAGGACTGAAAGGTGTTTGACCACTTTTTTGCCAGTCTGATAGATGAAATCACTGTTCACTTAAAAATGGGGAAAGGTGAATGGCTAATTTGACAAGTTATGATGGCCCTTTGTTTTTCTTCATTTCTTTTTAAATCCTACACCTTTTTCTACTGAAACTACTGCTAGGGTACTGCGAACTTCTATGTAATGGCCTAGCAAGGCTTGCAAACTTTGGTTAGTTCCTTGTTGTAGGTAAGTCACCAGTTGTTACGCAGTGCTCTGAATTGGTGCTTCCTGCATTTTCCATACTACCAATTAACAGTATTAACTCAGATGACTGGATCAAAAAGACAGTTCCTTTGTTCTCAAGCATTATCACACATGACAAAAGTTACTGCTATTAAGGTTGGATTTGTTTTACCTAGCTTACACTAAGCAATACAGAAGACCATAGGCTTTTAAATAATAGTGTCTGACTCATGCATTTCAGAGTCTCAGAACTTTAAATTCAGAAGTGCTGTCATCAAGGATAACAGCAAGTATTAGTATTTGCTGAAATGCTGTTTAATGCGTTGCAGAGGGCTTCATACCTTTCCTTTCCTTCTAGCATGGGAGTTGGACCCCCCCCCCGACTACCTCTGTATATACTAACGCCAAGATTGCTGTATCTTGAAGTAAGGTGAATACTCAGAAGAATGACAGTCTCAGCCTTAGTATACTCACAGTGAGACTAATATTCAGAGGAATGGCAGTCTCAGCCTATACCCACGGTGAGACTAATATTCAGAGGAATGGCAGTCTAAGCCTTAGTGTACTCACTGTAAGACTAATACTCAGAGGAATGTCAGTCATAGCCTTCGTATGCTCACTGTAAGACTAATACTCAGAGGAATGGAAGTCTCCACCTTAGTATACTCACAGTGAGACTAATACTCAGAGGAATGGCAGTATCAGTCTCAGTATACCAACAACAAGACTAAAACTCAGAGGAAAGGCAGTCTCAACCTTAGTATGCTCACAGTTAGAGTAATACTTAGATGAATGGCAGTCTCAGCCATAGTATACCCACAGTAAGACTAATAAAGGCAGTCTCAGCCTTGGTATACTCATAGTAAGACTGATACTCAGAAAAATGGCTCAGACTTAGTGCACTCATAGTTAGACTAATATTTAGATGAATGGCAGTCACAGCCTTAGTATACTCATGTTAAGACTAATACTCAGAGGAACAGCAGTCTCAGCCTTAGTGTACTCACGGTAAGACTAAGACTAATACTCAGGAATGGCAGTCTAAGCTTTGGTATATTCACATTAAGACATAGTCAGAGGACTGGCAACTCTTAACTTTAGTATATTCACAGTAAGACTTGTACTTTCATGACTGATGTTTTATGGACTGATAGTTGTGAGCATCATGCATTCAAACAGTACTCTGATAAAATATCTGGCAGTTTTTCATCAAGTGTCTTAGAGTAAGGGTGGTCCCAAGGGTTTGCAAGCAAGACGTGATGTGCTGATCTTCGCAGGCAACATAAGGGATAACAATGAAGATTACAGACCAGTGACTCATACTTCATTAGGGAGCAAAGTGATGGAAGCGGTCCTCAAGTCAAATATCACAAGGTTCTTCAGACATTCATTCATTCATTATCTGAATACTTGCTTCCTCCAGTTCAGTGCTTTGTAGGAGTTACTGCCAGGAGTAGCCTGTTGTAGGATGCAAACACACATTCAGTCGTGGTATGCTCTTCTACAGCAATTATAGGGATTGCCAGTTTTCTAATAGCTTGTCTTTGGGATGCAGGAGGAAACTGAAGACGTCAGCCAGACCTGTGTGGAGACAGGGAGGATTTGCACCCAAGCTGAGAGTGCCAGGTATATTTTCCAGCTGTGTGAAAAAAAATGTTTTGAGGGCAGAATTCAGAGATTAGTGAGAGGAAAATCTTTGGAGTGACAAATTTTGTTGTATAGGAAACATTTGATAGTCAGCCCTGTTTAAAATGTTCCACAGTCAGGCACTTAGTACAAGGGATTAAAGCTCTGAGCTGATAACAAAAGTTTCCTTGTACTCAGAAACAGAGGGTTTCAATTCCTTCCATCTTCATTTGCCTACTGTTTTACTCTGAACAAGTCATTTGACAGTGCCTCTGCATTCCCCCTAAAAAGGAACACTTGTGGCTGCTGAGCTCACCTGGTTAGCAAATATACATTTGTCTATCGATCGCTCTATCAATCTGTCAACCAATCTATCAATTGAACGATCTATCTATCTATCTATCTATCTATCTATCTATCTATCTATCTATCTATGCTGAACTGGATATGAATAACAAGATAACAGATTTTTTTTTTATTTTATGATTACACTAAGGTGGGTGGGGTAAATATTTGATGAGGGTAAAAGTCTGGCAAGACACCTGAGGAGGCTGGAATCATGGTTAGAGAAATGGAAATCCCACTTCATTCCTTTCAAATGCATACTGATATACCAAGGAAGTAACTTGTGAGTGCAAAATGTGTTTGAAGGTTCACTGCCACAAACACAGAGCAAAATAATTCTGGAGTTATTACTTCCTGTTACAGATGAGGCACTGGGCTCAGTGCTAGAGGAGAGCAACAAGTGCAAGCCAGATGATAGGGTACATATCCAGGCATGTGACATCCCAGGACAGAAAGGTGATTGTCACTTCTTGGGCCTCATAAGACCAGAGATGAAATATATACATATCACACTACCAAAGATGATACAGTGAAAAGCAACTAGGATGGTCTGTGGGAGAGAGGGAATGGTGTATGAAAATACGTGTGAAGTTTGACATATTTTTGCTAGATAAAAGAAGGGAGTTGGGAGCATTGTAGCTGTACATAAAGCATCAAATGCATTGTGTTTTGAAATTAGGCTGGATAGGAAGAAGAAGACAGTGGGGAGGGTGCATTAATTTTGGATTAAGGGAATTAGTTCACCCTAGGTTTTAAAAAATAGATGAACAGTAAAACAGCCAAAAACAAACAAAAAAAAAACAGTCCCAACTGAAGGTGGTAAAACGAATAAACACCACCAAAAAACCACCACACAGGCACTGGAGGGAATAAAGCAAGAGCAAGAAATTAGCGTAACCACAATTTTATTACCGCTTCCATCCAAAAATGGACTTCAACAGAATGAATACCATTAAAACTGTCATGAACATTAATAAAAATGAGCAACCAGTGAAAATCAGAAACCAATTAAGTAAAAATCACTGTGATTTAAAGAAACATATAACCATTCACTTTTTAAATAACTTTAACCTTCTCCCTTTCAAAAAACACTTAATATATACATTTTCATTCAAACCAGGTGACGTCAGCACCCAGTTTCAGCTGCCACATGGTTTTCTTTTGTTCAACAATGTTTTTATAATCTTCCCCTCTTAAATCTAAAGGCACTGCTTCAACTATAGTAAACATTTTTTTTTAAATTAACACATACTTGTGAATGTTTA
The DNA here is from genome assembly GCF_019279795.1 of Protopterus annectens. Lineage (NCBI taxonomy): Eukaryota > Metazoa > Chordata > Ceratodontiformes > Protopteridae > Protopterus > Protopterus annectens. The sequence goes on from NC_056741.1 coordinate 1,568,788,374, forward strand.
AAAAGGGGAAAAATGTTCTTGACCATTTTAATGGTGTTCATTTTTATGAAGTCCACTTTTGGATGAAAACAGTAATAAAATTGTGGTTACACTAATTTTGTGCTCCTGCTTTATTCCCTCCAGTGCATGTGTGGTGTTTTTTTTCGGTGTTGTTTAAAAAATAGATGTTTAACATTATATCACTGTTGCAGTAATCTAAACTTTATGGATTATATACTCTCAAGGATATGACCAGTGTCATCTTTTCAAGATTTGATGTTGTCTTTTCTGTCTTCCTCAACCTATGAGTTATCAGATTGGATTGGATCTAAAGCTGGCAGATTTGCAAGCAAGACGTGGTGTGCTGATCTTCGCAGGCAACATAAGGGATAACAATGAAGACTACAGACCAGTGACTCATACTTCATTAGGGAGCAAAGTGATGGAATCAGTCCTCAAGTCAAATATCACAAGGTTCTTCAGACATTCATTCATTCATTATCTGAATACTTGCTTCCTCCAGTTCAGTGCTTTGTAGGAGTTACTGCCAGGAGTAGCCTGTTGTAGGATGCAAACACACATTCAGTCGTGGTATGCTCTTCTACAGCAATTATAGGGATTGCCAGTTTTCTAATAGCTTGTCTTTGGGATGCAGGAGGAAACTGAAAACGTCAGCCAGACCTGTGTGGAGACAGGGAGGATTTGCACCCAATCTGAGAGTGCCAGGTATATTTTCCAGCTGTGTGAAAAAAAATGTTAAGAGGGCAGAATTCAGAGATTAGTGAGAGGAAAATCTTTGGAGTGACAAATTTTGTTGTATAGGAAACATTTGATAGTCAGCCCTGTTTAAAATGTTCCACAGTCAGGCACTTAGTACAAGGGATTAAAGCTCTGAGCTGATAACAAAAGTTTTCTTGTACTCAGAAATAGAGGGTTTCAATTCCTTCCATCTTCATTTGCCTACTGTTTTACTCTGAACAAGTCATTTGACAGTGCCTCTGCATTCCCCCTAAAAAGGAACACTTGTGGCTGCTGAGCTCACCTGGTTAGCAAATATACATTTGTCTATCGATCGCTCTATCAATCTGTCAACCAATCTATCAATTGAACGATCTATCTATCTATCTATCTATCTATCTATCTATCTATCTATCTATCTATCTATCTATGCTGAACTGGATATGAATAACAAGATAACAGATTTTTTTTTTTATTTTATGATTACACTAAGGTGGGTGGGGTAAATATTTGATGAGGGTAAAAGTCTGGCAAGACACCTGAAGAGGCTGGAATCATGGTTAGAGAAATGGAAATCCCACTTCATTCCTTTCAAATGCATACTGATATACCAAGGAAGTAACTTGAGTGCAAAATGTGTTTGAAGGTTCACTGCCACAAACACAGAGCAAAATAATTCTGGAGTTATTACTTCCTGTTACAGATGAGGCACTGGGCTCAGTGCTAGAGGAGAGCAACAAGCGCAAGCCAGATGATAGGGTACATATCCAGGCATGTGACATCCCAGGACAGAAAAGTGATTGTCACTTCTTGGGCCTCATAAGACCAGAGATGAAATATATACATATCACACTACCAAAGATGATACAGTGAAAAGCAACTAGGATGGTCTGTGGGAGAGAGGGAATGGTGTATGAAAATACGTGTGAAGTTTGACATATTTTTGCTAGATAAAAGAAGGGAGTTGGGAGCATTGTAGCTGTACATAAAGCATCAAATGCATTGTGTTTTGAAATTAGGCTGGATAGGAAGAAGAAGACAGTGGGGAGGGTGCATTAATTTTGGATTAAGGGAATTAGTTCACCCTAGGTTTTAAAAAATAGATGAACAGTAAAACAGCCAAAAACAAACAAAAAAAAAAACAGTCCCAACTGAAGGTGGTAAAACGAATAAACACCACCAAAAAACCACCACACAGGCACTGGAGGGAATAAAGCAAGAGCAAGAAATTAGCGTAACCACAATTTTATTACCGCTTCCATCCAAAAATGGACTTCAACAGAATGAATACCATTAAAACTGTCATGAACATTAATAAAAATGAGCAACCAGTGAAAATCAGAAACCAATTAAGTAAAAATCACTGTGATTTAAAGAAACATATAACCATTCACTTTTTAAATAACTTTAACCTTCTTCCTTTCAAAAAACACTTAATATATACATTTTCATTCAAACCAGGTGACGTCAGCACCCAGTTTCAGCTGCCACATGGTTTCCTTTTGTTCAACAATGTTTTTATAATCTTCCCCTCTTAAATCTAAAGGCACTGCTTCAACTATAGTAAACATTTTTTTTTAAATTAACACATACTTGTGAATGTTTAAAAAGGGGAAAAATGTTCTTGACCATTTTAATGGTGTTCATTTTTATGAAGTCCACTTTTAGATGAAAACAGTAATAAAATTGTGGTTACACTAATTTTGTGCTCCTGCTTTATTCCCTCCAGTGCATGTGTGGTGTTTTTTTTCGGTGTTGTTTAAAAAATAGATGTTTAACATTATATCACTGTTGCAGTAACCTAAACTTTATGGATTATATACTCTCAAGGATATGACCAGTGTCATCTTTTCAAGATTTGATGTTGTCTTTTCTGTCTTCCTCAACCTATGAGTTATCAGATTGGATTGGATCTAAAGCTGGCAGATCAGAATCTTCAGCTCCAAAGCTGTGCCATAATACATTGTACATAATTCATTATATCATATATTATTACATTATATTGTACTATATTATATCATGATGTATTATATTACAGTATATTAGTTTATATTAAATTATATATTATCCCCACAATACATTGCATGTCTAAATTTCCCCCAATCTCATTTTCAGCTTCCAGCAGTCAGGCATTGAAGCTCCATGCAGATAACTGCTTTTTTTGGATTTTCAGCCTTGAGATTTTGATAGCTTCTTTCTTCTCATTTGCTGTTAATAATAGTTATAGTCTTAAGGTGAGCTTTTCTAGTATAGCGTTTAGTGTTTTTCTTCTCATTTGCTGTAAAATCATATAGTATTAGGGTGATATTTTCTAGTATAGCTTATTCTTTTTGTTTCTTATTTTTAGTATGTAGGTTAAGTAGTGTGTCTACTGACATTTTGGCAGGCTGCGTTCCCTATTCTGGTTTAAAAAAAGAAAAAGTGGTATTTCTACTGCTGCTGTATTATATCTATATACTTATATACAGACTTTTATTCTGTAATTGCTGTGGTGGTTGAATAATTTTCTGGGTGGTGGTGGTTACCTTGTTTGTTAAGAGTGCCTCATCATGAACAAGACTCATGGGTTCAAAAAGTGCTTGGGATGTGTGTACAGACTGTCCCCCCAAGATGATAAATGTGTATATTGTTTTGGTGTTGCTCATTTAGAGTCTGATTGATGGTCTTATGCAGTTTCCAAGCTAAACTTGTCTGCACCCTCCTTCTTCTGCTGGTTCTGTTCAGGCTGCTATGGCCTCTACTCCTTCTAAATGATATGCTGATAAGAAGAAGGAACAGGAGAAAGATAAGGCAAGAAAAATGAAGGATGTGGACAGACAGGAAGAAAAGTTAAAGGAAAAAAATAGACGTATAAATCTAAGGACAGGAAAAGATCCTGTATGTCATCTCTTTTGAGACAGCTGCATCCAAAGGACCCTAGGTTTTTGGCACCTCTACCTCTGGCCTTTTCTTTGGATCTGGAATCAGTGCCATACCAGTACCAATCTTCATTTTAACACACTCAGACCTTGGATCTGACCAGGTCACCTCATATGAACATTCCAAGTCTGCTATTTCTTGCAGCCCTGGAGTCTAGCTGGATCCATTCTCCATTTGTAGCTATCATGCCAGAGTTGGAGTTTTCTCCTGAAACTTACACCCAGGCATCTCAATTTTGGATCCATGAAGGTTCTCAGCTTGTACCTTTACCCAGTAAACCTCCTTCCATGGCTTCTTCAAAGTGTATGGTCATCCAAGAGCAACAAGTATTCACAGTTGATCCACTCAAGCAAACCTTTTGAAAGCCCATATGGGCCTAGGGTCTGAGGGTAGGAGGACTTGGTCCCATGGTCTGGACTTTTGTGGCTCCTTCTCCAGCCCATTTCTCAGTGCTGGTGACCTGGACTCCGGCTCCCCCTTCCTTGGTGCTGACAGCTTGGCTGCCCACGACACCAATTTCTGCCTGGATGCACTTGATTCTGGCCTCCTTTGAGCCAAGTATGTCCCAAATTCAAGGGGTCGAAGCTGAGGGCCCAGGGACAGGGTCAACTCTGAGGTTATTAGAGCCATCCCTGCCTTTGGGTGCCTTGGCTGTAGACAGTTCAGCTCCTATCTCAAGGTTGGATCTGGCTGTCAGTCACTGGTTGGAACTGAGTTTTCCCTTGGATTGATTTGGTTCCCTTTCTGGTTGTCTGGCCTCAGCTTCAGCCTTTGACATCATAAAGAGGATTTTATTTAATTCCAAAACAGTTCTCTCCCCCTCCCCACTCTTGGTGTTTGATCTGTCTTGATCCTGTCAGCCTTCCAGGGTTTCTCATGAGCTATCCTTATGGCATCCTGCACCGATAGGCTTTGAGAAACCCCAGGTTCAGGGGGTTCTTAACTGCTTCCTTGTCTCCTATGACCTGTCTCACAGGAAGAGACAGTGCAAGAGTAAGTACTTAGATTCTCCAGAAGAATCTCTTATCAATGACTCTGACCTCAGTGAAGGGTAAGGATTGCATAAGTCCACCCAAGATAACATCTCCTTTGGTGACATTCTAAAACTGATGAGACAACAGGGTGGCTGGACCACTGTAGCTCCTTCCATGGTGCAGTCAGTCTTTCTTGAAGCCCTTAGCATGAGCCCATCCACGTCTTGGGTGATACCCCCCTCTGGACATACTTGTTGATCTAATGTCCTGTAGGGGGGCTTGGAGAGAACCCTATGTGATGGAGCACATTCCCCATAATCCAAACAAGCTATTAATCGCCCCTCAGGACACATCCTTTTCGAGCAAAGGTCATTTGATGGACGCCATAGTTGTCACTGCAGCTACCAGGAAAGAGATGTCAGAAAAGAGTGCTTCGGTCCATCCCCTGAACAGGGAGTCAAATGGTGCTGGATTGATTTGGGAAACGCACTTATGATTCAGCCACATTTGCCCTTCATGTGCTGAATTACATGCTGCACTTGACTAGATTTCAAAGGGACTTAATCTCTGAAGTTTCTAAGTCACAGGTAGCTCAACTCTTGGTCTAGACTCATAAGACCTTGGAGACTCAGTTTGCAACTTTGCAGTCCATCACAAATGTATCTATACTCATCTCAATTGCAGCAGATGATAACATAGGTGCAGCAGGCACTGGGGTAGCCATTTCTTGTCATGCTTGGATGAGTATCTGTAATTTCACAGACTGCTTCAACGGTATCCTTTCTTAACACCCCATTTTGATAGAAAAAGTTTATTTGGTCCCAAACTTAAAGATACTTTAAGTAGGAGTGAGCAAGATGGCAAGACATTGTCTGCTTTGGGAGTGCATCTCTTTACCTCACAGAGGACATTTTTTTTTAGGAATCGGATAAAATATATTCTTACAAAAATCACAGCAGTTTGCGAACAGGCATTCTAGCTGAATTTATCCCCAAGACAAACGGGGTAACTTTAATGGACACTGTCCTAGGGGTAGAGGTAGCCAACAGAATCAGGGCTTTAGGAAACTCTTCTACAAGCCCTTTGAATATTCCTGAACAGTTCCCTAATTGCTGCACTCAGTAGGCAGTTGGGGAATGTTTATCTCTCCGCCCAGAAGCTTGGGAAGCCATCAAGTCAGATTCCTGAGTGTTGAGAGTCATTTCCAGTTGCACACTATTTCTTTTCTGACCACCCAACATATAAGACAGTAATTCCTTCCAGATGTGCCACCTCATCAAAGAAGGAAGGCAGTAGCAGAGATCCAAAAGCTGCTTGTGAATGGAGTCATCCAGGAGGTCCCACCAGACTAGATAGGATCTGGGGTCTATTCAAGATCTTTTTGATGCCAAAGAAGAACAAGGACCGCAAACTTATTTTGGACCACAGCAAGTTAAACCTCCTTGTCAAACAGATCAAGTTCCAGATGGTGATGGTGCAGTCCATACTACCTCTTCTGAGCAAGGATAATTGGATATACTCAGTGAACCTCAACAATGCCTACTGTCACATCAAGATAGAGAGAAACTCCAGGAAGTTCCTGCACTTCAGGCTGGGAGCCTTTCACTACCAGTTTTGAATATTGACATTTGGTGTTATCACAACCATCTGGCTGTTCTTTAAGTGCATGGCAATGGTAACAGTCAGAGAAAGGCTGCAGGGATTCCTGATCTTTCTGCACTTGAATGACTAGCTCCTCACAGTGTATCCAAAGGTGTCCCTGTTTCAAGAGACTGTTTGTTCCACCTGTGCCTGTCCTTGGGTATAACAGTCAGTTTTAACAAGTCCACCTTAAAAATCTGTGCAAGCTGTGGAATTTTTTGGTTACTTTCTGGACACAACCAATGAAATTATATTATATACTAATTACAACCTAAACTGAAAATAAAATTGGACTGTGTCTACAAATCCCTTATTCCCTACCTGTTTTGTATATCAGCTTATATGGTCCCATACTACACTATGCCTTTATCACCCATTTCCCATATCCTACTTCAGTTCATATCCTTGAATGATATAATCCTCTGTAATGTTGTCCCAAACTTGATATTTCATCAACAACTTCCTTGCCCCTTCCTTTCTCTGACTTGTCTTAGCCCATTTTAAAGATTCCATTAAGTTCATCCCTTCCCCTAATTCTGGTGGTTTCTGTTTTTTCTACTTTATTATTATTGTTTTCTTTGTCAGTAAAACTAGTAACCAAATTAATTTTTCTATCTCCTTACTTCCAGACCCTCAACAACACCCATAAAATATAATTATCTAGGAAGATGACAGTTTTGACCTACTAACACTTGGATTATCCCCTCTAACTAGCTACACCTCCAAAATATATGTTTCAGGGCACCTCTAACTTGCAGTTGACATCTCTGATAATATCTGCTGTTCCCTGGTAAAATTGTAGATAATTTATTTGGAGTGTAGAAACAACTTTATGGACATTTCCACCAGAATGTTCTTTACTTTCTGGCTATCAAAGTCTCGTTTGGTAGCTAACTCACCTTCTCCCAGAGCATCTTTGGCAATTCTACTCCACAAACTTTTTCACATCCTTCCTTTGGTTTCTGAACTAACCCCTTTTTCAAACATGCCAAATCCTTAACCTGTCTCACAATAAGGCCTCTGTTCTGTAAAAACATGTTCTAGTCCACATAACACATTCAGTAAAAGAAGGCCAATCTTTCCTTGGAGTCTTACATCAATTTGTCCTAGTCAGCTGTCTTACTAAACTTCGGTATTGCAGTTGCTGTTTTCAGTGATATCACGTCATCCTAGCCCTATTCCAATTCAAGATCCTTTCCTTATCTAATAACAGATCACACTAATGTTGTTCATTACCCATTTGTTTCCCAATATTAGTCTGCAGTTTGTTTCTCAGTATCACTCCTAGTTGTACCTATTGAGAGAACATCCACCCTCCAGCATCTGAGCTCTCAGTATGACATTGTAGTCCTCAATTCCTTGCCTAATCTTTCTAAAATTGGGGATCATGTACCTTCTCTCAGTTACCCCCATATTCAGTCAGCTAATAGTCAGTAATGAGGCTCACTCTCCATGATCAGCACCAACTGCTTCCACCTCATTTGATATTTAATTACTTCTAGATGCACTACCATAGACATAGCCAGTGCACTAACATAAAGTCTTACATCAGGAACTCCCAGTTCTCCCATATTTCTTGATAACAATATCTTGTACCATTCCGCTCTCATCCTTTGCCCTTGCCATATGTATTCTTTCATCCACTTATCAATTTTATCTCCTTTTCTTCCAGTAATCACTAAAATGCTTGCCAGCACATAGTATATTTGAGAGAACCTGCCAATGCAATAATTGAACCTCCATGTCTAAATCTAGACTAAGTACTCTACATACTCGTTACTTTGAATCATATCTAATATTCTTTGGCTTGTCTCCCTCCTAGAATGTTCAAAACTCACTGCTAACCACACTACCAAGTATCTAATAGTTTCATCTGGATATTGAACTTCCAGTTCCTGCTTTTGTCTAAGGTTCGCACACTGCTTTTGTCTTTGTCTTTTTGAGCTTATATCCTGATATTTGGCCAAACTTAGCTCTTAATTCCCATAATTTTGGGAGGTCCTGTCTGGGGTTCAACATTGTAATTATTGCATTGCTTGTAAACACTGAGACCATTAAATTTAGGGGACTCCATTCATAGCTGTTAAGATTAGATGTTTTTATCAGTACTCAGAACGACTCAATATTTAGTGGCTTAACTTTTAACTCTGTATCCTTAAGGATTAAAAAAGCTCATGACATATTATTTGCTGCTTACTTTCCTCAAACAAAACACATTTGATCCATTGACATTAAGTGAGAGACTCTTAGTGCAAGAAATCTAGACAAAGTCTGACAAAATGGGAGGACAAAGGTCCATAAATAGGGACAGATTTTAAATATTGCTCTTACAAACTTTGAATGTTGCTAGAGTAAAAGGGTTTGTGTTAGCATACATTTTCTGAAGGATTTGAAGTCTGAAACTCAAACATTATGTCATTATTTTGACTTCTATCCTTGGATCATCCCAGTTATTTACCAGAAAACCACAAATTTTATGAAGACTATACCAAAAATAGGAGACAAAGATCTGGACATTCTGCAAAACTCTGGACAGTTGAGAGGTATGAGATTCCCTCTAAACATGGATTATTTCTTCTCTATTAATTTCCATACTTCTGCTGGTATTCCATCTGTACCGGGAATTTATTCCCAACCTGTTTGTCTAATTCTTCTTCAGCTTACAACAATGTAATCTCTTTATTTAATTCTACCCCTTCTTTTACTGTTAAAGTTTTTAGAGTTACTGAACCCAGCAGTTATTTAATTCTATGCTGCTCTTCTGTTTGTTTCTTGTCTGTCTTGTATAGATTAGCTTAATATTCTGCAAAAATCCCTAAGAGATTTTGATCCTGTCTTTCTATTCTACTTGTATCATCCCTCCTAAGACTATAGATTGCCTGCTATAATGCTGCTGTTGTTGTCTTAATTTAATTGCCAGTGCAGTGACATCCTAGGACAATTCTAGAAATACACTGCCTCTATAGTTTTACTCTTCAGCAGTAGCCTGCTACCTTCTAATTTTATTTATTTGTTTTACTTATTTAACATTTGTTTACCGGGAAAGTCCGACTTGGAACAAAGCCAATTTTCAGAGGAGGCCCAGGGAGAAACACTCCAGATGCATGTCTTTGTAACGGGGAAGGAAACCAGAGCACCCAGAGGAAACCCACATGAATTCAAGGAGGACATGCAGACTCCGCACAGAAGGCACCCCAGCTGAGAATCGAACTGGAGAACCTCTTGCTATGAGGCAATAACGCTGCTGCTGCACCACTGCACAGTCCATTTTTAGACATTCTGTTGCAATTCACTTAGTTCTCACTGCTCTTCATTTTTATTCTTCACCTTCATTTGCAAATTTCTGATATGTTTAGACATTTCAGGAGTCATCACTTCAAAAGCTTGTAATTTCTTCTTATTATTATTATTCCCACTAACCTGTCCTCATAAGCTGTTCTGTGTAACTTATAAGTGGAAAAACTCCAGTGTCATTCAATGACTGCCATGTTATTGCCCACCAATATTACCTTTAAGGGAGTATGGTTAAATATCCTAAGGTCCTACTTCTACTGTCTTAACTTGTCCTACCTGCTGTTTCATAATAAAACCTTAGACAATGCATGAATGTATCATACTTCCTGGAATAGAAAGTGTATTCCCTATCCTCAATTGCCTTCTTGATTGCCAGATGTCTTGTAAACCTAAATTAATTAACATTTCTTTGGTATATTTTTCTACCCTATTAAATTTCCTCTGTTGAAATTGTGAACACATATCCTCTGTCACATGTATCTGATTCCAGTTTCCTATTATTAATAACATCTCCTCTGCAGACTGCAGAATATCTACTATAGTTCCTCTGACTTTATACTATTCTTGCTTAGGAGGGAGGTAAATACCTATTATTGTTTATTAATTTCGCTTAATTAAAACTTTCACCACTGCATATCTACCTCTCCCATCTTCTAATCGTCTTAGCATTTCAAACGGTAAATTTATTAACAACAGCACATCCCTTGCCGATGTTCAGCCTGGTATACTGAAGTTGCCTGAACTACATAATTACTTTTTCCCAACTTTGCTTGCTCCACTAATGTCAAATGCATCTCAGTAAAATTCACCACATTGGCCCTTCCTTTGTCATTGCTCTAGTAGCCGTCTTCCTTTTCACAGGATTTGTTAAACCATTTATATTCCATGCAATTAATACATATTCATATAGAGCATCTGCAACTTTAATTAATGTGGAATTCCTCCCTCCCCTTTTAAGTAATCTTTCCCCATGTTCTTCTCTTTTCATGTATCCCATCTGTTACTTCGTCCCTTCTGACCATTAGCCTTAGTAATAAACATTTTAGAGACATGGTTATTCCAATATGGAGCACAATCTGTAATAAACCAAATCATTATATATAAACAAACCCTTAACTTGCAGCCATCAAATCTTATATACAATTATTTCCTATGTCCTTATTAGACCCTTGTTTCTGTCTCATGAAGGTTGTGTTAAAAATCACAAAGCACACTTCATAAAGTCTTGTTACACTCTGGTTTACCCAACTATCTCAAAACATGGACTGAAGCTCCAAAGGCGGTGGTGTCTCCATATTCGTAAAGGATTTGCACACCTCCAGACTAGTAGCCCAGCATAATGCATTTGAGATACTTCAGGTACAACTAACATTGGGTAAGACTGCAATCCAGGTCATAGCCTGCTATAGGTCCCCAACCATGTCCCTAGACTCTCACTCCACATTCCTAAGCACCCTGGAATCTTTCAAGGTACAATCCAACACTCTCATACTAGGAGACTTCAGCTACCCCTCCATCAACTGGGAAAACTAGTCAAGCACCAATGCACTGGCCCAATGCTTCCTGGAATTCATCAATTCCAATGCCCTGGACCAGCTCATTCTTACCCCCACTAGAGGAAGCAACATCCTTGACCTGGTTATTACCAACATGGGTAACCGTTGCTCTACACCAGTAGTCAATTCCTCCCTGGTTAGATCCGACCACAAACTAATCACCATGGAAATCCACATCTCACCCCCCCCCCCGCAGAGGTATCCACTATGAAAGATTTCACCAAAGCTGACTTTGGACTCCTAAAAACAGAGGTGGCTAACTTCACAGCACCCATGCCAATGGAAAATAGATGCATGACTGATGAATCGTACACCAGTGCACTGTACGAAAATGTTAATAAATGCATAGAACTAGCCATACCCAACAGAACCAAGACGCTATCCTCCAAAAAAAGGAAGACAGTCTAGTGGTCCCCTGCCATTAATAAACTCTACAACAGAAGGAAGAAATTGTTGCAGAAAAAGGTGAAGTCCCAAGACTGGAAAAATTCCCTTATTAAACTCAACAAAAAGTTGAGATCCCGCATCAAAACCTCCAAAGCCAGCGATGAAGGCAGAATTGCGGCAGACAATAAAAACAACCACAAAGCTTTCTTTAGTAATATCAAGAACCTCCATGGCAATACCCAGATTTTCTCTGAGTTACTGCACAATGGAACCTGCTATACTGAGCCAATAGATATTGCCAACATACTGGCCGACAGATTCAGTGCCAACTTTACCCCTCTCTCCTCCCTAAAGGACCAATCTCAATACTGGAAGAATGCCAGGCACCCTGTATTACTGCAGCACAGGTTAAAGCTGCATTGTCTAAGGCCAAGAATACAGTTTCCATGGGACGCAACAATATCTCTGGCTGTGTTCTACATGAATTACAAAGTGAACTGGCACCATATCTCTGTGCTCTGTTCAGTCACAGCCTCACCTCAAACTTTGTTCCTACTGAATGGCGCACTGCTACAGTCATCCCTCTCCATAAAGGAGGAGTGACTACAGACAATGGAAATTATCGCCCCATTAGCCTGACGAGTCTGACATGTAAGGCTGTGGAGCGCATCATCATTTACCTAATTAACAAGGATATATGGAATCTCCAAACTCTAGATCCCATGCAATTTGGTTTTGTGAAAGGTAAATCATGCCTGCTCAACCTGGTTGATTTCTATCAGTCAGTCACAAGAGCGGTGAATGAAGGTAAGGCAGTTCATACAGCCTACCTTAATTTGGCCAAGGCCTTTGATACCATTCCTCACTAAGGAATAATTGATAAACTCACCAAACTAGGCATCAACCCCTATATCATTAGACAGGTTGCAAATTGGCTCAGAGATAGAACACACAGCATGAAAGTAGCGGACTCCAAGTCAGACTGCTGACCAGTCATGAGTGGAGTCCCACAGGGATCGGTCCTGGGTCTTCTCCTGTTTGGCATCTACTTCTCAGAACTCCATGCCAACACGGAAGGACTCTGGCTGACCAAATTTGCAGACAACTGCAAGCTGAGAGCCATTATTAACTCCCCAAGTGATGCAGACATCCTACAGAAAGACCTCACTGAGACTAATGGTTGGTGTCGAAACCATGGCCTTAAGTATAACGCCAAAAAATAGATCGTCATCCCCTTTGGGAAAAACTCAATTCTCACTAATTACCACATCGATGGGAGCTGAGTGAAAACTGAAGGCGTTATAAGAGATCTGGGGACACAGGTTGACAGCAACCTCTCCTTTGACCACCACATTGCCACTGTGGTCAGAAAGTCCTTCTATGTGGCACATCTCATTACCAAGGGTTTTGCATCCAGGAAGAAAGAGGTCATCATTTCTCTCTACTGTTCCCTCATTAGACCAATCATAGAGTATAATGCCCCATTTGGCTTGTACCTCACTAGACACCTGCAACAGCTGGAGAGGCCACAAAAGTATCTCACAAAGAGGATCGTAGGCCTTAAACACATGTCCTACATGGACAGACTCAAAAAACTCCAGCTATTCTCTGTCTCATATCGTCTACTAAGAGGCAATTTCTGCTTTACTTACAAAGCCATGTGTGACCCAGCTCTGTTAGAAATGCTACATCTAAAGAAATCTCAATCCCTCCGCACCACATGCCCCAGAGACCTCAACCTCATTACCACAATCAACAGAATATGCTGGAGGGACAGGTTCATAACCCAAAGACTGCCCATGCTCTGGAATAGACTTCCCATACATGTCAAGCAGGGCACCTCACTAGCCGTCTTCAAGAGAAATCTTGATGAGCGGATGGGAAATAGAAAGTTCACCCCAGGGATCACTCCAGTGGCTCTACTACTTGATAGAGGCCATGGGAACTAACGACGGGTGGCATAATGCCAGGGCACTTCTATGGGCTAGGCTTGTAAAGGCCCCAGGGCCATTAGCCTAGTACACACCTATGAACTATGTAAGTTCTTATTGCTCACAGTTTCTGCCCAGATTTTGACAATTCATTTATGAAGAAAAAAGAGCTTTTGAGCCCCAAATAAATTCCCTTCAGTCTTATGTGTTATTAATTCATCTGTAGCGCAAATGTTACGAGTTACATGTCCTGATTTGAATTTTACTACTAGGACAATGAACAAACTTAATGATTTATTGACATTTTTTATGTCTCCATTTTGTTAGATCTGTCTGTTCTTAAATGCCATGTGAAGGCCACTCTTTCTTTCAATACCTGGTAAATGCTTAAATAAAGGAAAGTATCAATCCACTCTCACATTACCTTCTGTTGACCCACTTTGCATATGTGTGGAGTTTGGGATAATCAGCCCATTTTGTAGTATCAACACACCTGCATCCTTCGGCTGTTCTGCTTTCTCCAACCAAGTTAATGCTTACTTCGGATCAGGAATTTTTTACTATCTGTTATGAAAAAAACTCTTACAGGTTGCAGGGTACAGTAATTTCAACTATATTCCTTTGTGTTTTGACATCTTTACTGCTGAAAGAAAAGAGCTGCTCTCTTCCTTCTCATTTCCAGGAAATAATCTTGATGAATGAAGACCCTTCCCACCCAACACGTTCACTTTGCTCCAGTTTTCCAAAGTTTTGTCAGTATCTGTTCCTTGAGTTTAAAGGTTTCAAACCTGAAAAATTACATGCCTTTAGGAGCCAGTTCTTACCCAGAACCCATATAGTCCTATGGGTTCTCTCTGGTTTTTTTTTTTTTTTTTTTTATTTGGGCCTGTGGCAAGCAAGTCCACTCCACTAAAAAGCATACAACTAAATCTTCCTTTGTTATCATGCCTTCAGGAATGCGATACAGCTGTATGTTTTTACATCTGGCTCTGTCTTGCTAATCAGTCAATAACTCCTGCAACAGATCCAGTCATGCTGCGAGTTTTTCAGCTCTAAGTTGCAGTTATTCCACATCATGTAATGTATCTTGTACAATTGCTTTTATTTATTTCTGTCTTGGGTTTCCATCATAAACTTTTCTAAAGTTGAGTTTGTCTTTCTTAACTCTCCCAAGACCTGCTACATTGTAACCTGTTCCTTACTAATTGAAGCATATGCACAGCTTCAGTGCTTTTTTGAAGCAGCAGCCTGCATCTTTGCCCACTGTGTAATCTTTTGGGGATTTTTCTGCTTATTTTTTTGACTAGACATGTACTTTACTTTACTTGACTTAATATTTTCATATTACTGTTCTCTTTAAGACCGCTACATGCATACATTTTATTTGTTTAAGTGCAGGTGGTAATTTAATTATATAATTGGACTTGTGCAAGGAAGGCTGCTAATTCATATGGTCCCATACTGGAAGTGCTGTGCTATGTGTATGGCTCCCCCCAGGTCCTCTGTATGCCCACCAACACCACTGGTCATTAAGCTTCTATGGAAGGCAGCAGAGCAGTACTGATCCTCATAGTTCCCTTCTGGCTCGGTCAGGGTTGGTTCTCCTTTCTATGGCCTCATATACATCCTCTTTGAGTTCTAGTCTAGATCTCATTCAAAATATATAGCTATGGAGATAGCCTCACCCAAATCTGAAGTCCTTCAGGCTAAACACATGGTTTCTCCAATTCCATTCATTACCAGAGATCCCAAAGGGTGGTGCATAGTCTTTCCTTTTCTCAGAAACCTTATGCCAGAAAAATCAATGCTGGAAAATGGAAAAGATTTTGTATTTTGGAATTATATCCCTTCACCACTACATCAGAGGTAATTCTGAATTTCCTGACCAGGCTATTTTACTCTAGGCTTAGTTACTCCACTGTTAGAGTTCAATTGTCATCTGTATCTAACTTCCATGTGAGTCAATAACACAAGCCTTTTGCATCCCTTAAGTTGTCTAAGGCCTTTTCAAAGGGGAAACTTGTCAGACTTCCTATAAAGTATCCTATCACTCCTTGGGACTTGTCCCTCTTTCTTCAGGCCTTGATAAAGGCACATTTTGAGCCAGTGACTTCAGCAGATTTGAGGTTTCTTTCTTGGAAAACTCTCTTTATGATCACAGGTCATATAGCCCGCATTTTTTTGGACAGGGTTTCTTTGCAGACTAATTTTTTTCTTGCCTAAGGTGGCATCTAAGTCTAATCTTAACCAGTCTATTGTTACCAGTCTTATTTCCAAATTTCAGTAACAGTGGAAAGTGTATACTTCATTTTTTAGATGTTCATTGGCAGCTGAGATTTAATTTGAACAGAACCAAACAATTTAAGAAATCAGACTTTTTGTCTCTTTTTTTCCATGGCGAATTAGGTATGCCAGTTACCACAATCATCCTGTCCAGATGGTTTTCAGATTGTATATCTTTTGTTCATTCTTTAAAAGGCTTATCACCGTCCAAGAAACCAAAAGCCCATTCCACTCCTTCTTTTGGCCACACTTTCTTGAATGATATGTGATGTGGTTCCTTGGTTTTCCAGTTATATGTTCATAGTTCATTATATATTGGATACACAGTCCAGATTCAGGGCATTCTTTGGCTCCACCATTTTGTGGAATGTTTTCTCCTAGTTTCACACTATTATCTGGGTGGGGACTCTGTTCCACAGGCTGAGATGGATGGAAAAACAGCATTGGATATGAAAGTCATATAATTGCCATAATGCTAAGTCCATGCAAGCTTATTGTCTTCATCTCATCTTTCCCTCCTTCACTCAAGTTCCTCTTTCAAAATATCATTGGTAGTATTGTTGCTTTTGGAGGACTGTGTATACTGACGTGAAGTCTAAATTCAAGATCCTATGGTTTGATTATTCTGAGCATTGTAGGGGGATTCTCTAGCTATAGGTTAGGTTGTATAGAGCAAACTTGAGATGTGGAGATTTAGACATGCAGTTTATTATGGGGAAGGAGGCAGAGATTCTGATCTCTGGCTTTGAATCTGATCAGATCAGATAACCCATAGTTTGTGATGGATGGAAGAAGACAACATGAATCTAGGATCATAGGAAGTTACCAGGCTAATGGCCCTGGGGCCCTTACAAGCCTAGCCAAGAGTTTATCCCCAAAAAAGAAACTTCAGTCAGCACCTGTTGCCCCTGTCAGTGAGGGACAAAGGTGGAATCCCTGGGACAAATGTTTGGTTTCCCATCCACTCATCAAAGTTGCACTTGAAGAGGGTCAGTGAGGTACTCTGTTTGACATGTATGGGAAGTGTATTCCAGAGATGAGGCAGCCTCTGGGAGACAAACCTGTCTCTCCAGCAGGTTTTGTTTATGTCACATATTAAATTTAGGCCTATCAAGTGGGTAGTGCGTGAGGAGATAGACTTACGGCTATAGAGCATCTCTAGTAGGGCAGGGTCCGATATTGTCTTGTAGGCAAGACACAGATCACATCTGAGCAATCTGTATGATACAGAGTAAAGTGATAGTGATTTGAGCCTGTCTGCATAAGACAGGTGTTGGAGGCCATGAATTTTCTTTGTGAGGTATTTCTGTTGCCTTTCCAGTTGCTGTAGGTGTTTGGAGAGGTACATACCAAATGTGGCGTTCTACTCAATTATAGGTCTAATGAGGGAGGAGTACAGAGTGGTAATACCCTCCTTTTTCTGGATGCAATCCCTTTACTTATAAGATGAACCAAGTAAAAGGCTTTTCTGACCACTGCCACCACATGATGGTCGAATGTGAGATTGTTGTCAACCTGAGTAACCAGGTCTCTCACCAAGAGTGGTGTGCTTAGGGGGTTGCCATTGATGTAGTAACCTGTAGGAGCCATGTTTTTGCAGAATGGTATAATACATTTTTTTGCTTTTAACTTAAGGCCATGAAGTTGGCACCAGTTATTTGTAGCTGTGAGACCCTCTTGCAGTATGCTAATGTCATTTAGGGAGTCAATAACACAACTTACAGTCATCTGCAAACTTGGTCAGCCACAGGCCCTTGGTCTTTAAGAAGTAGATGCCAAACAGTAGGGGTCCCAAGACAGAACCCTGGGGAACACCACTAGTGACAGGTCTGCTGTTGGAGGTGGTGGCGCCTATTTTGACCTTGTGGGTCCTGTCTGTGAGCCAGTTGTCCACCCATCTGACGAGATAGGGATTAACACCAAGTTGTGTTAGCTTTTCAATGATGCCCGATTGGGGGATTGTGTCAGAGGCTTTGGCCAGGTCAAGGTAAGCTGTATGTACTGACTTTCCCTCATCCAGGGCCTTGGTGACAGTCTCAAGGATGTCACTAGGTTCATTAGGCAAGATCTGCCCCTGACGAATCTGAATTTGGTGGGGGTCGAGTGTTTGGAGATTGTCTGTGTCCTTGTTTATGAGATCTGTAATAATAAACTCCATGGCTTTACAGATCAGACTTGTCAAGCTAAGGGGGCAATAGTTTCCTGGGTCAATAGTGGCACTACCTTTGTGCAAGAGGATGACAGTGGCTGTTCTCTACTCTGCTGGAATGAAGCCTGTAGTTAGGCTGTGGCTGAATAGGGTGCTCAGTGGCAAAGCTAGTTTAGTTTAAATAATTCCCTTGAACCCCTATATCAGTGTAATGTGTGTGTGTGTGTGTGTGTGTGTGATTCGCCGTGTCCTTTGTCCATGTCATGTATGTCAGTCTTAAAGAGCAGGAAGCAGAGTGCTGTGTCTCGCTGCTCTCACGAAACGACCTGGACTTGGACTCTTGTGCTGTATGCCATGGCTTCAGCCTAGAGTCCTGGGGGAGAAAAAAAAAAACCATTTTGGGGTTTGGTTAAGCCTGGACTCAGGTCCCTCTGTCATCGGAAGCCTTCTAAGGCTTCCCAGACCTAGGCTCCAGCTTCAGAGTCGAGGCCGAGGAAGGGGCTTCAGCTTACTGCTTCATCGGCTCGGCTGGAGCACCCATGAGTTGAGTCACACGTATCTCAGGAGCCGGAGCCGGCTCCGGCGAGCGAGGCATCCCGGAGCCTGGGTCGACCATCAGTCAACCATCCCGGGCGACATCCTAGAAAAGATCGGGGTCACGCTCCTGGGGCTCCCAGTTCATTCGGCTCAGCGTCTCTCCTGCTTCCTCCACTCTCATCACTCCTCCCTCCTTCCTCTCAGGGATCCGAGCTCCTCAGATCAGAGCCGGGCTAGGGCTCTGAGTAGACTTTGCAAGTCCGATGCCTGGCCCAAATGCTCCCAAGTTTCCCTGTGGGATCTCATCCTCTCTTCGAGGCCTCTCCAAGGAAGCACATAGACTCACCTGCCACCTCCTGGGTGTCCCCCCTTGATCCCTCATGCAGGTGGTTGCAAAGGCCTGGGCGGGCTCCTGATGATTCAACTACCCCTACCCCCCTTCCAAATTTATATTTATAACAGCATCAACTGACAATCAACAAAAGGTGTTTCTGTGGATGCTATGGTGGTAGCTGCTGCCACCAAGAAGGAAGGAACTGATGATCCCAGTGCCTGTTCATCCCCCTAACAAAGAATCTGGGTCTATGGACATGCCTGGATGCGCTATGCAACTGGCCCCCGACAAAAAAATTCATTCACCTTCACCCGCTGATGGATCATCTCTTTCTTTTCTCCTCAAGAGAAACCCTTGACTAGGTGTAGACAGGAGGCAGAGGGGGAACAACAATGGGTAGACGCCGCCCCTAGGAGGGGGGGGGTCCAGAACCAGGGCAACGAGGAAGCTCTCTCTCTCCTTTAAGCCATCCCTCCCTGAGGCCTGACTGCCCACCACCCTTGAGGCAGTAATGGGTACAGTCCATCATTTCCTCAAGGCTATTCCATTCCCTTTCGCTTCCAAACCAATCAAAAAATCCCTTCCAGATGTTCCACCGCTCAAAGGATCTTTGCAGCTTTGAAATTTCCAGCAAGGATCCGAATCTACTCCAGGTTCTTTTAAAACAAGATTTCGGATGGTCACGCTGCAGTCATCCCTTCCTTTTGGGAAAGGAAACTGGATGTGCTCCACCTGAGACGTCAAGGATTCCAGGTGGGACTACACCTTTCGATTTGTCAAAATTTAGGCATTTCAATTTATGGCGGCTGCGTCATACCAGCAACTTCCGATGTCCCACACCATTATGATTACGAGACATGCAGGAATCATCTTCTGTGGTGGATGTCTTCCTCAGCTCTTATTGGGAAGACCCTTTGTCCCTTCCCCTCCGTTGCTACGGGGCATTATCAGGGCAGAACTGTGGGCACATGGCAACCAGACGAATGCCACTTGCACATAAATGTTCTAGAGATGAGAGCAGTGCCCTTCAAGACTCTCTTCCCTTGGGAGCAGATAGCATCCAGGCGGACAATATGTCTGTAGTGTGGTATATCAACAAACAAGAAGCACTCAGACTGTGGCAATAACAGCAAGTGCAGAGATTATTTCACCCTATTCCCTTTACCAGGCCAGCCCAGCAGAGACGCTCTAGTCCAAGTTTGGGCATCTGGACCTAGTTCCAGATCTTTTGATCCATCAGTCGGGTCCAGTTCATCGCTCCCTCCCTCTCTGAACCTCACTGCTTGGTTCCTCCAATTCCAACCAGGCTTCCTCAAATATCTCACTCTGTTTATTTGAGTAAGTGGAAGTTTTTTTTATTGGGCTCTCAAGGAAGGGACGTAGATCCTTTCACTGCTTCCATCCAAATGGTCCTTGATTTTCTAGCTGAACTCTTCCATGCAGGTTCATCTCCTTCTACTCTTAAAGTTCAATTGGCAGCTATTTCTAACTTTCATGTGGGCATTTCAGAGTCTGCCATCATGTCCCACAAGCTTTGCAAAGCCTTTTTGAAGGGAGTTTTTCTCAGACCTCCTATAAGAAATCCTCCTCCTCCTTGGGACCTAAATTTAGTTCTTAGTTCTTTGATTCTTTCCCCTTTCGAACCTGCAGCCTCCTGTTCTTTAAAATTGCTATCATGGAAGACACTCTTTCTGGTAGCTATTACTTCAGCTAGAAGAGTTTCAGAACTTCATGCACTCAGCTGTCGACCTCCTTATCTGTTGTTCCATAAGGACAGGGTATCTTCTGAACCAACCCTTCTTTTTACCTAAGATAGCCTCAACCTAAATCAAAGCATTGACCTCCTGTGTTTTTCCAGAATATTCTAACAGGTCTGAACAAAAATTGCATTGGCTAGATGTTCATCGTCAGTTAAGGTACTATTTGGATAGAACCAAACAATTCAGAAAATCTGACCAGCTGTTTGTCTCTTATGCAGAAGGCAGAAAGGGACTTTCAGTTTCAAAGGTATCATTATCTAGATGGCTAACATCTCTGATTTCCCTTGTTTATGAAATTAGACACCAAAAGCTGCCTAACAAACCTAAAGCCCATTCTACCAGAGCTTTGGCTACTTCTATAGCCTTCCAAGACAGACTGCCTACTCCTCACACTTTCATTTCTCATTATAAGTTGGATTTAGCTTCTAGGCATAGAGCTAACTTTGGTTCCACTGTTCTCAAGAGTCTGTTCCGACAAGGTGCTAGGGGCAGGTCCCATCCAGCAAGAATGGATAGACAACTTAACATATAGAAGTTATGTTCTTACCATAACGTTCCATGTTAGTTGTCTTCTTCCCTCCTTCCCCTGGCCTGAACAGACCTAGAGCTCTTTCTACCACCTCTTTACTTTAGGTATATGCTGCTGTGCATATTTTCCTGGATCAGGATGTAGGTCACCCTTCTCTTCTCCCTGGTTTATAGAGGTGGACTTTGTTTATAGTTATTCTGTTACTATTATAAGCTGGGCCGATCTGAGGTAACTCACGCCTAGCATTGTGGGATATAAGGGGGCCCTCGAGCCGTGGAACCAACTCTCGAGCTTTTAGCCATCCAGCAAGAAGAAGGCGAGAAGAAGACAACTAACATGGAACGTTATGGTAAGAACATAACTTCTATTTCTTGCTGGAGATGGTGCAGAATACAGCCTGGGATATAATCATCTCCCATGGAAGCTAAGTTCTTTGCCTTCGATAGGGCCTTTAACACTTGATATATGGAGATGTGAGGTGTGGGATAAGTATTGGGGATGTCGACTGGGGCTTTGGGGGGTGATAAAGGGCTGAGGTTTGCGATAAACGTATCAGCTAGTAGGTTGGCTAAGTTGGCAGGATTAGTGTAACTGGGTCCATTAAGTACTAATTCAGAACAAACGTGAGCTTTGCTATGGAGGTTGCTAACGTAACTGAAAAAAGACTTGTGGTTTCCCTTTGTTTCGGAGGTTAGTTTCAACTCATAATTGGCTTTGGAGGTTTTCACTAGTGATCTAATATGCTTGCTGAGACAGAGGAGGGAGATTTTCTGATTTGGAATTTGTTCCTTTTTACCCTTGGACAACAGTTTTGTCCTTTTCTTGTAAAGGATGTTGATAGAGGATGTCCACCAGACAAGTTTGTGTTTCTTTGAGGAGCAGGTTTTAGTTCTGTTGGGTATGTCTGAGTCCATGCAATTGTACAGGTGCTTGTATACTGCACTGGTGTACTGTTCAGCATTGTTGTCTGCATCCTTTGAGGGGGATGGTGGTGTGAAGCTACTGATATCCTCCCTTAGGAGGGTGTAGTCAGCTTTTGAGATGTTTTTTAGCTTAGCTGCGGCTGCGGAGGGGTTGGGTGTGATAGAAACTACGAATGAGACAGACTGATGATCTGATCTCACCAGGGATGAACATACTATGGGAATGGTGCAGCAGTCACCCATGTTGGTGAGAACCAAATCCAGTATGTTATCTCCCCTTGTGGAGGATGAGACCAGCTAGTCTAGTGCATTAGAGGTGATGAAGTCAAGGAATCATTGGGTGAGTGCATTAGTGTAGGAATAGTTTCACCCAGTCTATGGTGGGATAGTTGAAGTCACCAAGGATCAGGGTGTTAGGGGGTACCTTGATGGAGTCAAGTAGGTCCAGGTAGGAGGAGCGGATGTCCCGAGACATGGAGGGTGGTCTATAGCTGGCTATAACTTGGATGGGTGTGTTGCCAACTGTCCATTGCACCTGGAGAAATTCCAGTGCATCATACTGGTAAACCATTCTGGAGGTGTGCCTGTCTTTAATGAAGACAGAGACTCCACCACCCTTAGTTTTTCCGACCTCATTTTGTGGTCAGAAAGTATGGAATGAGGTATAGCCTGGTAAGGCAGGGGTGCTCTCCGCAGCCCTGAACCAAGTTTCCATGACTGCACAGACATCGGCATCTTCCAGTATGAGGAGAACCTCCAATGAGTGCCTTTTTAGATTAAGGCTCCTAGCATTGAGCAGCATGACCTTCAGTTTGCTTTTTGACAGATCTTTTATTTTGGAAGATTTGTCTTTAGGACATAGCCTAAAAAAGGCACAATGGGGGAGGCAAGAGCCTTGGCCAAGATCCAGAACTCCAGGGGTGACAGGTGGGGGCCATCTCTGCCAAAGCAATGAGGCTTGTCAGCCCTGTCATCCCAGACAGACAGATAATGGATCCCCTTGGAAAGACACCAGGAACTAAGCCAATTGTTAAAGTCAGTCATTTTTTGTCGGTATTGTGGCATCATTCTTGGTGACGATAGGATGCCACTCAGGGCTAGGGTTACACCTGTGTGGAGCTCATATTCTGAGAACTCAATCATGTCTCTCTTCATATAGTCCAGGGAGATGCAGCTCAAGTCACTCACACCAACATGGACAATGATAGAGTCATATTTGTACTTATTGTGGTGAGACTTAAGTACGTGCGTGATGTGACGGATTCTAGCACCTGGCAAACAGCTGACCGTGACCTTCTCCTTGTTGATTCTGATGAGGGGGACATCAGCGTGTCTCACTATTGAGTCACCAATGACTAATATATTTAGTTTATTGTTATGCCTACTGGGCTGTGTTTGTGAGACAGTGGTGTGTTGACTACTTTGTGCGATGCGATTGGCATTGTGTGTGGAATGTTTGTGAGTGTGTTTTGGGGGTCTCTGTTGTTTAAGTAAGTTTTTGTTGAGGACCCCTGCATAGGTGGGTGTGTTGCTCTTTGATGTGGATGGTGTGGTGCTTGTACTGGCAATCTCCTCTTTGTAAGGAGTACTGACTGTGGTGTGAGAGAGCATGGATTCCAGCTTACTGATGTAGATGCATCTCTCGCAAGTAGAAGAATTATGTGCTAGGAGAAGGGGACTGTCTGTGAACATGAGGCAGTTGCTACACTGTCTCAGTATGCCCATGTCGACCAGACTGGCATGGGAAACTGATGGGAATTGTTCAGACATAGTGCTCTGAATACTTGGTGGACTTAGGGAGAGCAGGGTTTGATGAGGATTTGTCCACAAAAACCCTAAATATAAAATAACTGGCCTGAAGCTCAAGTGCTAAAACCAAAACTAAGATGCTTAGAATAACAGGCACATTTAATTAGGCTAGTAACAAGTAGTAATAAGTGCAGAATAAGAGCACTTGATCACTTAAGAGCACACCGAACAGCAAACTAAGGTAATAAAAGAAGGTAGAAGACAGTTACAGTAAGAGCAACTGAATAAAGTATAAATATTTTTTTTTGTTAATGGAGAAGGATGGAATAGAGCAGGTTTAAGAGACTACATGGGTTGTCCTTCCCAAATGCTCTCTCTGTACAGTGTATAGAACTGAAGAGATGGGACTGGTAGGAGTGTCTGAAATCAAAATATGACCTCACTGTACTCATTTGAGTGAGCAAATGAGATGGGCCCAGGAGGAGTATTCAAACACAAATTTACAGGAGGGGCGGGCAATTCCAAAGCCACCAAGATTAATACCACAACAAGAACAGGGAGGGAGGGTGAGGAAACTAACTGCAGAGAGACCACAGTATTCAATGAAACAAATAAATGAAACAAATAAAATGCAGTACTATCTGTAACAATGCGACTGCAGAACAAAGTATACTTAACTCAGCTTGTACTTCAGTTTATTGCAGGTAGATAGCAGCTAGCCAAACAGCTCGGATATTGAGCAGACATCTCATGGTAAGTACGTAACTTTTGTTTTTAGGGCACCTTCCTCACTCCCCGACATGTGAGGAGCTAAAGGAGAGATGCATAAAAGCATTGGTTAGGACACCAACAGCTTCAGAGCTTTCTTGTTACTTATGTGTGCTCCCTCTGCAGGCGTTGTTGAACTGATGGTCAACTAGTGAGCCTTAAAGGCTGGGGAAAATCTTCCACTATATCATTTTTCTGAAGTAAAATTGTGTTTTATCTGTAGAAGCATATATTTTATGCTAGGATTTTTTTTTATGGACTTTCATGTCTGCTTGATATTTTTACTGGAGCAACTTGTGTTAACACTGCAAAAACTCAGCTCTCAAAATAAATGATGTAAATATTACTTAAATAAGCAAAAGTGTCTGCCAACAGAACAGGAAAATTTCACTTGCTAAGAATATTTTAAAACAAGTAAATATTTCTAGCCTGCAACATGGGTGTCTGAAAACTAGTCCATTCAGACTTAAAACAAGTAAATATGTTTAATACAAAGAAAACAAATTAAGATTTATTTTTTGAATATGTAGGAAAGTTTGCTTTAATTTAGAAAGTGCTATCCACTGTCTTGAAACATTTTTAGAAATTATATCTTAAAATGATTGCAGCCAGACTAAAACCAAGTATGTTTTAGATACAAAGCAAAAGATAAGCCCTTTTATCTAAAATTGTAGGAAATTTTGTTTGAATTTAACATTCAGTGGTTTAAATTTCTTGAAATGAAACAAAATACCCTGGAATTTACAGAGAAAAGTATACTATACTACAAATTGACTGATTGCTTTAATAATTCTTTATTCAGAGGCATGTATGGCAGAACAACATGCAAAAACAAGGCCATTGCTCACTGCGAAAATGAGAATGTCAGCATATGCAGTATATCAAATACAGTGACCTTATGAATAGACAAGCAGCAAACTAAACCAACACCTTGCCAAACAGTTAATGATTAAATCAAATTTGAAGTTGAGGAAATTTGGAAATTAAAAGGGCCATGCGGGTATTTGGGGCACCCCAATATTTTGTCCTCAAAATCGGTATTTACCGAGTAATTTGGTATGGTTGAGAGGTATAACCAGTTGCTTGAAGAACGTGCTTCTTTAGGTACCCTCAGGAAAGACTGAACCGTTGTTTATGAAGCAAGTAACTCTTGGAAAAAAAACAACCCTTGAGAACAAAAGAATGTTCCAGTTGTGTCAAAATGCTGGATTCTTGCTTGTCTTGCTTCCTGCCTTGAGCTGTTGTGAAGAAAACCTAGGTAAAAGTTAATCACTCAGGTCGAAGATAGACGAGTTCTATGCTAACTTCTGGCTATCTGACATATGGTAACTGATGGTTAACAGCACTACCATAATTGTTTTGTGTAAAGAGGGATTTGAGATATGCTGCTGTGAAGAAAACCACAGTGGATGATAGCTTGCTAGCAGTTGTTGACTTTTGCATATTATTCACTGAAGAATGAGATCCTGTCGCAGAATATGTTTGGAGTTGTATTGGAACTGAAGTATATTATGGGTGGCCTGAAGATTAGTCAAGATGGAAGAAGCCTATAGTAGAAAAGGGAGCAGCCAATTTGAGTCGAAGGGCATCTTGTATTGTTAACGGCGTTATGGAGATTTGGGAGCCAATTTATTCCTGTTTTGAACACGAGCTGCAATTTTGTTTGGAATTCCATCTTGGCCTGTTGGTACATCGAAATACGGGCAGTCATTTTTTTCATCAAGAATATATATATATATATATATATATATATATATATATATATATATATATATATATTGGTGTCTTGGGGCTATTCTGTTTAAGGTACTTTTTGTGTACAGCCTATATGACTTGTAACAGTGTCCTTTATATCATGGTATGAAAATTACATGATTATTACCTTTTTTGGATCTAATAATCATTGTCTGAACAGAGGTTGCTGTGTGTGGGCTTATTGAAGAGCTAGGGATAGTATTTTTCCTGTTTCTTGAATGTTTCATCACATGGACAACCCGGACTATATCATTGTTAATGACTCTTTTTTTAAATGGGTAGCCATTTTGTTTTTTGTATTTGTTATGGGATGTGTTGTTCCATCAACAATTCATTTTGATATTGGCCTGTTGGTACACTGAGATATGGGTATGTCATTTATTTTTTTCATTGAAAAAGTATACATTGGCCTTTTTGGTTTATTGGGGCTATCCTATCCAAGGTACTTTCTTTGCACAGCCTTTATAATTTGAAACAGTGTATAACATATTGTGGTATGAGGATTATCTAATGATTACAGCTTTTTTGGATCTTATATTAATTTTTTTGAATAGTTGGGGCTGTATGTGGACATATTGAAGATTCACGAACAGTATTTCTTCTGTTTCTTATAAATCTCATTATATGGACAACTTGGACTATAAGAACATTGTTACTGGCAAAGGCTTTTTTCCTATTGGGGAGCCATTTTGTTTTTTGTATTCAGCTACTGGCTGCATTGCTCCATTAATAATATATTCGAGTTATGCACACACTGTAGACATCATATTTGGTTACATTCGTGTACAACTTATGTGTTCTGCATTATTGAATGTTTCTATTTTGTAAATGCATTTATTGATGTTTTTCATTATTGGGCAGCCAATGTGGTTTTTGTTATTGAAATATATGCTTTAGTGTACACGTATTATTTCATTTTCGAATCCTATAAAGGGTATTAGCTTTTTGTAGGCTTTGTTCTTGTGCAAATTGTTATTCTACATGTCACAACAAAATTTATTAAGCTCTTGATGTTCTTTGTTTTTACAAAAGAATTGTCATTACTAAACTTTGGAAACATGAAACAGTTTTTTCTCTAAAAATACTGTTTGGATCATGAATATATATATATATATATATATATATATATATATATATATATTCTTTTGATTAGATAATTTCATGCTTTCTTGCTATTTGGTCTTGTGTACATCTTCCCAAGGTGGGTTTGAAAACTACTACCACATTTAAAAGACTGTGAACGAGAACTTAATTTGCCTGACACTGCATACTACCTCACTCCTTCTACACCCATCCACAGTCTTCCAACACAGATAACTCAATCACCATGTCACCAGCACCACACTCCCACAACCATATCATCCCATTACTCTTGCCTTTCCTATTCATCTGTCTTTACTTTTTCTCCTTCATTACTACTTGTCAACATCCACTTAACATCCACTTAACACTATGCACTGTATCAAATCCCCCGCCCTACCATACACCAAAAACCATTCCTTCATACCTGAAAACGCACAACCAATTATCCTTTACTGTTTAATTTTCAACTCATTTCTGCTATCCATTACACCTCACAATCCAAAAATACCCCATCCTCAAACACCACTTCCTAACTGTATTCTACCTTAAAACCATTACTAGCATTGCAGCCCAACTACTACTAGGATGTGATATCCACCCCAACCCTGGCCCAACATACAACACCCATACCACACCCACCCCCAACCTCCCATTTAAGCATAAACCCAATGATTTACTCATTCTAAACCTAAACATTCGCAGCATCATAAATAAAATAGAACAGTTACATGGAATTATCTCTGCATACAACCCAGACATTATAGTGATTACAGAAACATGGCTTAAACCCCGCATTAAAGATAACTCTATAACTCCATCTGGCGTCAACATACAGGTCCACTCTCGTTAATCCGCCATAATTAGTTTTTTGAAAATTCGGCGGATTAACGAATGTGGCGGATTAATGAAAAAAATACCTTTTGTTGGGGCGGAGTGTATATACCTTTACACTGTCGTGAACAAAACAGCTATGCGCTACACAAACATTAAACACAACACTGTATACTGTGTTGCAGTATTGTTTCTTGTAAAAAATAATTGTAGGCTTATACAGTGTACAAAACATGAAAAAAGAAGGCCAGCACCTTGGAAGCATGATGATTTATTATAAGAACCAGACCATTTTCAGCATATAGCTTTCATCAGTGATACATCATTTATACAGTGTACTGTACTGTAGTTTTAATAAACATTACTTCATACTGTATGTGTTAAGTACTTGTTGGCTTGTTGGTTTACTGTCTAAGCATACTAAAAAAGCCAGTTATTTTTGTCTGGCATAAGTTTTTCATGGCTCTTTCTTTCAACATCTTATCTATGTCCATCACTTTGTCGATCTCATCCTCAGTAGTGGTGTTGCTGCTCTGAAAGTATCTGAGCACCACTGTCAGTGCTTGCTGTGCCTCACGAAGTGATGGTGGTGGTGCAGGGTCCAGTTTTTCATACTCATCATCATTGCTGGCCACTTCATCAGGGTTGTTAGCTTTATACATCACTGCTTGAACAATTTCTTCATCTGACATTTCCTGTTCCATTGGTTCAGCAGCATCAATGTCTATATACTCAGCAGCTGACAAAAGACTGCCCACAGCTGGAAGTTTCATGAGGATAGCCTGGATATCAGATGACTGAGCTGACATTGCAGCTGGCACACTTTCAGTCATATCATGGGTGTTTGTTGCCAGACTGCCTTTGTCAATCAGTCCGGCATGTGCCCAGCAGTTCTGAATAACAAGTGGACTGACATTTTTCCATGCAGCCCAGATAAAACCAACAGCCTGTTTCAGGTTAACATCAGGATCAGAATCAGCATCCATCATCTGCACGATGTGCTGCAGCTGCAGCTTGCAATAATGAGATTTGAAGCACTTGATGATACCTGCATCAAGAGGCTGCAAATGGCTAGTGGTGTTTGGTGGAAGGAAACAGAATGTCACGTTGAATAGTTCCACATCTGCTGGATAACTAGATGCATTGTCCAATAGCAACAGTATATTCCGGTCTTGGCATAGCATGTCTGCATTAAGTTTTGAAGCAAAGTCTAGGAACAGAGAGGAATTCATCCACCCCTTTCTTGAGTGGACATAGTTGACGTAAAGCTGGACATTGAAATTCTGAAAGCACTGTGGCTGTTTAGATTTCCCAATCACCAACACCTTTCTCTTGTCGGTTCCAGTTGCATTGCAGCAAAACATCATTGTTACATGATCTTTATAGCACTTTGTTCCACGCGCTGGTGCAGCTGACAAGATTTTACCAGTTGGCGTTCGAAAGAAAAGAGCACTTTCATCGCAATTGTAGACGTCATTCACACTGTACTGGCTAATTATCTGACGAGTTTCGTAACGACCAACAGCTACAGTAACTGGGTCTACGCCCTCACTTTCACCACAGATTACTTTCATGGAAATGCCATAACGTGCTTTGAACCGCGATAGCCATCCTGTTGAAGAGGTAAAATCTGTGACGCCCATCTTACTGCCAAAATAACGTGCCTTTTTAGTCAATATAGCATCTGTAACCACAGCATGTTTGCCTCTCATTTGTGTAAACCACAAAAACAAGGCTTTTTCCATTTCAACATTTTCAGCATTTCTCATGCGCTTTGGCTCAGTTCTTGCACCACAAACAACTGACTGTCCAACAGACCACTTGTTTTTCTGGCTCAGTATATCACCAATGGTACAATGCAAAATGATAGTCTTCCATTCGCGGTTGAAGTGAGCAGCAATTTCCTCTTGACTTGCTCCTGGATTTTTGTCTTTATACAAACATATTTCGCGTTTTGGTGCAATTCTTAAATCGGTCCGCTTACGTTTTGTAGCCATTGACTTGGATGTTACTTGATTAAAAAAGAACACTAAGAAGTACTAAATCAATAGGTTGGGATCAAAATTGTTTTGGCGGATGGCGGTTAGTGAATTGCTGGATAAACGAGTTGTTTTACAATAGGATTGAATTAGTTCTGGGTACTTTTAGGTGGATTAACGAATTTGGCGGATTAATGGGAGTGCACCTGTATTAAGAGTTGATAGACCTCACAGAAAAGGTGGTGGCATTGCCCTTCTTTACAAATCCAATTTAAAAGTCCAGCTCTTTCAAAAAGAAACCCCAGATTTCAACACTGCCGAGACCCTATTCACCAAAAATCCTACTAAACCAACACAAACAACTAAACCTACTCAGCATTTATATACCAACAGGAGACAACCTTAAGACACTAGAATCTGTACTCCACTGGGCTTCCCACTCCCTGTCCCAAGAAATTTTACTCCTAGGTGATGTCAACATAGACTGGAACACTATACATTCACCCATAGCCACCAACCACATAAACCTATATAATTTCATACAACTCATACACTCACCCACAAGAATTGACAAAACCACCAAACAAGAATCAACCTTAGACTGGATCCTGACTAACCAGCCCAATACTGCCCACCTATCTGGAATACTACCTGAATCCTTCAGTGACCATAACCCAACCTTTCTCCTTTGGCACAAAATAAAATCTACTAGCAGCCCCACTCTCTTACAAATCCATTCCCAAAAAAACTTCTTCCCTGAACAATTCTCAGAAGCCCTAAAATCCTGTGACTGGGCTCCTATAAAAACCCTTCCCTTGGATAATGCAGTAGAATACTTTAATGCCAAATTCCTAGAGATTTTAAACCAACTAGCCCCACTAAAAACTATAAGATTGCAAAGTAACCCTGCCCCCTGGTTAAACAAAGCCACAAAAATCTTACTCAAGACTAGAGACAAAGCTTGGATAACTTGGCAAAAATACAAAACTCCCGTAACAAGGCAAAGCTTTTCTGAGCTCAGAAATAAAGCAAAAAAGCAGGTTAGGTTGGACAAGAAACACTACTATTTCCCTACAAAGTAAACATAACAACAACCCACAGAAATTCTGGGCTGCAGTGAACAACATCCTCCAACCTGGTAAAGCCACCACACCACCCCCAGATATCACAGGTACTGAGCCACACATAGCCTCTAGTTTTAATAACTACTTTACCTCTTCAATATTGAACCTGGTAAGTGCTATATCACCCATGACCCAACATCGACCCTTAAACTACCAGACTAACTACACCCCCTTCACTTTTAACCCAGTTCCAACTACAACCATTCAAAATCTCGTAGCTAAACTCAAATCTACCACCCTAGCTGCCGACACTCTCCCAGCTCAATATCTCCAAATTGCATCCAAGGCCATCGCCTACCCCATCTCCCTAATCATTAACAGATCTATCTCCTTGTATTCCATTCCTTCATTATGGAAAACCTCATATCTCATCCCTCTCCAGAAGGGAGGTCCATCTACTGACCTCTCCAACTACTATCCGATTGCTATCCTATCACCCCTCTCAAAAATTCTAGAAAAATGTATCCACCACCAAATCCTTACCCATCTGTTAACTAACAACCTTCTAACTAAAACCAAACATGGATTCAGACCTTCCCATAGCACCAACACTACTCTAATTAACTTCTCCAATACCATAAACTCTCATAGGAACCAAGGGAAGCTGGTCTCTGCCACCTTCTTAGACCTATCCAAGGCATTTGATACAGTTTCCCATAGCAAACTCCTCACCTGCCTAGCAGAACTCAACCTCGATGACTCCACCCTAAAATGGTTTAACAGTTACCTAAACAACCAGTCACAATCTGTCAAATGGGGCAACTCCCTATCCTCCCCACTCCCTGTCACATGCGGTGTCCCACAAGGTTCAATCCTTGGTCCCCTTCTCTTCAACATATTTACAAATAATCTCCACCTAGCTACCACTAAAGCCAACATCATCCAGTATGCGGATGACACTACTCTAATCTGCTCAGCACCAAACATCCAGTTACTGCAAAGTAAAGCCCAGAAATCCTTCACTGAGGTAGAGAACTGGCTAAACAACTACCAACTAATACTAAACCCCAAAAAAACACAGCTAATACTATTCCACCCAATCCATCACTCCTCCGCCTACTTTTACCATCATGTCAACCAATGGCACCCTCATCACCCCAGTAACTGAGGCCAAACTCTTAGGCATCACTATTGATCAACAACTTCAATTCAGCAAGCACGTATCCCAAACTATCTCTAAAGTCCATAAAAAACTTGGTTGCCTATATCGTTGCATATTATTCCTAACCCCCGAAACTAGAACAACAATAGCCAGAACACATCTCTTATCAGCACTACTATGCACCTCTCCAGTCCTCACCAACATTAACAAAACTAACCTGAACAAACTCTCCACATACTACAATAAAATAGCTAGGTTCGCTGCCATTAATAGATCACATTCTCACCACTACCAATCCCTAATTAAACTGCACTAGTTAGAATTTCCAAACCTCCTATGCTACCACCAACTGATCATAGCTCATCAAATTCTTTTTCATCCGGAGAAGAGCCCTGCCCTAGCTGACATACTTAACTTTCACAACCCCAAAAGGGAACTACGTTCATGTAACAAAAACCTGATTGAAATCAACCCATGCAATAACAGCGCTGGGGAGGCTCTATTCTCTTATGATGTTGCTAAAGTATGGAACACCCTCCCACCTGACCTCAGGCTACAAAGTCACACAAGCACCTTCAAGGGCCTTCTTAATTCACACCTGTATGCTAAGCCTCTTTGTAACTGCAAAGACCCCCCTTGAAGACCCACTACTCCATATAAGTGACCCACTGTAAGACCCACTACTCCATATAAGTGACCCACTGTATGCCTCCATTGCATACACTATATTCTCACCTGATATACTCACCTAATATGTATTTGTTTTTTTTTTTTGTTGTAAATATTGCAAATAGGGGTTCCTGAGTATCTTATTGCTTAAGTATCTTATTGTTTTACAAAATTGTTCTTGTACTTCTTTGTTTCTCTTACCTTGTATACCAGTTTTTTTATTTTTATCTAAACCATGTATGTACTCTGTTAACTTCCTTGGAGCTTTTCTCCCCAGGACTCCACTGAAAATGGGCACTTTGTGTCCAGTTGGATTTATCCTGGTAAAATAATGTTAAAATAAAAATAAATAAATAAATTATGTCTTGCACTACAAGGGACACTATCATGACCAGGAATAAAAAAAAAAGATTTTGTGCATTTCTACTCAGCAAGGAACGTTTTCCACTCATCCGTAGCTTTTCTATATGAAGAAGTCGTGTTACAGTCATGGATGGCATGTGACAGTACTTCAGTCTGCAGAACAGAGAGAAGTGTCGCGATGCACTTAGGAGATGTAAGGTGAAAGGTGTAATAACACTCCATGAGATATATCACACTTTCATAAATGTCCCCTTTTGGGGAGTTCATCAAAGGCATGGTTCCAATGGCCAGTAATCAGTTGGTTTTGCAGACAATCACGACAGGGCTGAAGAATGGCCTTGTCTGAAGAAAGGCGTTGGTGTCTTTTGTACACTGATCAAAACAAAGAATAAAAATAAAAAGACTATGACCACAGAAATTATTCATTGTAATTTTCTGCTGAAGTAATGTATAAATTATGAAAAATTCACAAATTTCTTACCTCAAGGATGTGAATGAAGCATAGCTTCACTTGCATGTAACTTTTTGGGTGGAGCCACAGATGATGGCAACATGTCTGGTAAAGCCTTCATCAAGGTAATTGAGTGCTTCACTGTTAAAAACAAGAACATGCATCTGATTTACTGTGGCCAATTGTTTTCAAAACCACAGGGTATATCAGATTTTTTTGTGTGATGTCATGATACAAGAAATTTTAAATTTTGATACAATGCCAATAAAAGTATTGAAATTCGGGTCTATATTACATCGTCAAACTTCAACAAGTTCGAACAATGTAATATCAAACTCTAATATCCAAAACAGTAAAATAGCGAACACAAAGAACAGAGATTTTTTTTCCCAGAGAAAAAAAGTCGCTGTTCCCTAACAACCCCACCCCCACAACCTGAAACTTAACCTAAAGTGGGGGGCTTTCCTCCCCACACCCCCCACGTGGGGGGTTGTGCACCCCCACACCCCCTCCTTAAATATACCAACTCCAAGATCGCACCACAGTGGAGGAAATAGCAAAGCCCTGAAAACTCCCCACCATTTTTTTTTTCCCTAGGAAAAAAACTGATGTGCCGTGGCTTTGCTATTTTCAGGTTTCGGACTCAGGTTCGATATTACATCGTTCAAACTTGTTGCAGTTCGACGATGTAATATAGACCCTTGAAATTCAATACCATTCTCTATACTCAGCACAGTATATCCAAATCAAAGTGTATTTACATTGGAGTTTTGTTTGCTTGCATTAAAGTATTTTCGGTGATAAAGAAACACCTTGAGACCAATGCAGAGTTTAATTTTTAGGTTTGAGGTAATTATTGTGTGGTGGTAGCCCAGTCTGAATAGTCAAGATTGAACTGGAAGTGCATGTTGTAGAATAGATACCATGAAAAAATGAATTGAAATAGATGATTAAATCGATACTTTCCATACAGTTGACTATCCTATAGTAGGAGGTACTTATTATCCATACTCAGATTGTTACCTACAGTATGACAGTATAAGCCCACGTCTGCAGAAGCAAACAGGAACATTGAAGCAAATAAGAGCTAATAATTACCTTTGTCCAGCAATGATGGCTTCATGAGCTTTCTGAATACTGCATAAAACTATGCCTTCTCATAAGAGGTCCCCCAGCAGGTCTGCAGGTCAGTTAAACAGGAGCTTCCTCGATCAAGGATCCGTCAGAGTTCATCCATAAGCTGACATACAAACACAACCAAAGAGAGAGAGAGAGTGCGCAATGTGAAACATATATATAAGTTATATATAAGTTATAGCTGAGTAAATAAGGATTAGCCAGAACAGATTAAAAGTTTTAATAATTTGTGGGTATTCAAAAATAATACATTTTTCCTCTTTCATTCTGCAGTCACTAATATTGTGACTCAGCTGATATTGCTACACCATATCTCATTTAGACTTTGGTTACATATAGGTCTATTTAAACTGAACACATTTGCTTACATGATCCAGTTCCCTAAAGCAAAGATTAGCTTGAAGAATCCTGGTAGGCTTGTCCTGCTCCTTAGTAACTTCAGAGTCAATGAAGCCACATCTTGCTTGGAATTCAATGTCCAGGAGTGAAACATCCTGATTGTTGGGTCTGGCCTTGCGTTTGTACATCTTCCGTCGAGTTTTATAATGTCTTGCCTGTTTCTTTAGACTATCTGTAATTGCAGTTAACACATAATGTAAAAATGTTTTCTTTGTAGAAGTTGCATTTATACAAACACACTATATTTCAGTTTGTGTTCTTACCATCCAACTGGTCAAGCTCTGGGATGCTACATTGTAGTGATCTCTCTTTCACAGAGGTGGTAGAGTCATCAGTCTCATCAGTAGACATTTGCTGGCTGTTTTGAAAGCTGAGGTGTCATGGTCTCTTTCTTGATGGGGTCGCTCCCTGCTTCTCTTTTTTTTTTTTGAGGGGGGGTTGTCATATTCTGAACCCTTTTCAACAGCTGCTTCTTCACTGATTCCTAACAAGAAACAGACAAACAAAATTGTTAGTGTTACAAATCTCATTTAATAAAATTTAATCCAGAAATTAATAGATACTGACACCTATTGGCCTGATTTACATATAAAACACCTCCTAATACTTGTGTCAGATGTTTCCACTTTGATGGACAAGTATACAGTGCTGCATTGGGAAACGTGAATAGCAGACTATTGACATACCTGCTGAGCTCCACTGGGTGCAGATTTGTCCCACAGCATTGGATAGTGCTCTATGAGATGCTTTGTTATAACAGTGAGTTCACGACTGCATGGGTACTGGAAGTCATCCTCATATGCTCTCTTAATGGAAATCATGCTTGTCACTATATTTCTATTAATCGACAGTGAAGATCTTTGGAAAGTGTATAATCTTCTCCTTGTCCAGCATGCTGCTTTTCAAAAAAAATGTTTCTCAACTGCTCCAATTCTCTGTCTGTGTATAAGACATACTGCAGGTATAGAAGTTGTACAATTTTATTGATACGATGGTGGACTCTTGGGTTTGGAGATTGGTGCATGGATGGAGAGAGAGATGAAGGCTAAGAGGGATGCTGAAATCATAGGTCCCTGAGGAGGTGCCTGGTGTACACAGGTCTGATTCTTTGCCCTGTATATGAGAAGCATATATTTAATGGTAATTATAAGGCAAAGAACACTGACTGTAAGAAAAAGGAAACAAAAAAAATACCGTCTTTAAATGTATAATGGTTATGAAATGATTATTTGATAACAGAACATACTACATGGTTATATTAAAGGTTGTCCCATGTGAAAATCTGCCAAAAATATGATTACCTCACTTTCACCATGGGTAAGTCTCCAAATGGTTCTCCTTATAAAAAAGTGTTCTGGCCCAGGAAAGAGATCACATAAATCCTCCTTAGAGAGGCTGGGCAGAATGTCTGTGGTTATATTAGCAGCTGAAAACACATTTGCTCGCACAGTAAATGATCAAGCAATTCATTGAAATGGCATTAAAACTCACACTCAAAGAAAATGCATCTGGACAGTATAGGATTATGTTTACCTTTGGGCTGTTTTCAAACCGTAGGCTCCTTGCACACATTTTTAGGGCCATGCATACATGTATGTGTTCTTTGATTCATCTTCCGGATTGTATTAAATTACATTCCTTGTATAATATAGCACCTCTTGTTAGAATGTGTTTTAAATTTGTAGTTTAGAACATTCTTTCAGTAAGCAATGAAAGAAAATGTATGAACCAATAATGACACGACTACTCATTTCAGAAAATTTCAAACACAAAAAGACACTTGGACATCTGTCATTACAATCCACCATTATCAGTCCATAAGCACAATCTCTGCAGAAGTAAAAATCACTGAATAATTCCACTTTAAAAAGAACTGTAAGAGGTTGCTACTGGCAAAGAACTTTACATTTCAGTGGTTCATCTACAAAGTCAGTGCCTGCTGCCCTTGAAGAATTAAATTGCAGATGTTGCATTAAAAAAAATGGTAAGTTGGTAATATTGCAATAGGGAATGACTGACAAACCGACAAGTTCATAGTTAATAGGCATCTCATACAAAGGAGGGCACTCAGGAGTGGCAGAACCATAGCCCCCCTTAAAATGCACCAAATAATCAGCAGTCAAAAGGGCATTGCAATACCAGCACTCAGTCTGCATGGTGTGGGAGTAGAACCCACAACCTCCTGCATTAAAAGAAAGTATACACCTTGCTGTGCTACTAATGCTTTTAAATGCTTTAGCACAGTAGTAATGATATCATTTGCTAAACAACAGGTGCACATTGTAAACAGACGGCATATAAGCAGCACTAAACTTCTCTTTTCCTGAAAGTCTCAGCTCCTTGCAAAATGCAAATGGCATATAAGCAGCACTAAATTTCTCTTTTCCTGAAGGTCTCAGCTCCTTGCAAAATGCAAATGACACTTTCTTGTAAAATGCACTTGACACAGCCATAGCTCTTAACTTTATAACACAAGACATTTGGAAAAAGTCAAAATTTATAAGGGGATCAAAGGCCCCAAACCAGGGACACATTTGAAATATTACTTGTATAATCTTAGAAAGTTCCTAGAATAAAAGTTTTTTGTTACCATGCATTTCCTGAAAGTTAGGAAGACTGAAAATTAAATGGTTCTCATTATTTAGTGAATTCAGTCCTCACTGATTTGCCAGTAAACCATACATTTCCGGAGGAACAACCCAAAGATCTGAACAGTTGAGAGCTATGCACTCAAGTACTTGAAACACAAGTGGTGGGAGGGGTCGAGAACCAGGCTGTTGCTTCTTGTCCTAAGGTACTGGGTTTGAGCCTGAGTAATACTGACCACCAGTTATCTCTAATTGGGGCATTTTGCACACACAGACACACACACACACACACACACACACACACCTACCTGCTATCATCCAAATTGAAATATACTGCAGTTGTGATATTATCCATGCCTGGATATGCATCCATTCCATTCTCATTCATTGTGTTGCTCTCTGTCTAGGAGGAGTGACAATGGCCAACTGCAACTGAATGGTGACTGTATGCGAGAAATGTGCTTTGTTCATGGGTAGGCACCCTTCAAAAAGACGGGTGATTTAAGTATCATAACTACTAAGAATTAATTCAACTGATGATGGAGGTGTTCTTTAAAACTGATATATTAATTATGAAGTGCACCTCACTTCATCAAGTTATATACATAAACATTACTAAATAGCATATATTAAAAAATATTCATATGCCTCCCCAGTGTGGCCAAATGATGTGATGAACTCATAGTAAATACTGGAACAACATTTTTACATAGGAAGATAGGAAGGTTTGATGCATGACTTTGCTTTTTACCAACAAGATGCTTTGGAGGTGCGTTATCTGATGTGTGATTAAGGATACTTCATTGAAACTTTTATTGGGCCATATTAATAGATTGCACAGCTGCACACCTGATTTTTAGTTGATGCGTGGTATTGACAGATTCACTGAGGAATATAGAGTATACAATTCATTCAATTATCATGTAAAGAAAAGACACCCTGAGCACCTAGTTGAAGACACCAGACCAAGTGAACAGCATTCTGAGGGAAGCCAAGTACTACGGCAAAAGGTAGCTCAGTTTCATCACAATTTTAAGAGCTTTTATTACCTATAGGGAATAAAACAATTTGTGCATAATTCAAAAACTAAGATGTTTCATTAAATCGGGCAACTGAATGCGGGTCAGAATTTCACATTTTCTTTTGTTTTGTGGCCATAAAACAAAACTTTCATGTTGACATTGGCAACACTAAAAGAAAAAGATTTTGATAAACACCTCTTCATTCCATCTTGTGTATTTTCCTCAACTCCTCAGCTTAGGTGGGAGGGAATAAACGCGATGTCAGGAAATGGAGGATGTACAAACTGGGGGTGCAAAGTGGAGTCTGCGCTATTCAGTAACTCAGTAATTTTAATTGTAATGACTCAGCTGACTAGCTGGATTAATATGAAAATAAAATAAGAACAAAACACAATTACTGCTCAATTTCAAAGAATAATACTTTTTTGAAGTGTGGTACACAGGACATTGAATGGGATCATCTTCTATCTAACCCCTGCATCAGTGATCAGCAACTCCATACATATGACTCAGGTGAAGGACAAAGGGGCATTGACCAACACGGACTTGTTGCAGTACAAGTAAGTTACTTTTAAGTAATTGGCTATACTGATGATATTATATTCCATTTTTGGGGCTATTGTTAAAGACTAAATATTTAACAATACTGCCTCAATCTTATCTTCATACATCTTATGTCACAAACATTAGACTTGTCATGAGCTATGTCCTCCCTATATATACTACATTATAATCTCTACTTTCTTTAGGATCTGACGCCTCATGCCGCTGCTTTAGTGATAAATGCCAGAGGCAAGCATAATCTCTCACAGTTAAGATGCAGTTTTAGAAAAAAGAACAGCATTTGTTTAGTTACATTATGCAGAGCATTTTGCTTACTTCTTGATAGTTATATTTATAGTTCTTTGTTCATCTTACTGTTTTGTCCCTCATGTAGTGAATATGTCACATCTGTTATGACAGGTTCATAGGTGTGTACTAGGCTAATGGCCCTGGAGCCTTTTCAAACGTAGCCCATAGGATTACCCTGACATTGTGCCATCCGACCTTAGTTCCCAGTGCCTCTGTCAAGTAGAGCCACTGGAGTGATAATTGGGGTGACTTTTCTACTTCCCATCCACTCATCAAGGTTTGTCTTGAAGAGGGCCACTGAGGTGCTCTGTTTGACATGTATTGGGGGGGGTCTATTTCACAGCAAGGGCAGTCTCTGGGTTATGAACCTGTCCGTCCAGCACATTCTGTTGATTGTGTTAATGAGGTTGAGGTCACTGGAGCATGTGGTGTGGAGGGATTGGGATTTCTTTGGATGTAGCATTTTTAACAGAGCTGGATCAGACATGGCTTTGTATGTCAAGCAGAGATCGCCTCTAAGTAGGTGATATGAGACAGAGAATAGTTGCAGTTTTTTTAGTCTGTCCATATAGGACAAGTGTTTAAGGCCTAGGATCCTCTTTGTGAGGTAATTTTGCAGTCTCTCCAGTTGTTGCAGGTGTTTAGTGAGGTACATACTAAATGGGACATTGTACTCGATGATTGGCCTAATGAGGGAAGAGTAGAGGGAGACAATGACCTCTTTCTTCCTGGATGCAAAACCCTTAGTAATGAGATGTGCCACATAGAAGGACTTTCTGACCACAGTGGCAACGTGGTGGTCAAAAGAGAGGTTGCTGTCAACCTGTGTTCCCAGATCTCTTACAATGCCTTCTGTGTTCAGTGGACTACCATCAATGTGGTAATTCAAGGGGAACTGAGTTTTTCCCCAAGGGGGATGATGACACGTTTTTTGGCACTGAGCGTAAGGCCGTGGTTCTGACACCAGTCGTTGGTCTCAGTGAGGCCTTTTGTAGGATGTCAGCATCACTTGGGGAGTTAATAATAGCTCCCAGCTTGCAATCATCTGCGAACTTTGTCAACCAGAGACCCTTTGTGTTGGCCTGGACTTCAGAGAAGTGGATACCAAACAGGAGTGGACCCAGGACTGAACCCTGTGGCACTCCACTTGTGATTGGTCGGCAGTCTGACTTGGAGTCTGCTACTTTCACACTGTGGGTTCTATCTGTGAGCCAGTTTGCAGCCTACCTAGTGATATAGGTTCAACTCTCACACTAGCAACACACCTGCTGTAGTTGGCTGCTTCAGCACTGCTGCTTCCAGTCCTGTCTTGCAGTTTCCCGTTGAGATACAATAGTATACAAGCTTTTGCAACCATAGCTATTTTGTCCCTTGAAACCATAGGACTCTTATTCTGAAACAGATAGGATGCTGAAAAAATATATATTTCCTTAAATGTCTGTAATGTACACAAAAGGTGTTGATGGTATTTTAATTCAACATTAAAGAGATAATTTTCATATGGTTTAGGCTACTGCTGAGTAGAGTAATGTTGCTGTAGTGTTTTTGTTGTGGGCAGTGGCTGCTGTAACCTGCATGAACATGCATGCTGAAGTAAGAAACAATAGGTTCTGAAATTGCCACGCATCCAGAGTGGCCCATCTAATGGTGTCCATAATCAATTACATCATCCACCTTTCTCCCTCATTTTCAGAAAGGAATGAATGATATTTTTGCTGGGGTCCAATAGTACCAATCATCACTATTGGACAACCTAAGGTGGAGAGAATGCTAAAGAAGCATGCAGTAAGCACAACAGACCAACTTGAAAAATAAGTTTTTTTTCATGATATTGTTGATCAAGATCTTCTAAAATACACTAAAATCCTATGGTCACTATTGGCAATTTCACGTAAAATCATAACTATACACTGGAAAAATGAGGCTTCGCCTACATTCAAGGAATTTGAGACTTTAACAACAACAGTTGCTCACATGGAAATATTAACAGTGAAGAACAGAACTAAAAGATCTACTTCTTACTATTACTCTTGGATGAAAGTACTGGAAATACTCGAAAAGATCGAAGAAGATATATCATCTTATGTTTCTAACTTTATATAATATAGAATGTCAATGTTATTTGCATAGACACCAATGTAAATAGTTATATAATGGTTTGAAGTTAGTAATGTTTTAGAATTGTAAATATGTTATTTATCTTTATTTCATGTAATGTTTAAGACATCTTATTTGAAATAATAAAAAAAAAATATTTAGTGGAAGATCTTCTAAAATCACATTCCTTATTTTCTGAGACATCAAATGCATTGCAGATTATACTTTACACAGATGAAACAGAGCTCTGTAACCCACTAGGATCCTTTGCATCTAACAAATTGCTCACAATGTACTACACCCTAGGAAATATAGACCAAAAATGCAAGTCTAAACAGGCAGCTATCAGGTTACTTGCCATGGCTAGATCAGCAGACCTCTGTCAATCTGGTGTAGATGTAATATTGAATAGAATCAAGGAAAATGTGGATGCATTGTACATTGGGGTTAAAATCCAAACTGTTCATGGAGAGAAGAAAATATTCAGTGCCATGATTTCCGTCTGTGGAGACGCCCTGGCACAACATGAACTTGTCAGATTCAAAGAAGGTCTGGGCTTTGCCTACAGTAAGTAGAGACACTGCGAATATTCTGTTGAGGACATGCAGTTGCACTTCAGTGAGGATGCATATACCAAAAGGACATAAGCATATTTCTTGTTGATGCTAGGTTTTATTTTTTGGAATATTAACCATTTCAAACTATTTGCTTTGACAGAAATATCATGGCTTATCCAGCGGAGGCC
Organism: Protopterus annectens; assembly: GCF_019279795.1. NCBI lineage: Eukaryota > Metazoa > Chordata > Ceratodontiformes > Protopteridae > Protopterus > Protopterus annectens. The sequence continues at coordinate 1,568,831,022 of NC_056741.1, forward strand.
ACATACTTTGCACAGGCCACTGAGTGAACAGATTCTGAAAAGCTGGATGATTTTACCTCTTGTTACACAATTTGCACCAACAGCCAAACTTTTGTACACATCAGATACTATCTTGGGGATGTAGTAGAAGTGTACAACAGTTCAAATGACTCATAGTGTATTCCCAGATATAAAGTCTCAGTTCACACTGACTGCTACTGAGGATATTTCACACACACGCACACACACACACACACACACACACACACACACACACACACACACACACACACACACATTATCAGAAACTGCTTTTTCCCATTTCAGGGTCACGGTGATCTGGAGCCCATCTCCGGAGGGCATAGGGTGCTGGGCAGGGTACACCCTGGACAAGGTGCCAACTCATGCAGGGCACAGACTACAGCACTCACTCACACACCATAAACACAGTCAATTTCACATCATCAATTCACCTAACCTCCATGTCTTTGGACTGTGGGGGGAAACCAGAGTACCCAGAATAAACCCACGGGAACACATGGAGAACATTGAAACTCCACCCACATGGAATTTGAACCCAGAACCTCAGTGGTGTGAGCATGAGTGATAACCCCACCAGGACCATGCCACCCTAAGGATATTTTGAACAAAAAAATAGTGTGCAAAGTTGCTATGCTCCAGTAAAAATGGAGAAATTTAGTTACAAATGGTTAAAATGCCTTGTTTGCATGTTCTGGTGACATCACCATCCAAGCCACATGTTCTTCATGTCATCGGAATCGCAAGCAGTTGTATCTTTTACTATCACAAACTGCATTGTTATTTGTGGAGATTATGATATTATTACCATATTTGTACTGTTTAGCTACTTTTCAACACGTTTTACTTTAAGTTTGTTTGTGTCTTTTGGCTTTTCCCTGTTAGGGGTCGCCACAGCAGAACTCCGGTCCTCTAATGATTGGCAGTAGATTTTTACGTACTGGCTTCCTGGGCCTAACGCACAACCTTCAACAAAGGAATGCCCATTCACGCATGTCGCTACACAGAATACGCTCTAAGTGAGAATCGAACGGGCAATGTCTAACTGTGAGGTGACAATGTTACCGCAGCACCACCACCGCAGGATACATGTTTTTCTTTAAGTAGACGATCTTTGAGTGGCTTGAAAGGTGCCTATAAAATGTTGTACTATTTCTGCTTGTGTTCATGTTGACCAGATGAAGGGCAAACTTTATTTTTCAAATATCTTACATCAATAAAGGTTGACTGAACAGATAAGCCTGTTCTTAAAAGACGTGTTGTGCTATTTGAATGTTTGCAACAAATTAATGAAGAGGTGAAAGAAAGATACTTGAAATAACAAATTCTGACCACAACAAACCAATTACGTATGCTTGAGTATGTTTATAAATCTTATAGTTCTGGTTTTAAGCATTTATTTACTTCGAATCAGTAATAAAATCTCAGTAATATGTTTAATAGTCTCATTAAGATAATTAAGGACAAAATGGCTTGAAACAAGCAAACTTCTCTTACATAAAAACTAGAAAAATCTTGTCAAGCAAAAAAACAAGCATTATTTCCTTGATTTAAGATATTTAACCTTGCATAGATTTCACTTTTTGCAGTGAAAAAACTGTGTAAAAAAATCTAATGTTTAACATTTAAATCACTGTTACAATTTTCTGCTGTTTGGGGTTTACCCCAGAGACTGGCAGCATTTAAAGTTTAAGAATGCCTTCCATATACACTATCCTTCTCTATCCTTCTGGACCTTGAGGGAAATTGCAATATAAAGACAGAGCACCAGTTTATTTATAGCTTTTTTGCTTCCGAAGTGAGCTCCTCCAGCTGGTCCCATAGAACTATTAGCTAGCAATCCTCCAAAGCTGGACAGATAAGTCCCCATTGTGGAACTGGAAAACTTTCCAGTAAAATTTATTTTTATAGATAAACCTTGTATTTTTATAACTAAAATGTTGTTTTGCTAGTAAACTGAATGTTTTTATGGAATTCATTGCATTTCTACGAGATCTTGGGTGTAAATACTTATGTGATCTTTTTCTGTAAAATAATTCTCTTTTTGGCAGAATTTTCCTACTGATTGTGTAGGGTTATGTTTCTGGGAAAGCATATTGTGCTTTTGTGGACTGTCAGTGGATTACTTGCCTGAGTAGTCTTTGTTCTCTACTTTCCTTTTAATGACTCGTCCATGCTGTTCTACCTGCCTTTGAAATCTCATTCTTGGCTTACCTGCGGAGCAGTCAGTGGTCTCTGGGATTTTACCTTCCCCTGTCCACAAGAATAAGAAAGATGTTATGGAGTCAGTGGGTGTCAGGCCAGCTCCTGTTGGCCTCAAGTGCTGGTGGGTGACTCTGCTATGAATGCCATTGGTTCCTCAGACCACTCCTCTTTTCCTCTTGGCCACTCTGATATTGCAGCTACAGCCACCAAGAACTGTGTGATAGCCACATCCTTTGTCAACATAGGAATGCCATTGGTATACAAGGGAGAACCATTCTTGGTCTCAGGAGAAGGGGTAGGTGAAAGGCCTTCAGTCAGATGAGATGATTAGTTTGCATACCATGGTGTTGGTTATTTTCTAGGGAGTTTCCCAAGAAAAGTGAGCACAGTGCAAAAATCTTGCCTTCCTCTCTTTTTTTTCTGTGGACAGGCAAGATTAGTAGGGATTTTGCTTGCATACTACTGCTGCAAGCAAGAAAAGAAAAAAGTTTGCTGTCCTTCTGACTTAGATTGTCAGTGAAAAAAGCACGCATTGCAGGGGGATGACAGTGTTTCATGAATTTCTTCTTAGTGTAAACATTCTGATTCTAAGGAAACTATTGTTTAAGTTTACTGTCTAGAAGACATTTCTTTTTCTAAGACTTTATCTAATATGAGTGAGGCTTTTCAGTTTGGGCAGAACAAAATTCCTATAGTACAGAAAATATATTATGATCTGTTACAGCTGGATGTTCCTAAATCTGCAGCTGTACCTATTGTCTTGTCTTTTTAGAGAATGTTTTTTTCACTCCTGCTAGTTTGTCTCACATTGATCCCCCAGCCCCAAGGATGGATTATACAGGGCTCCTCAGACTCATAAGTATTTTCTCCAACCATAATGCAGATCCTCCAGTAATTTCTTCATATAGAACTGCTTCTGCTTAACAGATTGTTTTCTGCTGTTTCTTCCCCTCACCCTTCTTTCATTGTTACCAACCTGGCTCTTGTGGCCTGTCTGTGCTAGGTCTACCAGCTCTTTCATGCCCCCCCTCGACTTATTCCAGTAACCTGCTGGGGCTCATCATGGATTTCAGCCAGCAGGACTCAGCACCACTGTGCTTCTAGCCGGGGGGGGGGGTACTTATTACCCTACCCTGTATCCCCCTCCCCTTGTGGCAGCAGGGTACAGTTCTGAGAGGGTGTGCACTGTGAAGATCCATGGCATATAATCTCTGCTGCAACTCAGCCAGCCCCACTGCCCCTCTGAGCACACCTCCACTAGTGATGTCCCCGGTCTCCACCAGGGATCATCATCTAAGATGCCCTTGCCTCCCCCTCCCCCCAGGATGGGTATTCCCATCTCTTCATGCCACTTAGTCAGTCACCCGAGACACTTCTTGCTCTCAGGTTGCCTGGGTCATAGTCAGTGCTTTATCCCTCTCCACCACTGTTTCAGCTTGCTAAACAGATTAGTGCTGCTAACCCCATTTCCTCTAACTAGGATAGGAAAGTATTTGACAAAGTAGGGAAGAAAATGTATTCTTCAGCTATGTTAACTTTGAGGATTTTAAACTGTCAAGCTCGTATATTAAAGTTGTTAAAACATTTGCTACCTTTTGAGAATGAGCAAAAGTTTGTTGCTAATGTTCATATGAGGTAAAAAAAATAGTTGAAAGCCTTTTCAACATCTTCTTCTGATGTTACTAAGCATATTTTAAAGTGTGCTGATGATGCTGATGATTCTTCCTCCTTAGCTGCTGCTTCTGGGTCAGTAATGAGAGGAATGGCCTGGATTCATTCTCAAAACATTACTAAAGATGTTGACATTGAAATTTTACATTTTCCCGTAGACATGGAAGTCCTGTTTGACCCTTCAGCAGCTGAGGTACTAAAGAAGTGTGATAAAAGGGGAAAATCGATTCAAGGAGGGACTAATATTTTTCAACCCTTCATTTTTAAAGCAAATAAAAATTTCCTTTCCTCCTCAACACCCTTTTTCAATAAGCAACTAATGCAGCAGGAAGTTGTCAAACATGAATTTAAAAAGCAAGGGCAAGGAAACACCAAAAAGAAGGGAAACGCCTCTAAAATCAAGGGAAGTCCTTGCAGTCAACATGACTATTTCCCTGTTCAGACTCCTTCTCTTCCCACTTTGGTAACCAGTCAATCTCTCTCTCTCTCTCTCTCTGTCTCTCTGAGGATTAATCTTCCCTTTTGGTACCAGAGTGTGACAGACATGTATTTTAAATGCTAATTCAGCAGGGGTGTACTTGGCAGGGGGAATCCCTCCCCTCCAGGGGATTTCTCCTTGCCCACTGAACCAAGTCTTCTTATTTCTTCACATTCTGCTTAAAATACTTGCACAGTGAGTAATAGAATCAGTGCCTTCAGTGCCTCTCTGCCAGATGGGCAAACGTATTTATTCAAAGATATTTTTGGTTTCAAAGAGGGAAGGATCCTGTAGGCCTGTGCTAGCCATTTCCATTCTATATCGTTTTGTCAATATTCTAAAGTTCAAAATGCTTTCCCTTCAGTTTCTTTTTCCTCTTCTTCCTTTTCTAGATTTCATATTAAAGCTAGACTTAAATGATGCCTATCATTACATTCCCATTTGCAATAATTTCAGATTTTTTTAAGATTGTCTGTGTCTGGCTTACAGTATCATTTTTATGTCCTGCCATTTGTACTGTCCACTGCTCCAATGATATTCTCCAAGTGTTTGGCTCCTGTAATTGGTTATTGCAGACTTAAAAAAATTCACATCTTAAAATATTTGGACTATTGTCTTATCTTTGTGGTCTGTTTTTCCATCTGTCAGGATTATTTAGTAACTGTTCAGAATCTTCTACTCAGTCTGGGTTTTCATATCAACTTTTAAAAATCTTCTTTCATCACTTCTCAGGGGACTTATTTAGAGTTTCTTGAGTTAAAATGGCAATTTTTTAAGGGCAAATATTGCCCCAGGTATAAATGACAAAATATTTGTTAAAAGTTATTTGAAATGTAAAAATTTTTAAGGAACAAAGTGATAAAGTTTTTTTTAAACGTAATTTTATGTATTTAGCTATGTAAGTTTTATGTGTTTATAAGATGTCATTGTTGTGGTGATCAGCTTCTTTAAATTTTAGTTGAGTTAAATGAGAGTTTTGATTGAATGGAACCAGAATTGATGTCATCAAGTATTTTGCATTTAAGAGGAGTTGTTCATTTGTTATTTATTCTGAGGAAGTTCTTAATAAAAGAACAAAAGCACGTAATCTATTCATTATGGAGTACCTATTTTGTGCCTTTTTGTATTCTTTCAAGTGTTACTTGGTTTGGCCGCTTTTTATTTTTACCTTTCACGGGATTCTTTGTCTGTGATGTCTGCCAGATTCTGTCATGGGAAGAGCCTCTCTTTCTCCAGATAAAGTTGGGATGTTTCAACAGTTCTTCCTGAGTTTTTCCAACCAGAACCACGCATGTGCAAGGGAATTTCTCAGGGTTTTAGGGTATGTCACATTTTTTGATTCATGATGCTTCCCATAGCCAGTCTCCACATGAGGAAAATCAAGTAGTACCTCAGGTCAGTCTGGACTCAGCATGGGTATCTTTTATCTTTTCAGATCCTTGTTTTGGGATATGTAGAAAGTGATATTTTCTGGTGGGCAGACCAGATCTTTGGCATTAAAGGTCTGTCATTCTCCCTCCCAGTCCCTTTCCAGTCTGTCACTACAGATGCATCAGATCTGGCATGAAGAAAGGTTTCCAAAGGGGTGAAAGTTGAAGGTCTGTGGAACCCTTACGACAGACATAAGAACATAAATGTAATAGAGATGTTGATAATCATAAATACTTTGAAAGCTGTAAATCATCTCTCATTCCCTGGACCCCTGCAAGTTTAAACAGACAACGCCATGATGATGTGGTACATCATGAAACAAAGGGGGTACAAGATCATAACCTCTTTGAAGACTAGCTTTGGTAGTCTGGAAGATAGCAACTCAGCTCATTTTGACTCTGCAGTCTTCACAGACCCAGTCAGAGCAACACCTGGTTGTAGACAAGGTAAGCAGGACAAAGACAGACCCTCATGATTGGAAATTTCACCCTGCGGTATTTTAAGAATTGGTCCATCTGTGGTAGGGAATACATTAAGTAGCTCTATTTACCACCTATCAGAACAGACAGACAGCTAAAGAATTTCCACTCCAAGATTCCTTGCAAATAGGTCTGGAAGACAGATGCTTTTTCATTTCCATGGACAAGAATGTTTTTGTATACTTTTCCTCCTTTTACACTGATATTCAGAAGGACTGCCCAAGAATAGTAGTGATAACTCCCTTTTGGACCACGCAAGAATGGTTCTCCCTTTTTTCCATCTGGTCAAGAGCAATTACCACAGGCCTCCCCACAGTCTGGATTTCCTCACATAAGAATGGGATTGTTTGATATACCCTAAACTGAAAACACTTCAGTTGATTGCCTGGATGATAGATTGTTGACACCCTGTAGGCACCTTTTTTCCGGGAACATGCAACAGGTAATAAAGGAAGCTAAAAAAAATTGCTACTAGAAAATCATATATGTGTAGGTGGAAGAAATGTTCAAGTCAAGCAGTTTTTGAAGGGGGTTTTACATAACTATCTGCCTAGAAAACAGGTCGCTCCTCCTTGGGATCTTAACTTTGTGTTTGAATAATGAACACTTCTTCCATTTGAACCAGATCATTAGGCTGATTTGAGGTTTTTGACTTGGAAATGTGTGTTACTTATTGCTTTAAAGTTTGCAAGAAGAACATCTGAGTTGCATTCTCTTATGATAAGTCCATCCTACCTCGTTTCCATAAGGTCAATGTTTCTTTGAGAAAAAAAAAATACTTCTTTTCTCCCCAAAGTGGTTACAGAGTTTACCTTGAGCCAATCTATTAATCTCCCTCAATACCTTTCAGAACCTAAAAACAAGGTAGAAAAACTCAAAGCAGACAATTTCTAGATGGTTGTCTCATGCTATTTCTTTGGGCTATTCTGACCATAACAAACTCACTTACAGGCAGGATTCATGCCCACTCTGCTAAGTATTTGGCTGCTTCTGTCGCTTTTTGAAAGTGGTAGACTCTGGAAGTATTCTAGAGGCATCAACTTGGTCCTCTGTGCAAACCTTCACAAAGCATTACAAACTGGATTAATTTTCCAGGTCCAGCACAAGCTTTGCTAGGACCATTCTCCAGGATCTCCTCAACTGATTCCTCCCTCTGACCTTTATAGTTATAAGCTTTGGTAATCTACAGATAAAGCTTAGGCGACTGCAGCACTGAGCAAATACTGACGATACTATATCTGTGTGCGTAAACTTAATGTGACAGTAGATATTGCAGTAGATGTCTGCTGCATTTGCCATCCCTGCCCTCCATTCCCCTTGTTTTGGGTTAGGCAGATGTTCTAATAGATCACTGATGCAGTAGCCATACACTCCATTCATCCCTCTTGCTCTGGGTTAGGTGTATTGTCAGTATGTGGATATTTATACTCATTCTATATATTTACTAATGTTTAGATGTATGTATATATTGCTCATCATTCCCACTGCCTCAGTAGCATTTTTCGATATCTGCCAAGGTAACTCGGTAAGGGCTTTTAAAAGCTCAGACTCCCCTCCCTATCTCTTCCTGTGACAGCTGATTGGCTGAGCGTATCCTAAGAGGGAAGCCTTCAGTAGTCACAGGAAATGGAAGTTCAGGCTTTTCCCCATCCAAAGAAGAAAGTCCTCTAACACTTTGTAGGATCCAGTGATGGTTTTTCCAACTTACTACTCAGATAAGCCCCATTTGGGAACCCCATTCTTCTCATTTTATTATTAGATTTATTATTTTCTTTCTATGTTATATTTATTTAAAATTTATATTTATTTTAATATTTTATTTATGTCAGTGCTTACAATAATTACCATGGGAATTTCTGCTTGAAGCAATGTTTATTTGACTTCTATCTTTCACAAATGATTGTTTTTACTGTTTCCAATGAGACTTTTAGTATCTCTGTCAGAAGTGCACTATATTTGTGCTGTTAGACACTAGGGGCTGTCTCACACAGTTAGAACTGAGAATTAATTGTTCCTGTGTTTACTGCTTTTATGCTGTTTTAATTTCATCTTTTGACAGGAAAATATTGCAGAACTTGAATTTTTTCAATATGTATGTATTGTTTACTATATGTATGATTGTCTTCTGCATATTTTAACATCAGATAGCAATTTTACTGCAAATTAAGTTATTTGAATGTATTGTAGAGATTTTACTCTTGAATAAGTTTAGTTGTGTGGTGGAGGAGACATAAAGTGGATATAAAAAGTGTACACATCCCTGTTAAAATGCAAGTTTTTTGTGATATAAAAAAAATGAGACCACAATAAATCATTTCAAAACTTTCCCACCTTAATGTGACCTATATAACCTGTACAATTCAATTAAAAAACAAACAAATATGTTAGGGGGAAAAAACATAAAAATAAAAAACGTACATTAAGCTGATTGCATAAGTGTGCACACCCTTAAACTAATACTTTGTTGAAGCACCTTTTGATTTAATCACAGCATTCAGTCTTCTTGGGTACATACCTGCCATCAATTAAAGAGCCTCTGTTTAACCGCAAATAAAGTTCAGCTGTCCTAGTAGGATTTTCTTGACATTTACTCAGTTGCCTGCTACATCAAGAGCCACGGGTGGCAGAGAGCTTACAAAGCATCAAAGGGATCTCATTGTTGACAGGTATCAGTTAGGAGAAGGGTACAAAAAAATTTCTGCACCATTGAATATACCATGGAACACAGTGAAGACAGTCATCAAAAAGTGGAGAAAATATGGGACACAGCGATGTTGCAAAAAACTGGACCTCCCTCCAAAATTGATGAAAAGACAAGACGTAAACTGGTCAGGGAGGCTGCCAAGAGACCTACAGCAACAGTGAAGGGGCTGCAGGAATTTGTGGCAAGTACTGGTTGGGTACATCATGTGACAACAATCTCCCATATTTTCCATATGTCTGAACTATGGGGTAGGGTTGCAGGACAGAAGCCTTTTTTACACAGAAAAACATCCAGGCCCTGCTCAAATTTGCAAAACAATGCATAAAGTCTCCTAAAAGCATGTGGGAAAACGTGTTATGGTCTGATGAGACCAAGGTTGAACTTTTTGTTCACAATTCCAAAAGGTACGTTTGGCACAAAAACACTTTACATCACCAAAAGAACAACATCCCCACGGTGAAGCATGGCAGTGGCAGAATCATGATTTTGGGTTGCTTTTCTTCAGCTTGAACTTGGGCTTTAGTCAAGGTGGAGGGAATTATGAACAGTTCCAAATGCCAGTCACTTTTGGCGCAAAACCTTCAGGCATCTGCTAGAAAGATGATGATGAAGAAGAATGTCACCTTTCAACATGACAATGACCCCAAGCATGCATTCAAATCAACAAAAGAATGGCTTCAGCAGAAGAAAATTAAAGTTTTGGAATGGCCCAGCCAGAGCACAGACCTAAATCTAATAGAAAATCTGTGAGGTGACCTGAAGAGGGTTGTGGACAAGAGATGCACTTGCAATCTGACAGATTTGGAGTTCTTTTGCAAGGAAGAGTGGGCAAATATTGCCAAGTCAACATGTGCCGTGCAGATAGACTCCTACCCAAGAAGACTGAATGCTGTATTTAAATCAAAAGGTACTTAAGCAAAGTATTAGTTTAAGGGTGTGCACACTTATATAACCAGCTTATTGTAAGTTTTTTATTTTTTATATTTTTTCTCCTAACAGATTTGTTTGTTTTTTAATTGAATTGTACAGGTTACAGGTCACATTAAAGGTAGGAAAAGTTCTGAAATGCTTTATTGTGGTCTCATTTTTTTATATCACAAAATGCTGGCATTTTAACAGGGGTGTATACACTTTTTATATCCACTGTACTTATTGCCAGAAACATTAAGTGCTTATTGTGACATATTATCCAGTAATGTCAGTTTATTATTTTAGCTGTGTTCTCTCATCTGACTTGATGAATCCTAAGTCTGGCACCCACCATTAAATCTGATTTCACCTAAAAAGAAAAATATGCTTCAGCCTACAGGTAGTGATTCTATCAGGGTCACTGCTTGGCCCACAGAAAACTTACCTTCTGCCATGTTTCAGTCTAGCATAGTTTGCCGGCTACTATGGTACAGGGTTTAAACACATCTTCTGTGGCTGTTCCAGTACCTGGTACAGGTATGGGAAATCCAAACCCTTTAGGTGCATAAGTAGTCTGCAGTAAGAACCCCCTTGCCAAAGATAATTCTCTGTTCCCAGATATTTTATCTAGTAGCGAAGTTCACAAGAAAACAAAACAGAATCTTTATTATATAGCTGATAATTAGATTATTAGATTATAGCTGTTTATAATGCCAGTGCAGTTTCCTTGGCTAAGAGTGTTCTGCTGACAGATGTTTCTGATGGTTGTGTTCGCATACATGGCTCTAGTGCTGGTTTGGCTAAAGACATTTCTCTTGTTTCAGAGAATGATGAGGAATCTGATGAGGGCAGTGGTAATTTTCTAGTCGACACTGAGTCCATTCACTCATGATTCTTCAGAAGGTGAACCTGAGTATAAGTCCAAACAAGTGTTCACCTTTCCTCAGATGATTGGTAACATTAGTGATGTTTTTGCTTGGGTGCAGTCAGGAACTATCCCAGAGCTAGGCAGAGTATATGACCTTATAGAGGATGAGATGCACAACACTCTGTCTATTCCCCCTCCCTTACTGGCCCTGGAACAAAGCTGGCTGCAGAACCCCAGTATCTATTCCAGCAGTCCCTTAAAAGGGCCCAGAGAAAATAAAGGGTTTCATTGGATATGACAGGTCTCTTTTCTCATTTGACTGTTGACCCAGCTACGGTCTTCTGAGCTGTCTGCTTAAATAAAATGTCTTTGGCATCATCTAATCCAATACCCTCTGATAAAGAGGGAAAATGGTATGATCTTTAAGGCAAAATAATATCTCTTTCTAGTAATTTAGCCTTTAGAATGTTAAATTATCAAGGCTATATATATAAATTTATTTTACAGTGTGCATACAGTTTGGATGACTTTGCTGCATCCTTACGTATAGAGGAAAAGTCTTACATGAATGAAATTGTTTCTAATTTGGCTCAGATTCTGGAACATGCGTTTAGAGATGTACTTGAATGGGCAGATACAGTCTTGAGAAATGCTGCTTCTTCTGTTGTATTAAGATGGTATGCTTTGTTACGGAACCAGAAAATACCAAATTATTTAAAAGCCAAAACTGAATACACCTTTAAGTTCTGAATTGGTGTTTGGGCCCTCTGTTACACAAATTAAAAAAACAGTGGGATGCTAGAGTCAAATTAATGCATGGGGTATCTGTTATTCTTCATGTAGACAAGTTCTTCCCAAGCAAGGTTTCTTCCTTCAAGGGACAGAACAAACAAAAAATCCCAGTCAAATAAACATCAGTTGTCCAAAATAAAATGGCAGGAACATAATGCTTTGAAATCAAACAAGAAGGGTTGCTTTCTGTAAAAGAGTCAACCCCCTGCAAAGGAATGACAGTGTCAAGTCTCAGGGCACTTCTGCAACCCCCTCCCCAAACCCTTCCCTTTCTTTCTCCTTCTTCCAGGCTCTCTCTCTGTCTCAACCCTGCAGTCTGGCCACAAGTAGTCTCAGACAAACGGGCTCTGAGAATAATTTGAAGAGGGTATACTTGGCAGTGGATAGAAAATCCTCATGATTTCAGGTGAGTTCTTCCACACCCATCAAGCCAGACAAAGCTGTTTCCCCCAGGGAAGCAGGGATCATAGAACCAGTGCCTGCTATGCACAAAAGCAAAGGGTTTTACTCCAGAATTTATTTGGTACCAAAAAGGGAGCATTCCTGAAGATCTGTCCTAGATTTTGCACTTTGTAATCTCCTTTGTAAAAGTTCTGAAATTCAAAATGCTCACCTTACAGCTGGTCATAGACTTGCTTCCAGACCACTGTTTTATGGTAATTCTAGATCTCAAGGACATTTATCATCGTATTCCTGTTGCTCCCAATTTCAGGAAATTTTCAAGATTTGCTGTATCTGGTTTACATTATTAGTTTTCTGCATCACCCTTTGGGATATCTACTGCACCTCAAATGTCTAGAAAGTATCTGGCCCCACTGACTGACTGTTGTAGAAACCTAGGCATGCGCATGTTTTTCTTATATAGATGACTTAATGAGTTGTGCAGATTCTGTATCCAGGTACTTGGAGTCCTCATACAAAGTCGCATCTCTCCTCTCCCATCTGGGCTTCAAACTGAACCTTCAAAATTCCTTCCTCATGCCCTCTCAATAAATTGTTTTCATTGGATGTTTGATAGGCATTACAATGGTTGGTCTTCCTTCCAGAAGACAGGGTATTTTCTTTGCTTTCTCTCTTCTAGACGTGGTCTCTGCAAGAGAGTTTCTCCTAATTCTAGGCTTGTGGTATCAGTGATCCTTATGATTACACTAACCAGAGTACACACGTGGAAAATCCAATGGTACTCAAAGAACTGTTGGACCCAGCACCTTCATCTGTTGGGTTTCCAGGTACAGGTACTGGTACTGAGATTTCCGAATTAAGAATTACAGTGATTAAAGGATTAACTGTGCCTAAATGTAGGGCTCCCTTTTTCTTTTCAGACCCCAGTTCATTCATTCTACACAGATTCTTCTGATTTTGCATGGGGATCTGTGTCCATGAAAGTTCAATTGCAAGGCTTGTGCGGTCGAAAGTACATGCCGAAGCACATACGTGTAAAAAGAGATGTTTGCTACTTATGGACTCCAGGTCCTTCTGTAGTGGTTACAGGCAACACTACCATGATGTGGCACCTCAATAAGCAAGGGGGAATAAGGTCATATCCTTTTTTCTGGTTGGCAGTGATGGCCTGGGAGTTGGCTATTTGTGCATTCTCTGACTTTTCAGGCCCCATACATTCTGTCAGAGCACAACACTGCAGCAGACAGACTAAGCAGATCCTGGACAGATCCTTACGAGTGGAAACTCCATGTAGAGGTCTTCCAGGACTTGATCCAGATGTGGGCAACACTGAAGTAGATGTGTTAACCCGCTATAAAGACAGACAACTGAAAAAATTATTTCAAGACATCCTTGCAGTCATGCTTGAAAGATAAATGCTGTATCTTCCCAAGGTTGGGAATGTTTCTGCATGTATTTCCACCCCTTCTAATTATTTCCAGGGTACTTCTAAAATTTCAGAAAGCATTACATAAGGTCATTGTAGCAACCCCGTTTTGGCCCACGCAAAGTTGTTCTATCCTGATCCAAAAAACAAGGGAGAAAAGATTCTACATACCCTGGTATGGTGTTATTCTAAATGACATAGCTCGGGTACTACCTTAACAGAACAAAGCCATTTAGGAATGCTGAACAGCTGTTTGTCTCCTATATGGGGGAATAAGAGAAGACAACCCATATGTAAGCAAACTATTCCATGATGGTTGCCCTCTGCTATTCTTTTCTGTTACTTCCACTGTAGTAAATTTCTTCAAGGTTAAGGCTCATTTGACTATGGACTTATTCACTGCATTGGCATGTTGGAAAGGGGTAGAGTCTAGAAATACTCTAGAGAGAGCAACCTGGTCATCTCTTCATACCTTCATAAAGCACTAAAAACTGGATTCCTTTTTTAAGGTCCAGAGCATGTTTTGCTAGGACCACTCTGTAGGTACTCCTGGATCTTTAGTCTTTCACCTCCCAGGTAGAGTAAGCTTGGGAATCTACCCAAAGTGCCATGGAAACAGTAGGAATAATAAACATAGTACAGGTATGCAAGTTCTATGTATGTAGATGTTTGAATTTCTCACTGTCTAAGTTGCAGCACCGACCTGCCAACCCTCAGAATTTGCATAGTTGAGGTGGGTTTCAGCTTCTTTGATTCAGTTATTGATGGATTTGGTTTCTATATGGTACAGTCATTGGCTACATATTTACTCTTGTTAGGTGACTCTGACTTCAGGTACTTTACTCCTTCTCTGTGGAAGTGAAAATTCCTGAACACATACTTCCTGTAACAGCTGAAGGCTTCCCTGCAGGATGTACTCAGCCAATCAGCTGTTATAGGGGGGGGGGGGTCTGAGCTTTAGAAAGCTGCCCAGTGCTAGATTGCCTTGGCAGATAACTCAAAATGCCACTGTGACAGTGAGGAATTTGAACATCTTCTGTTACAGGTAAGAAGGAGAATTGTACTTTCTCTTTTCCAAGCATTTTCCCTTTAAGGGCTTTAGCCTCCATTCTTCAGGCAAGAAAGCTTGAAGCTTTTGACACCCTAAACACTGCTTTTATGCAACTCTCACTAAGCCTCATAGTAATTGAAGTTTGTAGAAGATGCCCTGTAGCTTTGAAAATTGGCCAGCTGGTCATATTCTTGGCAGAATATAACCCATAAAGCTTAGGCTACTGCAACAGTGAACTATTAGAACATCTGCTGTTATGGTTAAGCTCACTTATACAACTGCACTTTTATCATGAATAGTGGTAGACAGGTGCAATGAGTAGTCAGGATGAACGGTCCTGACTAAGACAACTGATTCATTAAAAAAATAAATCTTAGGATATCTGGCGTGAAGAAAGAATGGGCTAGTTGCAACACCTGAGCAAATAGGACCAACTTGTGGTCTTTTATTTTTTTTTGTGTGTGTTTTATTTTATGTAAATAGCCTCTGAGCACTCACTCAAAAATGATGCTTTAAGTTTATACCTTTTGGTTGAACTAAAGGTCTGCAATGAGAGCTGGCCATCCTAAACTTAATTTTCATTGATTTAATATCGTTTTTAGTCATTTGTCTAAGTTAAGGCAACTTAAACTATTATTATTGTGTGTGTGTGTGTGTGTGTGTGTGTGTGTGTGTGTGTGTGTGTGTGTGTGTGTAGATATATATATATATATATATATATATATACACACACACACACACACACACACACACACACACACACTTTTTTTTTTTTTTTTATAGCTACAGTATCTTCATCATATCTTACTTGGCATACATAACTTGAGCAACTGAACACCATGACATTAAATGAGTCATTAGAGGCATTCACTCATTTGTAATATACACATTATCATTTTCAGGATCATGGAGGAACAGGAATCTGCCCCAGCAGGTTTACTATGAAAAGGGCAATCGGACTTCGTTTGAGTTTCATAAGTCCAAACACCCAATTCGACATGAGGAAATAACGAAAAAAAAATGTTGAAATGAACAGCATCGAATGCACTCTTAACATTTGCTGTTGTGAATTTCAACATTTTGAATGCAGATCGTACTATAGTGGGGATCAGGAAATGTACCCTTTCCAAAACTGTAGTGGGATCTCGTAGTTTGTATATATAAGTAGCAGGGGGTGTGGAGGTGCAGCCCCCTACATGGGGTGTGCAGGGGGGCTCACCCCCCTGCAAAAACGTTCTTTGCTGTTGACCAGAAGTGTGATATTTTCGATAAAGTCAACATTTCTGAGATGTTGACTTTTTCGAAATACCTCCTTCAGTCTTTATTTTTTGTTCTGTTATTTGATTTCTGATATTCCGGTTAGGAAATCTGATAACTCGCCCAATGTCAGTGTGAGTTTTTGATAGTAGACCACCCAGCAAGTAGCAGCTACAAGCAAGAGAACCATTCCTAGATGAAATGGCAGTGTATTGCAAAAACACATACATGTGCATATACACACACACACACACACACACACACACACACACACCTTAGAGGATTGCCAGTTCACCTTTTGCTTTGTATTTTATGATGTGGCAGGAAACATACTTTACATTGGAATGAAGCAGACCATCGATGCTTCTCTAGCACTGACAAGTGAATTTACTGATAGAATTCATAAAGAAATATATGCAGTAATTTCTAGCAAAATGCACCACTAGGACGCAACATTTTTTGATGCCTACAAGTATGAGGAAATATTGATGTGTGCTCGCTCACCATTTTGTTATTTTTTATTTACTTTTTTTTTTTTTTAGCAGAACAAGCCAGTAATGCAAGTAACACCTTAGGAAGTACAGTGAGTATACATGAAAGTTTTGCTCTACAGCTAAATTTAATTGACTATTTAAATGATTATCAGCATTGAGTAACCGGATATCATTTTAATAGCATGAGACAGCAAAGGTGAATATGGAACTTGATTTCCTGAATGAAACCTTAAATGATAACATGACAAAGTTGCTGGAGTGCTTAACAGACATACAACGTTTAGAGCATGACATCAGACAGTGGGAGAATCAGAGTGAGGTAAGTACCACATTTTCCACATATTGAGGTATCCATTGACTTTCTAGAATGCTTTTAAAAATAAAATGTTATCTGGAAAGAATAATGACATGAAGCAAATTACGAAATAATAAAATTCATTAGAATGTCAGCACTGAGTGATGTCATTTGGAGAAAGTTGTTAATACTGATGACATCATTAAAATTATGCACAATTTCAGTATACTACCATGGTGGTGCAGCGGTTAGCGTTGCCGTCTCACAGCAAGAGGTTCTCTGGTTTGATTCTCGTCTGGGGTGCCTTCTGTGTGGAGTCTGCATGTCCGTCATGTGGGTTTCCTCTGGGTGCTTCGGTTTCCTCCCAAAGACATGCTGTAGGTGGATTGGACACTCCAAATTGGCCCTAGATGAGAGTGTGTGCGTACATGTGCCTTCTGTGGAAGGTTTGGCACCAGGCTGGCAACTCGGCACTGTAAAACTCCACTGCCAGTCATGAGCAGACAGGTGATCTGCTGTGGCGACCCATAACCAAGAAGAAGAAGACTATTTCAGTATACTAGCTCTGAGTATGTAATGTTAAATGATTAGTATATTTCTACAACACAGTTTCCATATTCCTTGGCTACCTAACACTCATAACCTGTGTATCACTGTCATTAATGTATTTTCTTAACATGGATTCTTACCTGTGCGGCTAAACTTCTGTAACTCAATGCAGATTATCTAAAAGTTAATTTGTGATAAAATAATAAGATGTTTACCTATTGATTACTGTCTGAGTTCAAGTGAGTCTTGTTTTCTGTATGCAGTGACCCAGCTGAAATGCTGTGGCAAGGTCACAAACACAATGTTCACAACCCATATTGGCCACAGCAAGGAAGCCAAAATCGTGTTTCTTGCTGAAGCTGAAAAGCTCTGGCAGTCCCCTTAATTCAATGGAAACAAACACAAAAAAGCTTCTTCCCTTCCACAGCAAAATGCTTTGTTTCAGTAGTTCAATAAAATATCATAATTTATTTCTGAGTTCCAGTGCTGACCTTCTCGGATCCTGCCAATTGCATCCCCTAGCACCTTGTGCCTGGAAAGGGGTCCTGTCTGGTGTTGCGCCATTTTGCATGGTGTCTGAGTGGGAAATATAAACATTGATTAAATAAAAGATGTTTTGTCCATCTAATATTGAACTGTTGTGTGTGTAGGTAGGATTTGCTTTTTTTTAGGAGGAAACCAGCTGACAGACTTTTTCGACTTCAGCAAGAAGTCTGATTTTGGCTTTCTTGCTGAGTGAGTATATGTAATTGTAGCCGATGTGGACTGGTGGTATTTTGTGACCCTACTACAGCATTCTGATACTTCCTTTTGAGAAGGAATGAACAGGAGCACAATAAAGCATCAACATACATTTTTTTGAATATGCAACACAATCTAGAAGATTTAGGATTTTGCTTGGAAATGCTTACATAGATATTTCTAAACCCCAAGTATACTCAGTAGACTAGAGAATTTTTCATTTGGGAACATGTTTTCTGTTAGTGTAATGAGTTGGCAGACTTTAAAGATTCGCTGCAGACTGCTCTGTCAGAGATGCCGGGTGAGCAAATTGGTGTAACCATGGAAATTATTTTTCTAAACTGTGATACAGAATATAAATTGCCTAGACATAGTAAGGCCTTGCTGAGTCTAATTATGGTGGTTGCCAAAAGAAAACAATTACTGGAAAATGGAAATCAAAGTCTAAACTAACTGTACTAGAAGTAGTGACTATAGTGACAGAGATAAAACAACTTGAATTGGGATCTTAGAAAAGGGTACAAGCAAATTACATAGGGAAAATGGGAACTTTGGGAACAATATATACAGGGGAGGAATTAGGTTTAAAAGAAGGCAGGACTTGAATGAGCTGTGTAATTGTTGACTGACTATGACTCTGTAGATTAAAAGGGATGTATAATGTTTGCAGCTAAAATTGTGTCAGTATTGTTTGTGATGTAAAATGCTTGCAGCTAGGATTGTGTCGATATGGTTTATTTTCATTTATATAAATGTATGATTGCCTGTGTCATAAGTGAGAATTTAATAAAGATGTTTCTTGTTTAAAAAAAAAAACATGCATTTTTTTTTTTTTTTGTGCTGCTGTCAGTCAAAGTCAGTCACAGTAACTGTCGACAGAAAAAAATTCCTTCATGGCTGCGGTCATATCCATGCCTATCAAACTCTTAGAGCAAGAAATCTGAACAAAGCCTAAAATAATGGGGGGATAAAAGCCCCAAAATAGGGACATATTTTAAATATTGATTGTATAAACTTAGACAGTTGATAGAATAACAAGATTTGTGTTAGCAGGCATTTTCTGAAGGATATGAAGTCTGAAACCCAAATGTATGCCATTATTTAGTGACTTCAGTCCTCAGTTATTTGCTAGAAAACCACAAATTTTATGAGGAACAAACTAAAAATGTGAGACAAAAATCTGGACAGTTGAGAGATATGTCACATCAAGTTCCTTTTAGCTTTTTATCTGTGTTTGTCTCATGCTGTCCCATATGACTGGTTGCAGACATTTTATATGGACGTGTATCCTTACATAGTATTATCTAATGATGCTCATGATATTGATCACTGCTGCAGTGGCATTAGCTGTATGGATTATATCTTGCTAAGGATATGACAGCCAGCCAGCTTCCAAAGCTTTAAGGCACATTCCATGCACCCACACAGTCAGGCAGCTTGAGATGAGCTGAATAAAAGATAAGTTTGTGCACCAAGCCCTGCCTCCCAAGAGTACACTCCTCTGAGAATTTTAAGGATCGACATTTAGCTTGTGCTGTTCCTTTGCTGGGCAGATAAGTTCCTTTTAGGGGTCAAAATTAAAAAAAAAACTTCTGCTTAATAATTTTGCTTGTTATGTATACTTTCCTGCTCATGAAAGTTATTTTAAAGCTAGGAGTCTGTGTTTTAATGGACTATAATGAGACTACTGTACTTTTAAACAGAAGTACTCTTTTTTTTTTTTCCCCTACAGTTTAAAAGTTGTTTAAAGTAACTGAAAGAATTTTTTTCATGTGGCAGCAAAGGTGTTTATCTTACTTCGTGGGGCTGGCATAGTGTCTTAAAGGGCTTTTTACTGTTTTTGTCTAGGGGAAAAAAGTGAATTTTTAAATAGTATTTGTTTTTTTTTTGTTTGTTTTTTTGGCATCTGCTGCTTGTTTAATTAAGGAAATGTCACGCTTCTTGTGTCCATTAAGAAGACGTTCAGGCTTGGCTGTTCGTTTAAGTAGTTTATTCTATACAAATACATCAGGATCAATAGCAGGAGCATTTAACTTGAACTATCTAACTGACTGACCACATACTTGCATGCTCACACTCTGGCTGCTCACTCAAAATGTCCCTCTTGCTTGCATGTGCCCTGTACTTATATGCACTGTGGACTCACTGGAAAGCTTCTTAAAGGTATATCACACACTCTGATCTACATCCTCGCTCTTTACTGAGCTGTCTCATATAAACAGTGACATTTCAATAGACATGCAATTATACAGACAGCAATAAAGAAAAACAGCAGTCATGTCCAGGTTGCCATGTATCTGGAAGTAGGTTTCAAGATGCAACCTGATCGTGTGACATCACAGTTAGGACTGGGTTAAGCAGCAGGGACAGTCACTGGGGAATGTTATGCTTGAGGGAGTCTCAGGGATTTTCTCAGTAATGGGGATTGCTGATGGAATGTCCTTTGGAACAGGAACATTGGATAAGTCACTCTGAGAACTAGAGTCTTTGTCACAAGCAAGATAGTGTAACACTGGTTCGGGTACCAGTAACAAATGCTTCCGATTTTGTCTGAATTCCATTCCTTGTGATTCCACAATGTATAATCTCGGCTGTTGACAAAATTATTCACAAACTCAATGTGGTCAAAACCTTTTGACGTCTGCATCCTCACTGTCTCCCCTTTTTTCAATGAACTGAGTGATTTGCTGGTTTTATCATAGTAAGACTTCTGGGGGAAATGCTTTTTCAACAGTTGGACCATTACTGCTTTGTTGCTCTTAGCGTTTGGAACCAATAAATTACTGCTGATTGGTAGTTTGGTTCTAGTTTGTCTCGACATACGTCTCTGGGCAGGTGAACCAAGATGTTTATCACGAGGAATGATGTGAGAGTGTTCAATCTCGCCTTTGTTTTTACACATGGGTTCGGAGCCGATCCTCGGCTCCGTGCCGGCCGACTGCAAGCTCTGCATCGAGAAGAAGCTCGAGGACATCTAATACCCACAATCCCCCTCTGCCTTTACCCCAGATCTAGTTTGCCGCTGCTGCATACGCATCGCTGGAGGCTAGCTCGAGGCTTTTTACAGATAAGATTTATCTATTCTGGTTAAATTTTTCAGAAACTTCTTTAAAATCTAGTCTTTAAAGTTAGAGTACGGTGTGTGAGTGGATTAGAATTCTCGGTACCTTAGATTAGTTTAACTTAGTTAACTATCTGGTATAGAGTGTTTCGGGGCCTACCACCCCTACTTGGATCACTTTTTGACTAAAAATTTGTTGTAGTCTTGCTTTTCTTAAGCAAGTGACAATCGGACTTTCAAATACCGGTTTTGACATTGTTACTGGATTGACTTACTGGACTGGACTGTCTCTTTCTCTTGTTATTATGTCTGAGAAAATAAAATCTGGCTTCAAACTTTGTCAGTGTGGCCAAAAGATGTCGGTCACAGACAACCACAGTTCCTGTGTCTACTGTCTTGGCCCTCTCCACTTACAAGAGGACTGTTCTATTTGTCACTCTTTTAGTGGGAGGGTCATGACAGATAGGCGCAGGAAACTGATGGATAGAGGATTGTTGAAACCCTCTTTCCAGGAGGCTCTGGATGCTTCAGACCAGGCATCCAAGTCTTGAAGTCGGGCGTCAGAGCCAAAGTCATCGGCTCCGAGCTCTTCGGGTCTAGTTAGATCACCGGTTCCACAGACTTCGGGGCCGAGTGTTCAACTGTTGGCAGTTTCCGAGCCTCGAGTCTTGGAACCGGTGACGGAGCTCCCTCCACTTTTTCTTTTAAAAAATACAGTATTTAAATTGATTTAAACTGTGTATGAAGGAGTGTTGAAGGAATTTTTAACTGGTTATTCTGCTCTTCAGTTATTCCCACCCACCCTGTTTTTGTTTTGGTGTTAATCTTAGTGGCATTGAAACTGCCCGCCCCTCAGCCTGCCTCTGGGCCCATCTCATTTGCTCACTCAACTGAGTGCAGTGAGATCATATTCTGATTTCAGGCACTCCTACTGTGTACAAAGAGAGCATCTGGGAAATAGAAAAAAAAAAAATTAAGCTTATTTCCTGCCTTTCTTGTTAAGTGGTACAGACTATTTGTAGGCTTCTGAGCACCCAAGCCCTTCTGTGTTTGAGGGAAGCCTTCTAGCTTGTTTTTTTTTTCTTGTAACTAGCCAGTTTTCTAGTTTCAGCACTCAAATCTGTTTCTTTGATCTCAGCACTTGTTCAGAAAAAAAAAAAAAAAAAAAAATTTCAACTGCTTTTAATGAACATGTGTTTTACCTACTTCTTTTACTTTTGCATCATCTTAAAATACTCAATTGTATTTATTACTGCTTGGTGTAACTCATTCTAAGCCTTTTGGTTTAAACACTTGGGCTTAGGACCAGTTAGTTGTTTTGCACTGAGAGGTTTGTGGTCTGCACTGTTGTGGCAGAACAGGTAGCTTACATCCTTCTAGGTTGAGAACTGCTGATTGAGGGCTCAGTGTCTGTTATTCTAAAAGTGTATTAATTCTGGTTTAAGCACTTGGGCTTTCAAGCCAGTTATTTTACATTAAGAGGGTTCGTGGTCTGCACTCTTGTGGGAGGAGAGGCTGGACTCTGCCCTTCTGAGCTGGGAATTTCTGGTTAAAGGCTTATAGTGCATGCATATCTGAACTGTTTCTTACTGAAGTTGGTGCGCCTTGTTTGCTGTGGCATAGACTGGATTCGGGCCTGCTGGATCTAGCTTTGTTTGTGTAACTTGAGCACTAATCCAGACATTCTCTAAAGTATTCAATGGTATTTATTACTGCTTGGTTGTAACTTGATTAAAGTGTAGCTATCATTCAAGTCTTTTGGATTAAGCACTTGGGCTTCAGACCAGTTGTTTTACATTAGGAAGGTTTGTGGCAAGCACTGTGGTGGCAGGACAGGTAGCTTTCATCCTTCTAAGTTGGGAACTGCTGATTGAGAGCCCAGTGTCCAAGTGTATTAGTTCTGGTTTAGGCACTTGGGCTTCAGGCCAGTTATTTTACATTAAGAAGGTTCGTGGACTGCACTCTTGTGGGAGAAGAGGCTGGACTCTGCCCTTCTGAGCTGGGAATTTTCTGGTTAAAGGTTTATAGTGCCTGAATATTTGAACTGTATCTTACTGAAATTGGTTCACCTTGTTTGCTCTAGCATAGACTAGATCCAGGCCTACTGAATCTAGCTTTGTTTATATACTTGTTGTTTGTTTGCTTGTTATTTCCTGGAAGCTAATTCACCTAATACGCAACTTCTCAGCGCTTCTGTGGATCACTAGTGATATCTGCATTGCTTACTGTACTTATTTCCTTGTTTCACTTGAAAGAAAGTTACTGTTTGTCGTTTTTGCATTTAGTTACTTGTATCACATTGCACTCAAGTTACCTGGCACTTGCTCACTAAAGCAATTATATAAGTCAGCACTAAAAATTAAAAGCACTACACCCTCACTCCCCACTGGCCCTTGTTTTCAATTAAGGATTTCCCAATATTATTCTAGCATGTCCAAAGGTCAGTTGTCAATCTCCTCTCCGGTCCAGCTGGTGAATCTGGGAATCTTGAGGCAATGTTATAACTGCCTCATGTACACAGACAACCCTCTCCTCCTCCCACATAACACAAATACTTAGAGATGCAGCTATTTAGCCAAACTGGAGGCTGAGCTCTCTCAACTCAGGACTGGCAAGACCAGACAGGAGGAGAAGGCAACTACACACACCACAAAACCAGCCTCACATAATGCTACCACTCCACTGAATCAAACACATAAACACACAAAGACATACTGAGGCTCTGAGTAAAATTTACCTAAACAGCAGAGGCCTCCAAAGCAGACACCCAAACAACTGCTACCTCAAGACACCCCACAAGCAACACATAAACCACAAAAGCAGTGTGCAAAGCAGTCACAGCCCTTAAGGCCAAATACAACACCAAACATACTTGTCATAGGTGACTCCATAGTCAGACACACTGACGTCCCACTCACCAGGCTGAACAAGGAGAGGGTCACAGTAAGCTGCCTATCGGGCGCTAGAATCCGCCACATAACACAAGCACTCGGGTCACTCCACAGCAAGTACAAATATGACACAGTCATTGTCCATGCTGGTGTGAACGACCTGAGACACCTCCCTGGACTGCATGAAAAGAGACATAGAGGAGCTCTCTGATTATGTAGCCCAGGCAGGTATGACCCTAACCCTGAGCAGTATCCTTCCTTCACCAAGAATGATGCCACAATATAGAGACAAGATGATCAGCTTTAACAATTGGCTTAATGTCTGGTGTCATTCAAAGGGGTCCAGTGTCCGTCTGCCTGGGATGACATGCTTGACAAGCCACGCTGCTTCAAGGGACGGCTTGCACCTGTCACCCCTGGGATTCCGGATATTGGCTAAGGCTCTTGCCACCCCATAGTGCCTTTTTAGGCAAGGCTCAAATTCTAAACCTACCACCCTAGAAAACAAAAATGGGAAGAAATTGAGGGTAATGCTGCTCAATGCCAGAAGTCTAAATCTCAAAATGCACGCACTCGAGGCCCTTCTCAGTATGGAGAACATCGATGTCTGTGCTGTAACTGAAACCTGGTTCAAGGCTCCTGAGAGCACCCCGGCACTATTAGGTTTTACCTCATATCATGCGTTCCGCCCCAAAACCCGGACCACTCCACAAAAGGAGGTGTATCCATATTCATAAAGGATACTCACACCTCCAGGTTGGTGGCAACGCATGAAGCTCGGAAACCATCCAGGTGCAACTAACAATAGGCAAAACTGCTCTACAAATTGTAGCATGCTACAGGCCACCCTCTCAAACTCAGGAACCCCACACAGCCTTCCTGAAGACACTGGAGGGTATAAATGTATCTCCAAACACCATCATATTGGGTGACTTCAACTACCCGAATATAGACTGGGAACATTACTCAAGCCCTAACTTTCTAGCCCAACGGTTCCTGGAGTTCATAAATTCAAATGCCATGGAACAGCTAGTCACTGTTCCCACGAGAGGAGAAAATATACTAGATCTCATTGTCACAAACATGGGGACAAAATGCTCCACACCGAAGTATATCCCTCATTGGTGAGATCTGATCATAAACTAATCTCACTGGAAATCCACATCCCACCCCACCCCAAACAAAAAGACCATAGTGAAGAACTCTCTAAAGCAAACTTCACACTACTCAAGACTGGTGTGGTATCCTTCAAGGCCCCTGAGTCAGAGGAAACCACAACCCAAGCTGAAGCCCTTACAAATGCCTTCTATGAACACCTCCAGGACTGCATGGATCAGGCAATCCCAAATAAAACCAAGACTCTTTCCACAAAGGGCAAACGTCCAGTCTGGTGGACCCCAGCCATTAACAAACTTTACAATAAGAGGAGAAAGCTATTACATGATAGAACAAAATCCATAAAAGGGAAGTCACCCCTGATCATTATTAGTAAAAAAATACGAGCACTCATAAAATCAACTAAGGCCAATTTTTGAGAGAAAAATTGCCATGGATTCAAAGGACAATCATAAGGCCTTTTTCAGCTATGTTAGGAACCTGGGTGGAAACTCACAGATATGCTCAGAATTAGTCCAAAATGATACAAAATCACTGAACCCACAGACATTGCCAACATACTGGCAGCCAGGTTCAGTGCAAACTTCATACCCCTCTCCCTAAAGGAGAGATAACTATCCCAGCCGAGTGTAGCCTCCCGGACATCTCAAATGCGCAGGTGAAAGCTGCTCTCTCTAAAGCTAAAAACACAGCATCAATGGGACCGGATGGTGTCCCCGGCTGTGTGCTACACGAGCTAAATGAGGAATTAAACCTGCACATAAGGCAGCTGTTTAATCTCAGCCTTACCACAGGATACATGCCCAAGGAGTGGCGTACGGCAACTGTGGTCCCACTCCACAAAGGTGGCGCCTGTACGGACCCTGGTAATTACTGCTCCATAAGCTTAACAAGTCTAGTCTGCAAAGCTATGGAGAGGATCATAATGGAGCTCATAAACAAAGATATAGGGGACTTGCAGACATTGGACCCGACCCAGTTTGGCTTTGTCAAGGGAAGGTCATGCCTTTTGAACTTGGTCGACTTCTTCGAAATAGTCACCAAGGCCATTGATGAGGAAAGGCAGTCCATACAGCCTACCTTGACCTTGCAAGCTTTCGACACAATACCCCACTCGGGTATTGTAGAAAAACTTACCAGCTTAAATGTAAACCCATATGTCACAAGATGGGTTGCAAACTGGCTTAAGGACAGAACCCACAGGGTTAGAGTTGCTGGCGCTGTGTCAGACTCCAAGCCGGTCACAAGTGGTGTCCCACAGGGCTCGGTCCTTGGCCCCTATTGTTTGGCATCTACTTCTCAGAAGTACAGGCCAACATGGGAGGACTTTGGCTGACAAAGTTTGCAGATGACTGCAAACTGGGCCATAGTGGAAAGTGCATCGACACTGATATCCTTCAGAAGGGACTCACGGAAACAGATAGCTGGTGCCAGAGCCATGGCCTGAAGTTAAACGCCAAAATGTATAGTCATACCCTTCGGGAAAAACAAGGTAACCCCAAGCTACCATATAGGTGGCAATCCACTAAGCACAGAAGAGGTTATCA
The DNA here is from genome assembly GCF_019279795.1 of Protopterus annectens. NCBI lineage: Eukaryota > Metazoa > Chordata > Ceratodontiformes > Protopteridae > Protopterus > Protopterus annectens. The sequence continues at coordinate 1,568,857,407 of NC_056741.1, forward strand.
GGGACCTGGGGACCCAGGTTGACAGTGGCCTTTCTTTGACACTCACATTGCTAAAGTGGTTAGAAAGACCTTCTACATTGCCCACCTGATCATGAAGGGATTCACATCCAGATCTAGTGAGGTCATTGTTCCCTGTACTCTTCACTTATCAGACCAATGATCGAGTACAATGCCCCATTCGGGATGTATCTCACCCGACATCTGCAGCAATTGGAGAGACCCCAAAAGTTCCTCACCAAAAGGATAAAGGGACTCCAAAATCTGTCATATGCTGCCAGATTGAAGAAACTCCAGCTCTATTCAGTCGCATACCGTCTGCTCAGAGGTGACATGTGCCTGACATACAAGGCCATGTCCAACCCGGAATTAATGGACATGCTCTACCTCAAAAAATCCAAATCCACCAAAACCACTAGAGCAAGCGACTTAAACCTTAGCACGGATATAAATAGGACGTGCTGGAGGGATAGATTTATCACTCAGAGACTCCCTATGCTGTGGAATAAAATCCCGGTCCATGTGAGGCAGAGCACCTCGCTGACTCTGTTCAAGAGAAATCTAGACCTGTGGATGGGAGATCGTAGGTTTACCCCGGGAATCATCTCTGGGTCACTGCTGGACAGAGGCACAACAAACTAATGGGCACAGTATTTTTTCATATAAGGGGTGGCGTAAGCCACAATAATTTGGGCTAGGCTTATAAATGCCTTAGGGCAGATAGCCTAGTATAAACCTATGAACCTATGAACCTATGAACCTATGCTGAGGTCGGCTCCGTCTTCGATCCCTTCGACTCGTTCTTCTAGGCCCCTTTCCGACACCGATGTGGACCGTGTGGTGCAGAAACTGATGGAGCATACGGCCCTATCCAAGCTTATCTCGGTCTCCTCTCAGTTGATGTCGAGACTTGAAGGCCTGCCACTATCTCCATCTGTTCCTCCTCCGAGACCTGCCCAGTCTTCGGAGCCGGAAGAAGCTGAACTGATGATTGTGGAGCCCTCGGTGCCAGAACCGTCTTTTTCTCGGTCGGCACCGTTCACCTCGACTCCATCCGATCCGGTATTGGAGTCTCGGGCGAAGATCCGCCTTGGTTCCGGGACCGAGTCGGACCGATGTTTCGTTCCGACGCTCCCTCGGGCCTCGCACGGATCGACTCGGTTCCCTCGGGGTCGGTGCCTTCGGCTCCTGTTTCGGGGATTCTTCCCATTTCTTCGGAACCGGGAGATACCTCGACTCGGGACCCAGGGGCCTTCGACCTCATGAGGAAGGTGTTGTCTACCCAGACAACCACATCAGCAGGTACAGCTTCTCCTCCCCACAAAGGACCGTTATCCTCCTCTGCACCCACGGCCACATCCAAGCGTCGGGCACCAGTGTCTCAGCCACCCCTGGAGGGTGCCCCCTCTTCCTCAGAGGCTTCTTCGGATGCTCCCCACGAAGAAGTCCCTAGGAAAAGACTGTGTAAGAGGAGACACTTGGATTCTCCACAAGAATCCTTGACATCTGATACTGACTTAGATGAGTCAGAAGGGTCCCCTAAGTCACCTTCAGAGGATGTCTCTTTTCTGACATCTTGGAGATCTTAAAACAGAGGTGACTGGCAAGCCCTCCCCTTCTGAGGATGAGTCAGTTTTGCTGAAGGCATTTGGTGCCCGCCTTCCTCCTCCTGGGTCACTCCGCCTTTGATGAGTTAATGGAATTAATTGCTCAAGGGCGTGGAGACTCCTGACACGGTGGAACCAGTCCCTAGGAAGCCAAATAAGTACATTACGGCACCACAGGACAAAGCTTACCTCACCAAAGGAGTTCCAGTAGACGCCATGGTGGTGGCAGCGGCCACGAAAAAGGAGATGTCGGAGTCTTCCTCATCTGTCCATCCGCCTAACAAAGACTCTAGGACCATGGACAGATACGGCAAGCGCATTTTCAGTTCAGCGGCTTTCTCTATGCGTTCCCTGAACTATTTGACTCATTTTACACGTTTACAGAGGGATCTAGTCAAAGAATTGGGAGATACCCTCCAGGGTACTACAGATGCCGCTGTCTCAGATAAAGTTACAGCGCATCTCAACACCCTTTCGTCCATTGTAAACTCGTCCATGAGGCTGATATCCTATGCAGCCGAAGGATCGAGTAGGGCAGCGGCTTCAGCGATTGCTCTTCGTAGGCCATCCTGGATGCGCTTATGTTCGTTTGCAGAAGCCTTCAAGTCTTCCTTTACTAACGCCCCATTTGACGGAGCCACACTTTTTGGCCCTAAAGTAAAGGAGACCCTTACCCGGTGTGAACAGGAGGGAAAGACTCTGTCTGCTGTCGGAGTCCGTTTTCCACCTTCCAGACCGTACCCCAAAGGGCAACGTGGGAAAATGTGGTTTCAAAACCCCAAGGATCTTTCCCAAACACACAGGGTGATGCCCCTCTAGAGGCAGGGGGGGGGCAGAGGTGGAAGACGCCGCCCTGGCGGCAGAGGGGGTCCGCAAACCAAGGTGACAGGGATAATCTCCCTGGCAAACCTTTTCAGCACTCCTGAGAGGAGGCCCGACTGTCCTGCTCTGGAGGCAGTCGGGGTCGCTAGCTTTTTACCCTCTGGCCTGGCAAAACCTTTCTTCACTAAATTAGGTAAAATGCGTTGTTACCTGAGGTTACAAAATCCCATGTCGATCCACCCCCATTCCAAAGAAAACTCCCAGATGTACCACCCCATCTGCGAGACCCAGCAGCTACAGAAATTTCAAAGCTGCTAGAAAAAGAGTCATCCAACCAGTCCCAGCGGACCAAATAGGATTCTGAACTTACTCGAGGGTCTTTTTAGTTCCAAAGAAAACAGGGGACTGGGGGCCGATTCTGCACCTAAGCCATCTCAACACCTTTGTCAAGAAGGAAAAGTTCAATGGTCACGCTTCAATCGATCCTTCCATTCTTACGGAAGGACGACTGGATGTGCTCGATAGATCTGAAGGACGCATACTACCACATCAAAATGGCCAGGGCGTCCAGGGATCATTTGCGCTTCGGCTGGGAGCCAGTCACTATCAGTTTGAGCCCTGCCCTTTGGTCTGACTACAGCCCCCAGGGTCTTCACCAAATGCATGGCAGTGGTAGCGTCTCATCTGAGGCGCCTAGGATTCCAGGTGTTTCCGTATCTGGACGACTGGCTCCTGTCTGCCACCACCAGGTGTCAACTGATACAAGCCAGGGATTACACCCTACAACTTTGTACACACCTTGGCATTTCAGTAAATTTCAAAAATCGTTGCTACAGCCATCACAGCATATCTTATTCACAGGAGCGGAATTAGATACGTCAGTTAGTTCTAAAACTTCCTACAGAAAGAATAGTAGCACTTCAATTCAACATTTCCTTCTACTGTCGTCCAAAAGTCCCCAGCAAAATTGTTCTGAAAGTTTTGGGTCTCATGGCAGCTTCCTCATTGCGATACCATTGGGAAGACTGCACATGAGAGTGCTACAATGGCTTCTGTTTGCACAATGGTCATTCCAACAACTTCCACTGACTCACGAAATATTGATAACGAAAACTTGCAAATCACACCTAATGTGGTGGTTACAGACTTGCAACCTATCCAGCGGAAGACCATTTGTGCTACCCACACCGTCAGCTTACGATAACCACGGACGCTTCCCTGATAGGGTGGGGGGGCATCTTTCAGGGACAGACAGTCCAAGGCGAATGGACCAATCTGGAGTACAATCTGCACATCAATGTTCTGGAGTTGAGGGCAGTGTTTTTGGCGTTGCAACACTTTGCTCCCCTTCTTCCTCCAGGGACCATTGCAGTTCAGACAGACAACATGTCCGTAGTCTGGTACATAAACAAGCAAGGGGAACCAGGTCTTACCAACTATGCAGAGAGGCCATGAGAATTTGGCAATGGGCAGAGTCCACGGTCGCTTTCTGATCGCAACGCACATCCCGGGTCATCCAACGTCATAACCGACAGGCTGAGCAGGGCAATCCTATTGCCCCACGAGTGGTCAGTCAAACAGTCAGTTGCGAAGAATTTTTCGCAAATGGAGCCAGCCTACCTGCGATCTGTTTGCGTCTCCAATGAACGCCAAATGCAGGAGCTACTTTGCCCTATTACCCCCTCCAGGGAAGTCCCCAGGGACGCTGGTGCACTATTGGCCCCCGGGTCTCCTATATGCTTTTCCTCCTTTTCCCCTGATTGCAAAGTTTCTACAGAAAGCCAACAACCTTCAGAGGACTATTATTCTCATTGCCCCGTTCTGGCCTCGTCAAATTTGGTTCCCCTTTCTATTGCATCACCGCATTCGGGGACCTTGGATGCTGGACCCAGAGCCAGATCTACTGACTCACTCGTCAGGAGTTCCTCACCCATCTCTAGAGTCTCTCCATCTAGCAGCTTGGCTGCTCCGCTTCCTTTAGCCAGGTCGGTTCCCTTACATCGGCGGTTCAAGATATTTTAGTAGCTTCTCATAAAGTTTCCACTACAAAGACTTACACCAGTAAGTGGAAACGTTTTGTCTTCTGGGAGTCACATCATTTGGACCCTGTTACAGCTCCGTTAAACAAGGTTTTAGAATTCTTGACTGAATTATTTCATGAAGGAGCTTCCCCGGCTACTTTAAGAGTACAGTTAGCTGCCATTTCTAACTATCATGTAGAAGAATGTGGTACGCCTATTATGGCTCACAGACTTTGTAAAGCCTTTTTAAAAGGTTCTTTTCATATCAGACCACCAGTCAGAAGTCCGACATCACCGTGGAATTTAAACCTGTTGCTCTCTAAATTGATGTTGCCACCCTTTGAACCAGCTTCAAGTTGCACATTGAAGTTTTTGTCATGGAAAACATTATTTCTAGTGGCCATTACATCTGCTAGACGAGTGTCTGAGCTTCAGGCCCTTTCGGTCAAACATCCTTATTTAATATTTCATTCTGACAGAGTATCCCTGCACTAATCCATCCTTTCTTCCCAAAGTTTGTTCTTCTAGTAATATTAATCAGTCCATTGAATTACCCACCTTCTTTAAGAACCACTCTAATAAATTGGAGTATATGTTGCACAAACTGGACGTCCATAGACAACTCAGATTTTATTTGGATAGAACAAAAGATCACAGGAAATCTGATCAACTATTTGTAGCTTTTGCTGACAGCAGAAAGGGTCTTGCAGTTACGAAACGAACTCTTTCTAAATGGCTAACTGACTGTATCACATATGTTTATGAAACCTCTGACCAAACATTATCAGCAAAACCCAGAGGACATTCTACCAGATCAGTGTCTACATCTTTGGCTCACGCAGCTCACTTACCTTTAGACACTATTTGTGCGGCTGCTACTTGGGCTAAACCACATACATTTATCTCTCATTACAAAGTGGACAGGGTTTCTAGGGATAGGGCAACCTTTGGTTCCACTGTGCTCAAGAACGTTCTCCCTTGAGTTCCTCAGGATCATGGAGCTAGGACGCTACCCATGTGTAAGAACAAAGGCGAGATTGAACACTCTCACATAAAGAAGTTATGTCCTTACCATAACGCTCCATGTGGAGTGTTCATCTCGCCTTGGTTATTACACTCCCACCCTTCCCACCCTTAGGAAGAACGTTCGATTTGGTGCCTGGTCTGGAGTATTCTCCTTCTGCTGTTGCAGTATCAGTGTTACTATCATACCCTTGGTATGTTTGTATATATGTACTTATGTATATAGTTTGGCATGTGTGCGTGCTTTATGTCTGGTTTGCTTGCAAACTAGATCTGAGGTAAAGGCAGAGGGGGATTGTGGGTATTAGATGTCCTCGAGCTTCTTCTCGATGCAGAGCTTGCAGTCGGCCGGCACGGAGCCGAGGATCGGCTCCGAACCCATGTGTAATAACCAAGGCGAGATGAACACTCCACATGGAACGTTATGGTAAGGACATAACTTCTTTTTTTTGAGACTTAACAAGTTTAGAAAAACATTGGTATTGTCACGTCTGGATTTCTCTAACAGCTGTTATGCACTTTGAACTGCACTTTCAGCCAAACCGTTTGACTGAGGATATTCAGGACTACTCATAATATGAACAAAGTCCCACATTTCTGCAAAGTTCTTGAACTGCTGACTTGTAAACTGTGCACCATTGACAGAAATAACTCTGTGTGGACTACCATGGACAAAAAAATGTTGCTTCAACTTAGTATTTACAATATTTGAAGTTAGGTTGGGAAGTAAGTCAATTGTGAACTTATTGGAATAAGATTTTACTAACTCCAAATAATGTTGACCATTCCACTCAAAGATATCTGTGGTTACTGTCAACCAAAATAGTTCAGGAGTCTGGCTTAACCGAAGTGGTTCTTTCTGTTGATGTGCCTTTGTACTATTACATACTGAACAAGATGAAAGTACTTTCTCAATATCTCTTGACACAGAAGGCCAAAATTCTAGACCTCTCACCCTTCTTTTGGTAGAGTCATACTTTTGTTGCGATGATTTTGGAACAATCATTTTTCGGCCTTTCATGATGATACCATTGTCTGAAAACATCTCATCCTGTATGGAAAACAAGGATGCACTTCTACTAGTAAACAAGATTGCTTTGAAGGCCATCCTCTACTGATAAAGAGATTTAGTTTCTGGAGAATTGGATGTGAAGCTGTGTGAGTTCTGAGCTCATCAAGATGTGTGGTAGAAAAATTTCTTACTTCCATGACCTCAGAATCAAATTGGTCATTGTTACGCTGTTCTATATTTTTTTGGGGGGTGATCTGGATAAAGTATCAGCAAGATAAAGAAGTTTGCCTTTTGTGAAAACAAGAGTGAAGTTGTACTTTTGCAGTTTGAGCATTCTGTGTTGCAGTCTAGCTGGAGATGTATGCATAGGCTTCTCAAAACAGTAACAAGAGGTTGTTGGTCAGTTTCAATCTGGATAGGTCAACAGTAAATATAATCATGGTACTTCGAATATGCAAACAAAATTGCTAAGAGCTCTTTCTCAATCTGGGCATATTGCATCTCGGTCTGGCTAAGAGTTCTCAATGCATAGGCTACTGCTCTACCCACTTGAAGAATGATTGCACCTAGACCAAACTTAGAAGCATCACAGGAAAGAGTAACTGGTTTGTGAACATTATAGTAGCTGAGAGTTGGTGGGTTAGCAATTTTCTGTTTCAGGACATCAAATACTCTTTGTTGCTGTTCTGACCATGACCAAATTACATCTTTGCGTGTCAGCTCTCGTAATGGTGCTGAAAGTTGGCTTAAATCTGGAATGAACTTGCCTAGATAATTGACCATGCCAAGAAAAAGGGTGTAGGGCTTAGGCATTGTCTGGAGCTGGCATCTCGAGAATTACTGTTTGCTTTGAAGGATCTGGTCATAAAAGCCTGAACTGGTAAACAACCTACATAAGTTACTTCTCGTAGCCTGAATTTGCATTTCTGAGGATTCAGCTTAAGATTCACTTGACGTGCTCTTTCTAGAACATTCCTGAGGTTTCTGTCATGTTCGACTTCACCATTGCCTCCTACATGAATATCATCTACTGTAATAGCACATGGATAGCCCCCAAAAATATGCTACATCACACTCTGAAAGACTTCACTGGCAGAATTTATTTCAAATGGCATTTTCATAAATCTGTATCTTCCAAATGGCATACTGAATGTGGTTAGCAATAAAGATTTTTGGTCAAGCAAAATTTGCCAAAATGAACTCTTTGCATCTAAGACAGAAAAAACAGTGCTGTTTGGCATGAGGGCAGCAACCTCTTCGACTGTGTGCATTGGATGATGAGGCCTTTTTAATGCTTTGTTCAGATCTCTTGGATCTCCAGCTTTACTCTGTAGCATATCGCCTACTCAGAGGTGATCTCTTTCTAACATACAAAGCTATGTCAAACCCATAGCTGTTGGACATGCTCCACTTAAAGAAATCCCAATCCCTCCGAGCTACATGCTGTAGGCACCTAAACCTTGTCACCACAATAAACAGAACATGCCGGATAGATTCAAGTCCCAGAGACTTCCCATACTCTGGAATAAACTACCTATCTATATCAAACAAAGCTCCTCATTAGCACTCTTCAAGAAAAATCTTGATGATTGGATGGGAAATAGGAAATTCACCCAGGGGATCACCTCTGTGGCTCTGCTCGACAGTGGCACAGGAAAATAATTGTCTTGGGTGGCAAAAGCCAGGGTACCTTTTTGGCTGGGCTTGTATAGGCCTCAGGGCCTACCACCTACCTAGTACCTACCTACCTATCATTATATATTCTGATATCATCTGAGCTTTTCTTATGAGCAACCACCATGGAGGATACCCATTCAGTAGGTTCTTTTACTGGACAAATTACTCCTAGCTGCACCATTCTGTCTAGCTCAGCTTTGACTCTACTCTGCATAGCTACTGGAACTTTCCGTGCTGGTCTGATAACTGGGCTGACTTCTGGGTCTAACTTCATAGAGTACATAACTGGTAGTTTGCCTAGTTTGTCTGCAAAAATATCAGCGTACTCAGAAAACAATAGTTTGGGCGAAATTTGAGCTGTTGTCATGCAGGCTTAGATGGTGAACTTTATTAAGTGAAAGCAGTCCCATTTTCAAGCTGTCTCTGAGGCCTAATAATGACTGCACGTGTTTCTTATACCTCCCAACTGTACCGAATAAATCGTTTTTTACCAAGTTTTGGGGTCCAAATAAAGGGGTGCCACGATTCACGAGTGGCACCCCTTCATTTTCGACTTTTTTGCTGTTTTTTTTAATTTTTTATTTATTTTTCGTGGTTTGTGCTGACATCATCACGTACGCGATGACGTCAGCGCCGTCGGGGCTACCAGCCTGTCGGAATTGAGCTCAAGGGTTAACAATCATGTATTTTCAGCTGGCTTCTTGAATTATTGAATGAATGTGTGCACGGGAAGTCCGGATGCGAGCGAAAGCATTCGTTGCTGTAAATGGATTATGGAGCAATTCAGTAGCATACCATTTGTTCTCTTTTGGGATCTGCCTGCCTGTACAGAAAGAACGGAAAGGACTGAAGTAAGTGGTGTGTGTGTGTGTGCGTGTGTGTGTGTGTGTGTGTGTGTGTGTGTGTGTGTGTGTGTGTGTGTGTGTGTGTGTGTGTGTGTGTGCGTGGCGTGCATGCATTTTGCAAGGAAATTCAGAAAACACTTCCTGTAGCAATACATCTTCATAAAATATAAAGATAAACACAAGGTCATCTAAAATGTCTGGCTGATGATGCCCCTTAGCATGGATGGTATTAACTCATTGTTCCGTTATATATTTTGTTTGCTAGGCATTTTTATTGCTCAAATGCACGGTATGAATGACGGTAATTATTTATGTTTCTCCATAAGTTTGGAGATTTGCATTAATGACAAATGGTAAATAAAATAATTAAGATACAAGTTAAAAAGCTTGAATAACAAATTATTGCAGTTACTTGTTAGTTGTCTGCATTTTATCAAATGTACTACTTCTGATTTGTAGTGTCTTAGAACAGAAACATTTACCTGTTACAGGCTATGTGACTAATCAGTTTAAGTATATTGTTTTGGGTGCCTTGTATGAATTTCTATTCTTATTTGTGGTTCACTATCCTATTTTGTATTTCAGACATTTTCTGTGGCTGAGGTGAGCTGTTAGAATTGAGAACTATAATCAGTGCACTGATGCATCCACACTCAAACTTGCTTAGTTTAACAGAGCGGTTTGCTGGCAAAATAGTAGCAAGTTTTTGTCGTCTATCAACTGTTTTTCAGCCACTGATCTAGGTATAAAAAGGCCACCTCGAATAAGAAAAGCCTGAGTAAGCGTAGGTGACCTTTCTGAGGCACCATATTTGGTGGAATAAAGAAAAAGGATACTATCTTTCGGAGAAACCTATAGTACGAATGAATTAGGAACGTGGCAGGAATCCAACTGTGAATTATGCCAGCCCACTTACTGTGAATAGATTACTGAAATCAGTTTTTAGTAAACGAGGAGATTACCCTTCTTTCCACTGTTGTGAGACCGTTGAGTTAGTATATATAAATTAGGAATGCAATGAGTGTCTCCCCATGGGGCTGCTCCCCCATCAAAATTAATAAACTTTTTGCTGAAATCCAGTTTCAGCAAACCTGAAATAATGTATTTGCTGTAAGAGGACTTGTGCTGATATCACTCATGGGCTCATCGCAACTTTAACAAATGTTTGTAACAGAATGTACATGAACTGGAGTAAGCATATACCCCTGGACTGACATAATTTCAGATCTGAAGTAGGAGATTCATTTGTCTGCAACCTGTGGGTTATGGATCTGATATCGGATCCGAACTGGCATGGTTTTCCAGCTATGGATCCGAGCTCTCAGCTCCTCCCCTCACCCATAATGCCCTGCTCTCCCTACATGACCTCAGATCTAGTTTACCAGATTGGTTTCTCAAGCTCTTCAGCTAAGTGCTTTATTCAACCTTTTCTAGTGTTAAAATTTAAAATTTTTTGACAGTTTTGTGTGAAAGTTTAGGTTCCCCTTTTTGTAGTTAAAGTTGTTAGTTTAATTAATCTTTTTATTTTTAGTTTCCCTCGCTGGTAGCGTAGTGTGTGTTTGGGCCTGTGTTGTGTGACTAGTTTACTTTTACTTTTTTTGAGATTAGTTTAAGTAAAATCTAGGATGTCAGAACAACCTAAGGCTACCTGCTGATGGCCGCTTTGGTCTCGATGCCTTGGGGTTGAGCACCTCACTTCTGGATGTTCCATTTGTGCAGGGTTCAACCCAGGGCATTGAAGGAGCGGAGGTCTAAGCTGGTCCTGGTGGGACTTTTGCCCCGGACTCGGCTCGGCTTCCGCTCGCCGGGGGCACTGGTTCACGGTTCCCTCCTCTCCGCCCTCCTCCTCCTGGGACTCAACCTCCCTGTAGTGGTTGGAGAAGCACCATAAGTAGGGCCCTCCAGCCGACCTGAGGAGGAGGAAACCCGATCTCCGTCGAGGCTATCCAGGAGGCACTCAAGGCCTACCTCGTAGCCTCGATCGACTTATAGTTTATCAGATGCTGATCTGGACCGGATGATGAGAAGGTTCATCCAGGCCCAGATGCAGATGGGAGTGGATCCGACCTCTCGACCTGGATCCGAGCTTCCGGGGATCAGTGCTCCTTGGCGCCCGTCTGTGTCGGGCGCACTGTCCCCCTTGGATCCCACTCTTCTGATCCGAGGGGAGCCTTTGATGTAGTGGAGGGCCCTGTTGAGGGTTTCCCCCCCACCACTTTTCCGCCCGTCCGCCCGCCTCCATCTGCACTGGGCCAGGCTTCCACCATCCGCCATTGGGACAGCCAATTGTTCCTTTGGAACAGGTCACTGTTTGCGAGGAGTCCTCTGACAGCCCCCGGAGGATGGAGGCACATAGACTTCTCTCACTGAAGACACGGACTTGGAGGAAGGGTAAGGCTCCCCAAGATCAAGGATGTCTCCTTTGGAGACATCATGGAAATGTGGTCTGCCCCAAGTCTTCCTCAGACGAGTCCGTGTTCTTGGAGGCATTTCTCTTGGGTGTCCCTCCTGCCGACCCCTGGTGGACCTGATTACCACCAGGGCGTGGAAGGAACCGGACACCGTGGAGCCAATCCCAAAAGGCCCGACCGCATTCTTAGTCCCCCCATTGGAGTAAGGGGCCTCCGGTAGATGCCATGTTGACGGCGGCAGCCACCATGAGGGAACTTGCTCAGGAGAGTCCCTCAGTCCATCCCCCGAGCAAGGAGTCTCGGATGATGGACCGCTTGGGGAAGCGGATGTTTAGTTCAGCGACCTTTTCAGTAAGGGCGCTGAACTACCTGGCACATGTGATTAGGATGCAGCGCGATCTTATCAAGGAATACGCTGCATCCCCCCCCAGAGTCCATGTCGGAGGAGGACAGAGTTTTGCACTCCACCCGTATGGCCACTCTCAGGTCCGTCACTAATACCTCTATGCGGCTACTGTCCCATGCTACGGAAGGTGCCGCTAGAGCCACAGGGGCAGGCCTAGTTACCAGACATCAGGCCTGGCTCCGTCATTGTGATTTCACGGAGCCCTTCAAGGCGTCTTTTGCGAACACCCCCTTCGATGGTTCTGCCCTCTTTGGCAAGACTGTTCGTGATACCTTGACCCAGGGAAGACGCTGTCTGCCGCGCCGAATCCACTTCTCTGCCCCAGAGGCCCTATTCTAGGAACCAAAAGGGCCAGAAGAAGATGTGGTTCCGGAAGTCGCAGCAATCCATGGACAACCAGTCCTTCCGTGGCAGAGGAGGACAGGGAGGACGCCGCCCAGGGGCAGAGGGGCTCCCAGGAACTTCGGGTCCAGAGAACCTTCTCTGAATGGCCTGCCAGCAGCCCTGAGGGTTGCCCGGCTGCTCCACTCTGGAGGCAGTCGGGGACGTTTTAGGAGCACCTAGCGGCATGGGAGTCCATAACATCAGACCGCTGGGTCCTCCAAATCATATCCAGAGGATACCGTATCCCATTCGTCACAGGCCCCACCCGGTCAGTGGGAGGCAGAAATTGGCCATCTGCTAAAGAAAAGAGCCATCCAGCCTGTCCCCCAGACCAGATCGGATCAGGGTTCTACTCCAGGTTCTTTTAGTGCCAAAAGACAGGGGATCTAAGACCAATTTTAGACCTTTCACTCTTGAACCTGGCAGTTCCCAAGGAGAAGTTCAATGGTCACGTTGCAGTCTATTCTCCCCCTTCTGGGAGAAAATCACTGGATGTGCTCCATAGACCTCAAGGATGCGTACTACCACATACTAATGGACAGGTGCTCCAGGAGGTTTCTCCGCTTCCGGCTGGGAGCCAGTCACTACCAATTCCGGGTCCTTCCCTTTGGTCTCACCACAGCCCCCAGGGTGTTCACCAAAGTATTAGCAGTGGTAGCGGCCCACCTGAGGCTTCAGGGGGTGCAGGTCTTCCCTTACCTGGACGACTGGCTTCTTACAGCCCCAACAAGGCATCTACTATTATTGGCGCGAGACTCCTTTCTCCATCTAGCTCCCCATCTGGGCATCACAATAAATACAGGAAAATCAAACCTAGCACCCACGCAGTTCATAGACTTTATAGGTGCCAGGCTAGACACGTTAAGAGCCTTCCTCACTGCGGACAGAATTCAGAATCTGCAGCTCCAGGTGCGGGCCATTCTCCACTCCAGCTCAGTTCCGGAGGAGTTGGTCCTGAGGGCTCTAGGGTCCATGGCGGCAGCGATAGCTCTTCTTCCTCTTGCCAGGTTCAATATGCGCATCCTTCAATGGACACTCCAAGTTCAGTGGTCGTATCTTGCTCTTCCTATGCATCATCCCATTGCGATCAGCAAGGCTTGCAAGCGGTCCCTCCTGTGGTGACTCCACTCTCCGGATCTCCACGGAGGCCGCCGTGACCACGGACGCCTTGCAGGCCGGACGGTCCAAGGCACGTGGAACGATTTAGAGACCTTACTGCATATCAATGTTCTAGAGATGAGGGCGGTGCTCTTAGCGTTGCTAGCACTTCAGGCCTTTCTTCCCTTGGGAACTATTGCAATTCAGTCGGACAACATGTCTGTCGTCTGGTATATCAACAAACAAGGAGGAACCAGGTCTTACCCTCTTTGTCGAGAAGCCATGAGAGTGTGGGAATGGGCAATCTCCACCAACCGCTTTCTCATAGCAACGCATATTCCGGGTCGGTCCAACATTCTTGAGGACAAACTCAGTCGCACCATTCTCACCCCTTACGAGTGGTCTCTCAATGCTCAGGTAGCATCTTCGCACGGGAATTCCTTGTTGCAATCTTTTGCCTCCCTCAAACACCAAGTGCGACAGTTTTTCGCTCTAATACCTCCTCCCGGAGGTACCCCAAGAGACGCTCTGGTGCATGCTTGGCCACCCTCTTTATGCTTACCCCCTTGCCTCTGATGCTCCAAGTTCTTCAGAAAGCCTCTCGGTGAGGTGCAGAATGATTCTCATTGCCCCATTTTGGCCGCGGCAGGTCTAGTTCCCTTTCCGAAGGTCTCACTCACAGAATCCTCGTTGGATTCTAGATCCCAGTCGGCATGTGATATTTCACCCTTCCCTTATCAGCCCCGAATCTGGACAACCTGAAGCTGACTGCTTGGCTGCTCCAGTTCCACTCCTGATCAGGACTGCCGGTACTTCGCCTCCAGTTAAAGCCATGCTGGTGGCGGCTCACAAACCATCCACCAGGAAAGTTTAGCGCAGCAAGTGGAAACGGTTCTCCATGTGAGCAGCAAGGTCTAAACCCTTCACAGTTCCCCTTCCTCTGGTGCTTGACTTCTTAACCACTCTTTTAATGATGGTGCCAGCAGTTCTACGGTCAAAGTGCAACTTGCGGCAATTTCTTATTATCATATTGGTCACGACTCCAGTCCACTGACGTCTGCCAAATTGTGTAAGATTTTCCTAAAGGTACTTTTCTTCACAGGCCCCTGTAAAACAAGTGGTTCCCCTTGGGACCTTTCATTGGTCCTTCAGGCCTTGACCGCTCCCCCAACGAACCTGCTACGGTAGATCTGAAATTCTTATCTTTCAAGACAGCCTTTTAGTAGCAATTACCTCGCCAGGAGAGTTTCAGAACTTCAAGCCTTATCAGCCAAGCCTCCTTACTTGGTCTTTCATCCAGACCGTGTATACCTCAGGACCAACCCGTCCTTTCTTCCTAAGGTAGCTTCTGAAGCAAATATTAATCAATCCATTAACCTCCCTGTTTTCTTTCCTAAATACCAAAACAAAGGTGAATACAAGCTTCATTCCTTAGATGTTCACAGGCAACTTAGATTTTATCTAAACAGGACAGCTGGTCATAGGCAATCCGACCAGCTGTTTATTTCTTTTTTAAATTTAATTTGGGCAAGCCAATTTCCAAAGTCTCTTTGTCACGCTGGATTTCGCAGTGCATCTTATTGGCTTATCAAGCTTCTGGAAGGGAGGTCATGCCCATTCAACCCGGTCAGTTTCTACCTCGGCGGCCTTTAAGGCTAGGATTCCTCTGGATGATATTTGTTCAGCAGCCACTTGGGCTTCATCTCATACTTTTATTTCCCACTACAAGTTGGATATTACATCTAGGGTAGAGCATCTTTTGGCTCCGGGAATATCCTTCCATGATGGCTGCCCAAGATTCAGGTAGCTGGGGACTCTGAATGAATCTCCTACTTCAGATTTAGAAGTTATGTACTCACCATAACGCTTCATCTGAGTAGGTGTATTCATTTGTCTCCCTGGCCTTTTCAGTTTCCTGCATATTATCTTCAGGGTATTGATATTGTTGGCAAACTCGATCTGAGGTCATGTAGGGAGAGCAGGGCATTATGGGTGAGGGAGGAGCTGAGGATCCATAGCTGGAAAACCATGGTTTGGGTCGATCCATAACCCACAGGTTGCAGACAAATGAATACACCTACTCAGATGGAACGTTATGGTGAGTACATAACTTCTAATTCTGTACCAATGTCACTACAGATCTGTACCCGTGTGTGTGTGTGTGTGTGTGTGTGTGTGTGCGTGTGTAACTGCAACAACTTTAATCCTGAGATTATAGCAAGGTTTAAATGCTACAAATTTAATGCTGAGCATGCCATTTTCGGGGCCCACTTTAGCTAATGTTCAGTAGTGCTTATGTCTTGTTCAGTAGTGCTTATGTCTATTGACCTGCCTATCACAGTGGAGATTTCTTTAGATTTAAACAGAGAAGTAAGTAGAGTCCATTAATTCTTATGAATAAATTATGTGAATATTCTTGATAGTTTGTCATTATAGTAGGTTTTGTTTACTGACATCCCATTTTTCTGCATGATAATATTTTATTCTAGCAACTTTCCAGAATGTCTGTAGCCCCCACCCAAAAAAACTGAAATTGAAAATAAGTGCAAGAAGCTGTGCAAAATGCATATGGCTTTCACTACTGTCATTCTATTTTATATATATATATATATATATATATATATATATATATATATATATATATATATATATATATATATATATATATATATATATACATATATATATATATATATATATATATATTGTGTGGGTGTGAAAGTAGACTTTTTATGATGGAAATGTTCTGAATTGGGCAGTTTTGTCATTACTGGTTCATGCACTTTGTTTCATTGCCTACTGGAAAAATGTTCAAACAATAAATTTAAAATCCGCTCTAACAAGTGAGCTGTACAAGGAATATAATTTAATAAAGTCAGGAAAGTGTTTCAAAGAACACATGTATGTTTCTTGTTTTGTGTGCAAGGGGGTCAATGATTTGAAAACAGCCCACGGTAGTCTTTATCCACCACTGGCCATGCATTTTCTTTGGATTTGGTGTGGGTTTCAATGCTGTTTCAATTAATGTGAGTTTCAAGGGTAGAGAAGTTTAATGCCAAGTCTATTTTCATTGTGAGACAGCATTGCTTTATTTAGCAGATTTCTATTAGTGTTTGTGCATTGTGCTACAAAATATAAAAATAAAATCCAAATAATCATTGTAGAAGTAAAGCAGTATGCACACACTAGTATTTATGGTAAATGGGGAGAAATAGACAGGTAATGGAGCATTGAAATGGCTGTGGGAGACTCTGGTGTTATATTTTGGTTGTCTGCTCTTCAGTTTGTGTTTGAAAGTTGGTATCCCACAATTCCACCGGAGTGGGCGTGGTTACATAATTATGTATGCAAATTAGATGTTAATCAGCGTACAGATTTGTACCTATTTTTTATGGGCCTTGTCCACATTTTTGATGTTTCCAGGTTGAGAGGTATGGTGTCTCATTATTATGAAAAATTGCAAGTCATAACTGTTCCCCGCAGAGTAATATGAAAGCACTACTGAGCCTTCGGTTTGCATCTCTTCACCCACTATAAGCATCAAGCTACACACACTTTGTCAAATCAAGTTGTTCTGCAGCTTTTACTCTAGCAAATGTTTCTGCTGACATAACGACCACTTTGAGCCAGTATCTACTTTGAGTACAAAACACTTCATTCTTTGCCCACAAATCTACTGCATTGACTGTTTCACCAAGCGCAGACACCCCACCAACATAAAAAGTAGGTTTGCAGCTTTCTAATTGATTAACTTGCCTCTTGAAATGCCCTCAATTAATAAAAGAATGTGCCTTATTTGATTTACAAAACCTTTTGAAATCATTCCACTTATTGCAAGAATGACACTGCTGACAAAATGCTAAGCATTTTTCTCCTTTGGGTTCCTGATTACCACCACAATTACAACAGTTGACAGTTAAGCTGGGTGGGGGCACATGTTTTGACTTTGCTGACTCACCCTTATACTTTATTGAGTGTGCCCTGGAATTTGCTGGAAAGACTTGGGGTTTCCTAGGGACTGTTATGTGCTTGGACTTGCTTCTTTTAACCACGTGCTGCATACTGTTAACATGAGCTTTGTCACTGTGCCTTCCACAGCTCTTCTCATTTGTAAGCATACTTGCTTGTGTGCTTTTCTGTAAGCTTGTATATCTGACAAAGCTCAGTGGCCTTATTCAACGTTAAATCACTGTCTCTAAGCAAAATCTTCCACACTGTGTCATTATTAATACCACACACAAGCCTGTCCTTTATCATCTCATCTGTCAAATAACCAGATCTGCACCATTTAGCCTTATTTCTCAAGTCGTTTATATATGATGCAAAAGTTTTTCCAGGCTGTTTTGATCCCTTGTGTAAAATAAGTGCCTTTCCATTGTAACATTCATTTGGGGATTACACATTTCTCTAAATTTACGTTTTAAGCACTATGGGTCTTCCCTTGTTTCAGCCGGTACCACTATATGGTGGTCTTCCCCCCTCCCCTGTAAACATAGTAGGTGCATACACAAATGAATGTTCTCTTTTAATGGCCTCTGAACCAGCTAAATTGAGCAGAATAAATGCCTTTGTACGTGCGTCTTTGTCAGAACAAGCAGCCTGTATGACAATATCATATTCATGCCCAAACACTCTCCAAAGCGGTGCAGGTCTGCGATATCCTTCTGCCATGCCCACAGATTATAGTAAAACATGAAGCAAAATGCCCCTTGTAATTAGGTACGAACATTCACACACACCAGGTACTTATAATAATATATTCAAATGCACAGTAAGCTCTTTGAAATACTGTACTCTGCAAAATGCGCTTTGAAATAACTGTACTTTTCAAAATATTCTTTAAAATGACTGTACTTTGCAAAATAACTGCACTATAATACTGCACAAACAATATACTTTACACAGTTCGGACATTTTGAATAGATTTGATTAATGCGAAAAAGTAGCACATAGAGAAAAAAATACGGTCATTTTCCCATTTTTGTACATTTTATGCGAGTCAAATATTATTTCAAACATTTTTCTAATTATTTTGAATATTTTTATCAATATGTTGTAGTTTTGGATATTTTGTTTAATAGGAAATTAGTTGTGAGCATTCTGAGTACTTTGTTTTATATTTATAGCAAAAGAAATTATTTAAGCAAGTTGTAGTACCTGAAATTTGTTTCTGACCTGTTTGGCGAATCGTTTGAGCAGTAGCGATGACCCACTTCTGTATATTTCTCCAACTCTTAACTGGTTGCCTCATGGCTGTAATCTGAATCCCATTCTTACACCATGTCGCTCTTCTTATGTGCATTAAGAAGACATTGAGTCTTAGGTGTTCGTTTGCGTAGTTTTTTGTATACAAACACATCAGGATGGATTGCAGGAATATTGAACTTAAAAGAACTATTTAACTGACTGACTACATACTTTCATGCTCACACTCTGGCTGCTCACTCAAAATGGCCCTCTTGCTTGCACATGCTCAGTACTTATATGCAGTGCTGACTTACTGGAAAGCTTCTTAAAGGTATATCACACACTCTGATCTACAGGAAAGAGGAGCCATTATCTGCTTAAACATGGAACAAACTGTTGGTATCATGATTGGTCCTTCTTCCGGCTACAAAAAGAAAATTTTAAGCAAACTGGCTTTGCCACATAGGCAGGCTGGCAATTTGTCTCAGATGCAAGTGGATGACTCTGCTGTGGCCATTTGCTGTACTTCAGACCACTCATCTTTTACCATGAATCTCTCTGGTGTAGTACCTTAAGCTGTTATGGACATAAACAAAATAAATAGTCTCATCAAAATGCAGATAAATAGGTGTTTAAGAAGAAATGGCAAGAGGGTTCCTAGGAGAATTCTGGAAACAGACAGAAACAAGAACAGTCCAATAAGTCAGAATGACTATTTAAGATACTTTGTTACCCCCTCCCACCGTGGCATCCCATTTTGTCTTCCAGAAAGTTTAAATCTACACTTTTCTCTTTGAGAACAGATACTTTCAGACAAATGGCTTCTGAAGATCACTCATCAAAGTTACAGATGGCAATTGAAGGAAATTCCTCTTTTCCAGGGGTCAGTTTCTAATCCTAATTTAGGTCAGACACATTTATTTCCATCTGACATTCAACATATGCTGTTCCAGGGAGTGATAGAACCAGTTTCCCATTCTTAGGTGAGAAAAGGGTTTTATTCAGTTAGTCAGTCACTACAGAAGCCTCAGACTTTGCTTGAGACACAGTTTCAGGAGGTATAAAAGTGTATGGTGTGTGGGACATGAAGGACAAAAGCAAGCACATAAATATAAAAGAGATGCTTGCTCTGATCAGGGCACATAAGTCTCTGAATCACCTTTGATCTGTTACAGACAATATCACAGTCATGTGTACATTATCAAGCAAGGGGGAACCAGTTCGTACCCTCTTTGAAGGCTAGCCATATTACCTTGGGATATAGAGTCACTGCTCAATCTCTCTCTACAGGCATCCTACATTCTATCAGAGCATAATTGTGTGCCAGACAAGCTGAGAAGGACAAGAACCAGCCCTCATGAAGAGAAACTAGATCAGGGGTCATACGTGAGGAGCTCCTCAAGTAGACTTTTTGTCTCCTCTTTGAACAATCAGCTGGTAAGATTCTGCTCCAGAACACCATGCAAGAAAGACAGGAAGACAGATGCCTTTTCTTTTCCTTGTACAGGAATGATCCTGTATGCTTTTCTATCCTTTCTGCTAATATCCAGGGTACTTCTGAAGATTCAGAAGGAATTCCTAAGGACCATTGTGGTGACTTACTTCTGGCCCAGGCAACAGTGGTTCTTCTTTCTTTTGGAAATGGCCAGGGCAGTTACCAGAAGCTTCCTCAGAGACTGTCTCTATTCACAAAAGAATAAGGGTGTTTGGTACATCCCAACACCAGTCAGCTTCAGTTGATAAATCCCAACACCAATCAACCTCAGTTGACTACCTGGATGATAGGGTCTTAATTCATTTTAGGCATGTCTTTACTGAGGACATATAGCAGGCACTAATGAAGACAAAAGAACCTGCTACTAGAAAATCATATATTAATAAAAGGAAAAGATTTTCCAGTTGGTGCCATCAACATAACCAGCATCCATTCAGGGCTAGTTGTTCTTTGGTTTTGCAATATATGTATGAGTTACTCTTCTATCATGTTTCATATCTGCCCGTGGATCCTCATCTTTCAGTGCAGTTTCATATCAAAATGTTTTTGAAAGGGGTTTTGCATAAAAGCTGTCCAAGAAAACTAGTGGCCCCTCACTGGGATCTCAAATAACCTGGATGACATGAGATTCTTAACATGGAAAAAATGTTTACTGATTGTTCTGACTTCTGCAAGAAGAGTATATGAGGTGTAAGCTCTTATGATGAGTCAATCCTATCTTATTTCATCAGGGACAGGGTTTGTTTGAGAACTAATCATTCTTTTATGCCCAAAGTGTTATTCACGTTTACTTTAAGCCAAACTATCCATCTCTCCATTTTCTTCCTTGAACCCAAAAATGAGGGGGAAAGGTTACACCATACTCTGTGTGTACACAGACAACTCAGACACTATCTTGACAGAACCAAATCTTTCAGATCTTTGAATCACTTGTTTGTTTCTTGTAAAGGTAAGAAGATGGGACAACCTGTGTCAAAACAGACTATTTCCAAATGGTTGTCTAAGGCTATTACTTTTTGTTATACTCACCATAACAAATCTATTCCAAGCAGAGGGTTTTAAAATAAGTAGAAATTTTAGAATTTGGCATATGAGGTTACAAGACCGTTACATGCAGAGCTGATCTTGTCTTACCCTTTGAATTTGCAGGATTATATATCTTCTGCCACTCAGAAATTGATACTGCACTCCTCCAGTTTTTATAGTTGCAAATTCAGACCTTATATTCTCTCTCTGTCTATCACTGTAAAGTCATTGTATTATTTACCCAGTCCTGTAATCTGCCAGTAGTAGAATTGCATGACATCCAATTTATGTAATTGCCTATTAAAATGCACTTGTTCTCCTTTATATCCAATATATTGTACAGAAGCATACCAGTACTTAACTGAATCAAGAAAGCTAGTGCTGGTGTATGCCATATTATATGTAGTCATTTTGGCACAGTCATCATTTAACCACAACAGTTTTGTCAACTGCAGATTGGTGTAATTACCCCATTCTGTACTTCTCTCAGGTTGTCTCTTAGAACTGGGTTACTAATCATATCAGTTATTTTATTACTGTCTACTGAGATTATTATAGCCAAATACTTACCTGTTTCTTTCACCATGTAAGTTGCCTTTGCTTTTGCTAAACTCTGTAGCCGCTGGATCTAATGAAAGTATATTGGCCTTCTGTTTGTCGATAGATACTATGGTTTCAGGAGCTCCTCCATCAACCCTGCAAGGCAATTGCCAACAAATAATTATATTTTAATTACCGCATACTATAAGCTATTCTGTTTTGGTTACATTCCGCTCTTGTCAGTTCAGCAAATGGTTGCATAGCCAAGAGAAAGAGTAATGGACATCTTTGAAGGGTGACTCGGCCCAATTAAAATAGACCTCATATGTACCAATTCACTGTTATTAATGAAGTAAGTTTACAATACAGGATGTGGAGCTTAGTAATACTTGTCAAGAAATCCAAAATATTTAAAAAAAACACAGGCATAAATGCAGAGCACCATGTCAGATGCATTTAATATATGTAGAAAATTGTTACCATAGGGCTCCAGGGCTAGCTGCTCATCATTGTGAAAATTGGCTCTAGATGATTGTCACAGTTGAAGTGGCACCCTGACCTCTCTCTGCAAAAATGGGAAAAAGGTGTTGTGGCTGGATGGATCCTTTCACATATTTTCCCATCATCTTACATCAAGCAGTCTTAATACAAGTCCCAATTCTACTAGTCTTCAATAAACATTTTCTTGTTTTTTACGCATTTTTGAGGGAATACATTCTGTATTCTCAGAGCTCATGCCTCACATGCATTGTAGCATCACTTTATTAATATGGCTGTAGGCTAATTGCTATTCAGATGGAAACTCATTTTGTCCATTTTAGGTAAAATGACCACCAGAAACTCAAAAGAAGATAATGTATGTTATCAGTGTCAGTCACAGCCTGCTACAAATCTTGCGGTCCCTACAGAAGGTGTGACTGACTGTTTTATAATCTGTACATATGTATGTGAAACCTACATCAGGTCTGTGTTTATATACCCATGGTATCATAGATAGCAATCAAGTTTGGTTTGCACCTCCTTTTTTCTTTATGACTCTTCAGTGAGGATATTTCTTAATTTCCATTCTGATTGGTTGGCTAAATGCTAGGTTAAAATCTCCATCTGTCACCGTTGCTTCCTTTGAACAATAACACTGATAAGGATGCATTTTAAATTCATAAAAAATATCCTTATCTTGAGTTCAGGCATGAATATTACATATAACTACACTCCCTTCTGGAATGTTATATTTTTTTGCACATGGTATCTATGTTCTGAATTACTGGGATTATTTAACTTGTAACACGAGAAATATATATGATGTTTTTGTAGTCTTGTCCACCCCATTCCCCCTTCCTGTCTTTTCAGTTTTGCCATGCATTTCTTTCCCTCTGCTGACATCCACTTAGTTTTGTCTGCAAGGACTACTGCTGTATGTTTATTTTTTTATTTGATGTTTGTTTAACGAAAAGGCCCAACTGGACATGTTGTCCATTTTCATTGTAGGCCCGGAGAGAAAAGCTCCATATGACAAATAACAGATACACTTCTATAGTGATATTAAATAATACAATGCAGTATATATAGTAGTACAAAGACAATCACAAGTACAGACATTAAAGTTTAAGAAGATTACAGAGTGTAGCTTATTTACATATTAGCACAATGACAAAATAATACACTGTGCTTAGTGATTTTTTTTATAATGTATGTGGTGGTAGTGGAAAACAGAGGATGTTAGGGTTAAGAGTGCTTAGTGGAGTGATGAGAGTGAGATAATGATACAGAATAGCAGAGATAAGAGAAGTTATAGTTGACGAGTGAGTAAAGGGAAAAATTAAATAAGTGGAAGACGTATTGTGTGGCGTAGAGTGGACATACAGAAATGTGAGTTTAGATTTACTGGAGAAGATACGTATGATGAGAGTGACTAAAGGGAAATATTAAATAGGTGGAAATAGAGTAGTGTGGGGTAAGGTGGGCATACAGAGATGTGTATTTATATAGGTGAGTGAGGAATGGATGACAGAGTAAGAGAGAGGGGGAGATGGGAGTCAGCCAGGAGATACACAAGTGCAGTGCCATGAGTTGGTTAAGTGGGACTTAAGGAGTTGATTCAATTTGGAGGGATATGTGGTAGTTAGAATGTGTTGAGGGATGGTGTTCCATATCCTAGAGATGTGATTGGAGTAGAGTGAGTCCCCAAAACTACTGTTTGATTTTGTGACTTTTAGAAGGAATTTGTTAGAGGATCTCAGGCTTGTATTGATGCTCTGAGGTTGAAGAAGATTTTGGAGAGATGGCATTTGTTGGGTTGATGTGTCATGGTATGGGCAGCTGTCATTTGGGTGTCATATAAGACATTGGGCAGTTCTGGCCAGTCGAGTTGGTGGAGAGCAACACAGTGGCAGGTTCTATGTGGGCAGTTAGCTTTGAATCTGGCAATCTTGTTACAGTAGGTTTCAAGCTTAGTTTTAGTCATTTTTTTTGAGGTTTGTTTAGCTAGTCAAAGCATATAGTCAGCAGTTTTATAGCTTTTAAACCTTAAGTAAATGCAGTGTTCTTTTCTGCTTAATTACAGTTCAAAGCCTGATTTCATGAGAAATATTATAGTGCTTTCCAGTTCATTTCAGCAAACACACTGCTGTCTCTTCCCTCATGCCCCAGCTTAATGTATATTTTTCTGATAAACCAGTTCTGCAAAGGTAAAGTTAGGCCTCCCCATCTTATTATTAGGGAACCACCAGTCCTCACTATAGTGAAGTCACTAGTATGCAGTGCAGTAACTTGCTATGGGGAACCACCAGGTCTCACTATAGTGAAGCCACTAGTACACAGTGCAGTAGCTTGCTATGGTTTTGTAATCTATATTCATAGAACTAACAGAAATATGTAAACACTAAGATAAAGCATTAATTTGACTTGCTCCAGTCCATGCACTGTAGCAGCTGGGCTGGTTGATGCAGGCACCTCTTTTATAATCTTCTGCAAGCTTGTTCTCCTCCCCTTGTTCCCATAGTACACTGGTGCACTGACACTGTTTAGATCATTACCGTGTTTTCAGTTTCAGATGGATCTTCTATAGCATTTTTTCTGAAAAAGATGAGTCCGCAGTTTTTATAGCCTTATTGCACTTTTGTACAGTTATTTTCTTGGTCTTTGTTCCCTTCCTAGTTCTTGCCCAGGCAGCTGTATCCATTCATCCATCCGCAATCCCTTTTCCCATTTTTGCGCTTGGGGGCAGGCTGTCACTTAACAGTGACAATCATCTAGAGTCAAGGTCTACATCACCGGGTGGCTTACCCTGCTGTAGTAGTTCTTCCACACCACTCATTAGCACACACATTCACACCTATGCGCAATTTAGAGTGTCCAGTCCACCTGCTGCATGTCTTTCGAATGTGGGAGGAAACCAGAGCACCTGGAGGAAATCCATGAGAACAAAAGGAGGACGTGCAGACTCTGCACAGAAGGCACACCAGCCAAGAATTGAACCAGTGAACCTCTTGCTGTGTGGCGTGAACACTGCCACTCTGTCCTCTGTCCTATTTTATTTTTTTCCTTTCCTTCCTTAAATATTTAAGCATGCAAAAACTATCATTATTTAAATAACTCATTTACTATAGCATTAGAGTGTAGGGTTTTAAATAGTTAAGTTTGGTATTTAGAATTGTCTGGTAAGAGATCTTGAAAATGACTTGTTTGATTGGTTTAACTGTATGGACAAATATGGAGAAAGCTTTCAGATATACCAAGTATAACAAATGCAGTCATTACTTTTCTCCCCAGTATCGATGCAATCTGTATGCGGCATGCTCGGAGCTTGTATAAGACATATTCCTTTTTGTGCCTGTGTTCTTTTAAATTTAGTAGTACTGTTTCAGATTTCTACAAGAAGCTTGGCAGAGTATAAAATGTGTGAAACTTGCATATCTTCACAAAAGGACAGTAGTGCTGCAAAAATTAATGGCAAAAGTGACTGCAGCCTTTTAAGATAGTGCTAGACTGGCACTGCAGATGCATGAATATCAAAGAAGGATGACAAAAAAAGAGAAGAGGATATTAGAAGAAAGAAGATTTCCTGTTCCTGATCTGCATTCCCTGGACAAGATTCCTAAAGCAGACTCTCCTACTTAGTGTAAACAAGGCCTTCCCAGGGCACAGTCCGTGCCAGCAGTCACATGTTCATTGCTGGCACTTCTGTTTGACCAAATCACATATTCTGTCTTCGCTCTGAGAAGAGTGATAAACTTCTTACACAGCATGAGTTATCTAAATATTATAAATCAAGGCCTTTTTCTACACTATCTCTTATGTCTTCCAGGTCTGTACAAAGCCCTTCTGCAGCTATGAGTTGGGACAAAATTATAACAGCCTTCTTCAATCTCTAGCTTGGGCTTGATGGTATCTTGGTCAGCACTGATGCCAGGATGGCCAGAAATTATCCACAACCTGCCATTTTTCTGGATCCTATCCCTTGTTGTATCTTGACATCAGGAGTTTTAGTGTGACTTATGGACTGCATGCCATTGACATCGACACTGCCAGTGAATTATTTCATGGCATTGATGTCATTTGGCACATGTGACCTCGACATCACCATTGTTAGTAAAAATCACTTGGCTTGAGGCTGTCTGTGTCAATGCACTGCTGCTGAGATCATCTCCAACCCTGTCAGAAACATTCATAGTGTCGATGCAATCAGTGTTTGACTTCTTGGTACTGAAAACCCACTTGACATCAGAGTCAAGACCAATTCTGATGACTGCTAGTATCATGGCTTCACCTTCAACATTGGTGTTCAGCCGAATTACAAATCTGACCCCACTGGTGTCAATATTTTCATCTCTGATCACCGAGGTGGGAGAGATGGTTCCAGGAAAATCTAAGAGTTTTGTAGCCTGAAACTAGCTCCTACTATTCAGCATCATCCAGACACACCAGCCAGCTTAGGATTCTGAGCAGATCATTTTTTTTTCTAATTGGACAAGATAGCCCATGGTCATGAGGGACCCTGAAGGTCTGGGAAGCAGTCCTTTCCCAAATGCTCAGATGATTCCCCTCTGAACATTTCAAGGAAGAGAACATGTAGGAAGAGACAACAGAAACTAGTCACTCCTCACCAGAGTTTCCCATCCCAGACAACTTTTCTCAACAATCTCCATGCTCTCATGAGACTTTTACATAATGCCTTAGCTAAAAAGTAATGAGGGCAGTGGGGTCAGGCATCACAATAAGATAGGAGGCCTGGCTCAGGCTAGCAGG
The DNA here is from genome assembly GCF_019279795.1 of Protopterus annectens. Taxonomy (NCBI): domain Eukaryota; kingdom Metazoa; phylum Chordata; order Ceratodontiformes; family Protopteridae; genus Protopterus; species Protopterus annectens. The sequence goes on from NC_056741.1 coordinate 1,568,884,205, forward strand.
ATTTGTAGAACACTTCAAGACAACTGTCACCAATGCTTTGTATAATGGAGATAGCTTTTTTGGGTTAAATGTAAAGGGCAGGTTGCAGCAGAAGTGAGCAAGAAGGTAAAACACTGATCACTGCTGGGTAAAAATCACAGCTTCACAGAGATCCTACACAAGGAATTAACAGTGTGCTAAGAAAATCTGGTTTAGAACATTGCAGCAACCTCAGAATAAGCAGTGTGGTGATAGAACTTCTATGGGTTTGGGAGTTTCTCTAATGTCTTTTGCCATAGAGGAAAAGTGGTCTGCAGAACCAGAGGATCCATGGTCCTTCCTTCAGAAAGAAACAGCAGAACCTAAGACTTTCCTGATTCTCAACCTCTGTAAGAACAGAGCAAGACAACAGCCCAAGCCTTGGAAGTAGATTTTTCTTGAAGAAGTAAATAATTAAGATCGTAGTCCATAATTGTTCAAAAAAGGCATCTTTATTAGATTATCAATGTTTTGGCAGATAAGCGCTGCTACACTACTGAAGAATGTAATAGCTAAACACTGTTAATATACTTTTTTAGTTCAATTACATCACTGTACTTTCAGAAGAGAACAGTGAGTCATTAAAATTACAGTGTTGTAGAAATACTACAGAACAATATGTGATTGGGTAAACTAGCTAGTCAAAATTATCCTAATTATGCACTATGTTACTGTGTCCTATGTGATTGGACAGGGGTGGGTGGGCTGTGGAAGGCCTGGGTGGTAATGAATGTTAAGTGGAGCCAATATTATTGGAAGTTTTACATCATGGGGTTCACAAAATAGGTCTGTCTGGGGTGTCTCCTTCCATAGACCTTTTCATGGGCCAGCTGCCTAGCCCCTTTCTAGAACATCCAGAGTCTCCCTTGGTCTTCTCAGTTCGATCCTCCAGGAGTCTCTCTGAGTTGGAAGTCGTGAGGTTGGTGAACCAACTGTTGGTGGTCAGAGGCATTCCTGCTTCTTCTCAGGTCCCTCTACCACCTGGACTTGGGATCTCCTCTCCCCGGACTCCTACTGTTTCTCCTCCTCCGACTTCCACTGGAGTTTCAGAGCTCAGCACTTCAATCTCCCCGGTTCCAGCTGTTTCGGTGCCGTTAGGTATATTCACCTCGGCACTGGACGTTGCCCTGACTTCTTTGGTTCCTACTGCAGAGCTGACAAATTCTGCGGGCATGACCTCTCCATCAGTTCTGTGAGTCTCTGTCAGGCACCTATTTTTTTGTATGATACCAGCCTTGGCTCCTGGAACTTTGTCTGTTGTGGGTTCTTCCCTGGCTCTGGCTTTGGGGGCTGGCTCTTGGAGTGGATTGTGATCTCGGTTTTGAGGTGGTCTTTCTTGGTTCTGGGCTCCCAGTCCTCTTTGGGGGGTACTGCCTTCCAGGTCATGGAGAGGGCCTTAGCCTATGCAGGTTCGTGGCTGGTTCCTCCTGCTTCGGAGTGTCAAAATTATATCTTCTTCTTGCTAGTCTGCAAACTCAATCTGAGGTTATACAGAGAGGGGCATTGTGGGTAGAGACTTGGCTCAAGAGTTTTTTGGCTGCCACAAGCTGTATAAAGGCTGAACCAGTTCTGAAGATTGGAACTGTATTCCAGCTGTCAAGAATGAAAGAAGATCGACAACAGAGATGGAACGTTATGGTGAGTACAAAACTTCTTTTAGCTTCTCAAAAATTAATGATGTTAACTTGTCTATCTCGCCTTCATTCTTGCTGGTTGAGATCAGAGCCGATCCTCGGCTCTGACTCGGCCATCTTCAATAGCTCGAGAGCTGTTTACTGACTTGAGGCTACCCCTTATACCATGATGCCTAGTGATAGCTACCCCGATCTCATTTGCCTCTTCAGCTGCGAGGTGTCGTTTTTCTGGCTCAGGCTTGTATAGAATTTTTTGTGCAAATTCTTACTAGAATCTAACTCTTCTAATATCTTATTATTAGAGGTAGTGGTTTTACTGTGGTAGATAATTGTTTATTCTATACTATCCCTCTTTCTGTAGAACTCGTTTAACTTAGAGAGTTCTCCCCCACCCCTCCCCCCTTCCCCTGGTTAGCCGTCTAACTTAGTGGCTTCCCTACTGCTTTTTCTTATAGGCTAGCTGTTTAAATTAGAGGCTTTCCTATTACCTTCTTTAAAAAAAAAAAAAAACTTTATCTATATCCTTTCTAGGTAGTACTTGTGTGCCTTTTCAGTAGGTGTGTTTTTTGTTCTTGTAGAACTGAAAATTGCTCCTTTTATTGTTGGTTAAATTGGTTGGTTTCCTTTCTCCAGTACAGTATGTCCAAGGAAACTAAGGTTTCTGGGTTTAAGAAGTGTGACTCATGCTGTCAGAAAATGTCTCTGACAGATGGGCACACTTCTTGCATCTATTGTTTAGGCGCTGTGCACCTGCAGGACTCTTGATCTGTTTGCCATGCCTTTAGTCCAAGAGTCCTGCAGGAGCATAAGAATAAGTTGATTCTCAGGGGTCTGTTAAAACCCCAGAATTCACCAGCCAAGAGTTCACAGCCAGTGAAATCCCCTAAATCCACTAAGCCGTCAGCTCCAATTTCAGAGCCGACTTTGGTACAGGATTTACCTTCTATGTCGGTTCCGGCTGGCACCGACAAGGCAATCTCCACGTCAGCTCCATCAGAGGCTTCGGAGCTGTCGTGGAGCCACAAAAGGCTGAGGTCCCCTTCCTTAGAGTCGGTGCATTCGGCTCCTCGGTCGCCTTTACTTCAGGGCGAACATAGTCACTGATCCTCTCACTCCTCTTGAATGGATCATGATGTGGAGAGAGAGTCAGTAGGTTGCTAAAGTCGGAGGCACTAGCTAAATTGTTGTCCAGCCCTCCTCAACAGGTATCGGCTCCGTCCACTTCTTTTGATGTTCCTCCTCCAACTCCAATGAGTTCGGAGCCGGAGTTCATTGGGGTTTGAGTAGTGGAACCGTCGGCTCCGATAACTCTATCTCCTTCGGTTCTGACGTCAGCTCTGATTCCCTTGGTGGTACCTTCCATCGAGGTATCTGGGTGCCATGGCTCCCTCATCGGCTCTGTGGGGGCAAGTGGCATCGGACTCTTGTCTGACCCCGTTCTCCCTCTCGGAGCTTCGACGCAGGTGAGCTCAGCTCCAACATCGGTCTCGGAGTCGTCCCCCTCGATGCGGAGAAATATTCCTATTTCTTCGGAACCGGAGCTTTCTCTGCATCATGGCAGGGACGCCTTCGATGTCATGCAGAATGTGCTGTCCCCTGAGTCAGCTCCACTTTCAGCCCCACCGGCTCCATCCCCTGTAGTGCCTGTGCCAACCTCTGCTCCTCCTCCAGACCCTAAGCGTAGGGAACTGATGCTCCAGGACACCCCATTGGGTGTTTCCTCCTCTTCCGAGGCCTCTCCTGATCACTCAGAGGAGCCCCCTTAGAAGAAAAAGTGTAAGAGGAAGCACATTGACTCCCCCGAGTCTGTCACTTCTGATACAGACTTAGATGATTTGGAAGGGTCCCTGAGATCCCCCTCTGAAGATGTTTCCTTCTCGGACATCCTAGAAATGCTTAAGCAGAGGGGGAACTGGAAGCCCCTAGCCCCCAGCGAGGATGAGTCTGTATTTCTGGATGCTTTCAGTTCCCGACCTTCCAGCTCCTGGGTTTCTTCGCCTTTTGATCCACTTAATGCAGTGGTGGTTCAAAAGGCTTGGTCAGCTCTGGATACAGTGGAACCAACTCCGGGGAGACCTGGTAAATTCATTACATCACCCCAGGATAAGCAATTTCTTTCGAAAGATGTTCTTGTTGATGCCATGGTAGTAGCAGCAGCCACCAAAAAAGAGTTAGCGGAGATCTCTTCATCTGTCCATCCCCCTAACAAGGAGTCTAGGATGATGGACAGATACGGGAAGTGAATGTTCGCTTCAGCGACCTTCTCAATGAGGTCACTGAACTACCTATGTCATTTTACCCGACTTCAAAGGGATCTCCTTAAAGAGCTCGGAGATACCCTTCAAGATCCAACACCTGAGGGAGCACAAGCCAAAGTAGCTTCCAGCTAGCAATGCTTAATTCTGTTGTTAACTCCTACATGAAGCTCATTTTCTATGCAGCCGATGGGGCGAGTAGAGCCGCAGGTACGGGTGTGGCCCTTAGGAGGCATGCGTGGATGTGGCTGTGTAACTTTGCGGAACCCTTTCGAGCGTCCTTCACCAACACTCCCTTTGATGGTTCCTTTCTTTTTGGATCACAGGTGAAAGACACTTTGACTAGGTGTGAGCAAGAAGGCAAGACTCTCTCTGCTGTGGGAGTCCATTTTTCCACTCCCTCTAGACCTTACCCTAAGGGTCAGAAGAGTGGGAAGATGTGATTCCGTAAATCTCGGGGAGCCTTGCCTGACACACGTAGTGATTTTTCCTCTAGAGGCAGAGGTGGAAACAACAACAATAGACGCCACCCTCGTGGCGGGGGGGGGGGGGTCTGCAGAATCAGGGCAATGGAGAATCTTTCTCTGATAAGCCCTTCCAGCATCCCTGAAGGGTTGCCCGGCTGCTCACCTCAGGAGGCAGTCGGGGGAAGGCTTTCACTGTACCCAAAAGCCTGGCAAAGTTTAACAAAAGACAAATGGGTACAGTCCATTATATCCGGAGGTTACAAAATTCCCTTCCATCAAACCCCGTACAGTCAAGGAAGACCCTTCCAGATGTTCCACCCAATCTGAAGGAGCAAGCAGTAATAGAAGTTTCAAAACTGCTAGAAAAAAGAGCCATCCAGGAAGTCCCGGCAGACCAGCACGGATCCGGAACTTACTCAAGGTTCTTTTTAGTACCAAAAAGGACAGGGGACTGGAGACCGATTCTGGATCTCAGCAGACTAAACAGGTCTGTACAAAGAACAAAGTTTTGGATGGTCATGATACAGTCCATTCTACCCTTTCTGGGTCAGGACAATTGGATGTGCTCCATAGATCTTCAGGACACGTACTACCATATCAAGATGGATAGGCGCTTCAGGAGATATCTTCGCTTCCGGCTGGGGGCCAGTCATTATCAGTTCAGAGCTCTGCCCTTTGGTCTCACCACAGCCCCCAGGGTGTTCACCAAATGTATGGCAGTGGTCACGACTCACCTGAGATGTCAAGGATTCCAGATGTTTCCATATCTGGATGACTGGCTCCTCACTGCTACCACCAGGCATCAACTCCTGCAAGCTTGGGACTACACAATCACAATCTGCTCCCAGCTAGGCATTACAATAAATTTCAAAAAAATCTGCCTTGTTGCCCTGTCAATCTATCACTTACATAGGAGCAGATCTAGACACAAGGGATATGTTAGCAAGGCTGCCACTAGAAAGGGTGTCCGCAATTTGTCAGCAAGTACAGATTCTGATGCAGAGCAAAAGGATCCAAGTCAGGTACATCCTTCAAACTCTCGGTTCCATGGCAGCAGCCATTCTTCTAATCCCATTAGCGTGCTTTCATATGAGAATTCTTCAGTGGCTTCTGTTCACGCAGTGGTCTTTCCAAGAGCTACCCATGACTCACATGATCCTGATCACGGATGCATGCAAAAGACATCTTTCTTGGAGGATGGTCTCCCCACTAATTATTCAGGGCAGACCTTTCATTCAACCCCCTCCGGTAGCCACAGTGATGACAGACGCCTCCCTGATAGGGTGGGGGGGGGTATTATCTGGGCAGGACAGTCCAAGGCACTTGGCAACCTCACGAGTACCATCTGCACATAAATGTCCTGGAAATGAGAGCCATGCTCCTGGTGTTGCAAGCCCTTCAAAACTCTCTTCCTTCCAGGACCATTGCAATTCATACAGACAGCATGTCAGTGGTGTGGTACATCAACAAGCAGGGCGGAACCAGATCCTACCCCCTGTGTCGAGAAGCACTGAGACTTTGGCAGTGGGCGATTTCCTCCCAATGTTTTCTGATTGCGACACACATCCCTGGGAGATCCAACATCATAGCGGACAGGCTCAGCAGAGCTATCCTCATGCCTCATGAGTGGTCTCTAAATCAGGAAGTTGCAGATCTTATTTTCCGCAAATGGGGACAGCCTTGCTGCAATCTTTTTGCCACCCCCTTCAACAGCAAATGCAGCAACTACTTCTCCCTTCTTCTGCTTCCAGGTCACATACCCAGAGATGCTCTAGTCCATGATTGGCCTCAGAGACTTCTTTATGCTTTTCCTCCATTTTCCCTGATACCGAAACTCATACAGATAGCAAAATCATTGGGTTGCAAAAGGATCCTCATTTTCCCCTACTGGCCTTGACAGATATGGTTCCCGTTCCTGCACCATTACCTTCTCGATCAACCCTGGACTCTGGACCCAATTTCAGATCTCCTGATTCATCAGTCAGGCGGGTTGCATCAATCACTCCAAACTCTCCAGCTCACAGCTTGGTTGCTCCACTTCCAACCTTAGCAAGCTTCCCAGCATTTCCCCCAGCAGTACGTGAGATTATCATCTCCTCTCACAAGTCTACAATGAGAAAAACTTATGCTAGCAAATGGAAACATTTTTCTTGTTGGGCAGAGGCTAGGAATGTGGATCCCTTTTCAGCCCCAGTCCAGGAAATTCTGAAATTCCTAGCACAACTGTTTCACGCCGGGTCCGCTTTCACTACGATCAGGGTACAATTAGCGGCCATTTCTAACTTTCATGTTGGTTTGTCAAATTCTAACATTATGTCTCATAAGCTCTGTAAAGCTTTTTTGAGAGGGACAACTCTTTTTAGGCCTCCAGTGAGAGATCCCCCTCCTCCTTGGGACATTAATTTAGTCCTAACTTCCTTAATTATGCCCCCTTTTGAACCAGCAGCATCCTGCTCCATCAAGTTTCTATCTTGGAAGATACTCTTTCTGGTAGCTATTACTTCAACCAGACACATCTCCAGACTTCAGGCACTATGTGTTCATCCTCCCTACTTGGTTTTTCATAAGGACAGGGTTGCTCTGAGGACTAATACTTCGTTTCTTCCTAAAGTCTGCTCAGAAAATAATTTAAACCAATCTATTTTTCCTCTATTGACTTAGAGAATATGGCAGGTAAAGTCAACCTATTTTTTTGGACTGGTTTATTCTCTTGCTATGTCTGGAGTTAGCTATTTCAAATGAGATATCAATAGCTATCACTAGGCATCATAGGATAAGGGGTATCCTAGAGCCAGTAAATAGCTCTCAAGCTATTGAAGATGGCCGAGTCTGAGCCGAGGATCAGCTCCGATCCCAACCAGCAAGAAAGAAGGCGAGATGAAGACAACTAACATGGAACGTTATGGTAGGTACATAACTTCTTTTTCACCCTGCAGCTATCTTTGCCTACTGTCAGGGATTCAGTCATTCATTTTTGGTCTCTCAGAGAGTCTTTCAAGCCTTTCTTAGAGGAGTGTTTTTATTTAGGGCACCAAAGACAGACTCTTCACCTCTATGGGATCTCAATTTAATTCTCGAAAAGTTGGTCTTAGCCCCCTTTGAAGCAAAAGTAAAGGCATATATGAAGTAGTTCCTCTCTCTCGAAAAAAAAATATTTGCCATCAGTTAAACTTAAAGGACATGGAGGAATATCCTGGTGGTCGTCAGTTTATCCACGTAGAAAGGTATTATTCCTGTGTAACTGTATGTATTTATACAAATGGAAGTCCCTTTAGTTTGGAAGTGTTGTAGATATAAACTGTATAACTATGTCATTGCTTCAGCTGTGTTAATGTCACACTCATTTTGTAGAATGTCAGTGCACTAGTGCATGATGTAAATGAGGGAAGGAGTTTGAGCTTGCTGGAGATTCTAAAAATCATCAAGAAGACATGCCTGTGGTGGCCAGTCCAGCTATTAAAGTGAGCAAACAAGGATCACCCAGATCTAACATTATAGTAAATAAATAACTTTCATATTCAACACATTGTTTAGAAGTGAAACTTTAAGTACGGCTTTCATGACGCTAACACTACCACTTCAAAATTTGGAAACAAGTATTAAATACTTAAATAAAAAAGAACAGCTGGCATTCTTTGTTAGTGAACCATATTCTGTACAATAGTTACTCAATATCACCATCACCAGATGATTAGACTGGAAGAAAATGTCATATATCAAAAATATATACTGTTTGTTTGTGTCTTTTGGCTTTTCCCGTTTAGGGCTCGCCACAGCGGAACTCTGGTCCGCTAATGATTGGCAGTAGAGTTTTACGTGCTGGCTTGCCGGGCCTAACGCACAACCTTCAATGAAGGAACGCCCATTCACATGTCGCCACACAGAAGACGCTCTAACTGAGAATCGAACGGGTAACGTCTAACTGTGAGGCGACAACGCTACCGCAGCACCACCATATATACTGTATCTCCTTTAAAACAGCTTCAGATGCAATCAAACATTCAAGATTTTAAATAATGTTAGCCTTTTATTCTGAGAAAAATGGCTGTTCTTTGAGTATTTATGTTTTTTTTTATATTTTGTACACTTAAACAGTAAATCAGTTCGATTCTGTGTAACAATCAACAGTAGCTTGGAAAAAGCACCAAGTAAACTCTATCAGAACTAAATGTTTATCAGATAAAAGAAACAAAGTATAAAATTCACTGTAGTCAATCTCTAGGCAAAATAGAAATAAATAGAGTGATGTCAGTGTTCCTTCGATAATTCTTTATTTAATCTTCTCAGTAACTTGGTAGGTGAGCATATTCAGCATTATTCGTAGACAGTTTGGTCTCTTGTATTTATTCTTACAGTCAATAACATCATAAGCATGCTGAGTTACAAATTAACATTCTACTCGGTCAAACGGGTTCGGGCCTGGAACTTGATAGGCTTGATCGATTATTGTCTATAATTGGTGGTGAGTGTGGGATTCCACCAATCTAAGATGTTAGTGGTAATGCGGTATCTAGGATCAGGCTGAAAAACTAAGTCTTTTCACTAAGGCACCAGTATTGTGCTTATCTAATGAATATCTACATTTTCTACAAAATATAAAACTTCCTGTATAAGATTTTTAACTTTTTATTTGAAGCCAGCCTGTGTGTGTATATCATGGCATGGCGTAAGTGTCTAAGGCCATACAGAATGGGGATCTAATGTAAAACTACAAATAAATGTGAAAACTATTGAGAGTGTTATGGACTCAGGACTTGGTTGTGGTGTATTGAACATGGCAGAAAGATAAGAATCATCTTCCCTTAAAAACTGGCTAAATGGGTAAAAGTTTTATTGACGATGTCTTTATCATTTGAGAAGGCACAGAAGTGAGACTACTGGAATTTTTCGACCACGTAGACAAATCCACTAACTTCCTAAGATTTACCAACAGCTACAATGACAAGAGCGCCACAGTTTTGGACATAACCATATCCAAAATAGAAGACTTAGATACCCTAAACAACAGGCTCTCCCAAAAGCCTACAAGAACAAATTTATTAGTACATAGCACAAGCATGCATCCTCTAACGACAAAGAAGAAAGTAATCAAGTCACAGGGGCTCAGAATTGCCAGGGTATCTAAGGAACCCGGAGAATTCACAACCAACATAATCAACCTGGAGATTTTAAGGAGGTGGGGCTATAGTGACATTTTAATTAGACCAATAGTCGAGAAAAAACAGAATGACCCAGACACCCTCGAAGTGGGGGAGAAGGAAAAGGGAAAAAAACTAACAAGATAGCTTCGCAATGATCCTGACCTACTCCACCGACTTTCATGTCCTGAAGGATATTATCTTGGACAACTGGAACATCATAAGGAGTAATGCCACCATTAGCGAGATCCTCCCTAACAAACCCAGATTCACAGTAAAACACAGAAACCTGATCTCACCACGATGTAGTCAATTAACAAGTTGAATTACAGATGATAATCCAAAAAACAGTCAGTAGCCGTGCTGACAGTATAAAAATCTTCTTTAATGTAGACACAATGGGTAAAGGTAAGCGCTTTCGCGTGGTCACAGCCACGCTTCTTCAGACAAAATAAAAACCCAACACACAATACTTAAATAGTGCAATAGCTGAAAGCCAAACCCTATGTAATTAGGTGCATCAATTATTATTTAAAACGGCACTGCCAGCAAACAAAACAAATGTTAATATTTCATTCATTATAGGTAATTATAAAAAACACCAATATGAAACTGGGAAGCAACTCACAATACAGCCAACATTCAAGAAAGCTTATGAAGCGAAAAATATACTTTTAATATTTCATATGATATTCTACAATTATATACTCAAGTCCTAACTGATCTAAACGTTAGCAACCATTTCTCTAGGGAAAGTTCCGGTTACTATCGTAACCGTATTCAATGTTCATCAGGCATAGAACAGTTATCAAAGTCCGTGAAACAATTTTTCAAAGAGAAAAAATCTTACTTTTCTTTTTCTTTTCTTATCTTTGATGGTACCATATATACGCAATTGTTATAAACAGTATTTATGTTTTTAAAACCAAATAAAATCTTTTAAAATTTGTGTAAATAAAAAAGAGTATTAACGTAAAAATACAAGTAGTTCAGTGATAATAGAAGATTTTTAGGTTAAAACCTAGTGGTACATTACATTCATACTCATGATGACAAAATAACATAGTGTCATATCTCCTCTCAAATAAGTCTTACGGACCTTAATCTAACTGAATGTAAAGACGCCTTAAAATGTGAGGGCATCCAAATATCTGCGGTAACTTCATTAAATGAAAAGTTACGTGAATAGCAATACAACTGAACCAACAACTCTTTGTGAAATTAAGAAAGCCGTATATGTAGAACTGAAATACTATAGAGTACGGATATTGTTTGAACATAAGAATTAAGGCATAACCCAACAAAAATAAATAATTATGTATTTACATTGGTATCTACATATAATATAATAGTAGCTTTATTTATAGGGTATGTTTTTCGTAAAGCCGATTGCCTTAAAAAATACAAATATAAATATGTGACGGCACTATTTCTAAAAGGTTCTTTATTTTAACGAATAATGTTAAAGTGCATGAAAAAGTATGATTTATATGTATGTATAATCAAGTCCATATTAATACTCTATTTCAGTGACGACTAGATTGTGTATTTATAAAAACTACAAAGGTTTCTTTATAAAGATTGCGTTAAGAAAACCTATTTTATTAATGATATTAAATAACTAATATTTAATAAATAACGAATAAACTATCAATTGATCCAAATTTTAGTGAGAATATAAATTATTATGATATTAATTTATGAAAAGTATACAAAGGTATTAAGTTAATGATTTTACATGTCAGAATAAATTTTAACATTGATACTAACATTACTATAACTTTAACCCGAATATTTCATAAAACTTAGATATTTCAACAATTTAATTCTAACTATATATATAGATATAAATATAAATATGACTATTGATCCTAATTACCCATAAAATATAAATGTTAAATATAAAGTCTAATATGCTGATACTATAATTAGACTGCCAAGTTATATATGTTGTAGCAAAACTTAATAAAATATTTATAATATATACATCAAAACTTAATATTGGCATTAACGCTTTCTACTCTTTAAAATAGGCTTAATGGAAACTGAAGTGTTCAAACCAGGGTAACTGTGTGCATTGAACATTAGAATCCATCTTAACTCAGCTAGGGCTAGATTATTAATGTTGTCACCACCCCTAGGATTCAAAGTTACTATTTCAAGTACCCTGAACAAGAAAGTGTGTTCTTTGTGTTTTACTATATGTTGAGCCAAAGCATTAGTGTCTGTTTCTCTCTTTATCTTTTTTGAAACCCAGATTCACCATAAGAAGGAATAAGAACTTTAGACACTATGTGGAAAAAGCAAGCAAGGATATGGACCCTCTCCCACTTATATAACCAGGAAGAAAACAAACTGCGTTTACTTCCCACACCTGAGCAACACAGACCATTTCATTTACCCCAACACCCACAAGACATTTTAAGTGAAATAGCAGGTGACTGCAACTCTACATGCATAGTGTACAGAGCTGAATTTACAAAATGCAGTGCTTTTTATGTAGGAAAAACCCTCAGGAAATTCAAGGACAGAATTGCACATCATCTGCATGATCTAAGGTACCACAATATCAACATCACCCTAGCAAAACACCAAGAAGAAAGGAATGGCCACAACAAATTCTGATTCCATATCCTGGGTATGTTGAAGAAAGGCGAGCTACAAGGCGAGATTAATGACATCCTCGAAAAACAGGACCTGAAATGGCAGATAAGACTATGCGCAAATACACCCCTGGGCCTAGGCATGCACATCTCGATCAATAGTGTACTTAACCTCAGGAGGTTAGTACACCATACTTATTACATGACAGCATTACAACAGTGGTACAGGTGATGCTGGATAAATTTCTAGACAACTTTTTTTTTTTTTCTTTTCTTTTTCTTTCTATTCCTTTTCAAATTGCTTTTTTAATTACAGTTTAAAAAGACCTATACTAACTGCAGACTCAGCTATTTTATTATGTCCCAGCTGCTGTGTTAATTCTCCCAAATCTAACTGGTGGGTCTGAAGAAGCCAGTAGACAAAAGCACAGGGACACCTCAAATGGTACTCTATCAAAAGGAGATCAGTATACAACACAAAGACTACAGAGTTGAATGCAGTGACTTTTTTCTAATGATTTGCTTTTTAATAGAATACAGTTTTCTTGTGGTTGCTCATTTTTCCTAGGAAATACAAATATTGAACCCAGGATCACTATTTAATAAGAATGTTTTACAGCTCTGCAAACGGGAATTCAGGGCTTGGCTCAACACATTAACACAACAAGGTTGTTTTTTATTGATTTTTACGGTGTGTTTTTTTATATATCTTTTTCTTTATTATTCAACAGATTTATGTTTTTTTTTAAGGAATAACCTGCCAATTACCTATGTTTCGTGCTACTCCCATACTAATATCTCACTTGGCAGTTCAGATTTAATAATTTTTATTGTTAACTCTAATTCCCTTTCCATTCTCCCTATCCGTATTTCCATGGTGACCCTCCCAACACAACTAGACTACTTTGTCTATCCTGAGGACGTCTTAGATTAGTGTGCTTTGTGGTTTCCCTAATTAGCCTGCCTCTTAATTGGTAACTGAGGTTCAAGTTCTTGCTAGAATCAGATTCATTAGGTACTGCAAACTGACAAACTTAGAGTAAACCTGGAAATGAGACCATGGCTTTCTAACCAAACTCTGACCACAGTATCAAAATTAGTTTAAAGTAAACACAGCCAAAGGCTTGATCCTATCTTGCAAAACCCATAAAGTTATATTCCAGAAACCTAGTCATTGACCAGACAAAATAGGATGGTCAGCCGCAATCTAATCTAATTTATTTATAGGGATTTACTAAGCCTCCCCGATTTTCTGGAATTAGATATTAATAAATTAGATTGAGGAATTAGCCAAAAAAGAAGTTTATTCCTATTATCTGACTTATACGGGTAAGGCAGATCATACGAACTCCCATTGATTGCAAAGCAGACACGGTCCAAGGTTTTGTTACACATCCAAAAATGGACATAATAAGGTAAAAAGATACTTTAATGTTTTTAATCACTGGTTCCCTTTCCCTCTCCCACATCGTATTTTAATTTCTTTAACTTCACTCATTAGCTATAATTATATTATCTTATATATATATATATAAAAGCTCGTCCCAGGTAGCCACTAAAGGTTTGCAACTAATTAGACCCCAAACCCGCCTTTCTTGTTTTACACTTTTTTACGGGGTGTGCATATTAAGATAGGGCCCACATACTCGCATTTAACTTCAGCTTTATATGTATATAATTTTTCCAACTTTTCTTACAAACATTGTAAGTCACTTGTTACAGATCAGACTCGCTTTACAGTCCAGTTGAATGATTGCCCCAAAGGGGTGCATGCTTAAAGGGAGATGGGCGGTCTTAGTTGCCGTTGAAATGGAGGTGCACTAAATAACACACAAAGCTCATACCCAGCACTAGTCATACCAGCAATAAGACATGTTAATTTTTAATTAACATTCCAGATCGGATCGATTTTCACAAAAGAGGGCCAACAATTTTTGTTTGAAACATCTTCATTAGCTATCATAGCTATCCCATGAGTACTGGTAAATACGCTTAGAGAGGTCCAACCAGGTCATTATAATGTTTTTTTTTAAATGTTTCTGATATATATATATATATATATATATATATATATATATATATATATATATATATATATATATAAAAGTTTAACTTGTCATCCCAGCATACTCATGTTATTCAAGTTCCATTAGGCTTAGCACCATAGCACACTGTTAAACTTTGGCCACACACCCCAACAACCATTGTTTGGATTACTGGGTACTCCACCAATCGATCTAACTCTAATTCACCCAAAAGCCACAAATGCCACACTATTCCTTGGCACCATAATTAGAGACACACACCCCGCTTCCCTTAACCAATCACATGTAATCCAAACCCAAGGCCACACAACCCCAGGCCCTCTGCTCGAATGTATCTCATACTAACGAAACAATCCCCAGGTAATACCCTGGTTTGACTTAATACACATCATTTACGAGGACGGCAAAAAGCTAATGCATGTAACTTGGTTCTTAAAGTGAATTAGCATTTAATTTGTTCTTCTAAGTGGAGTTTAATAATTGGCCATTTGCAATTTATCCCATAGCTCACATTTTTAGATATATGTGACTGGACTTGTTTTAACACAGCTATTCCAAAATAAAGGTCAGCCCCACAAGGCCCACATTGGCTAATTTCCCTACACTCGAAGATTCACAACTGATTTTTATTTAATTACATTTGAGCCGTGTTACGAATAAAGCACACTCATATCATTAAGCCCTCTTTTTACTCCATAACTCATAACCCCCCATATCAAGCCAAAATATATAGAGATTCAATTATATTTTCATAAGTTGTTTGCCCCTTGAATCATCTCCGATATTAAGATATTCATAAAAGGAGCAGCTTGTTTAAATATGGTTACGTTTTTTAAATCTAACCCATTTTGCATCCAGGACGGCCCCAGAATACCTGCGCCCTCTTTTCCACCTTTTATCCATTTAGCCAAGTTTTAAAGGAAGATGATTCTTATCTTTCTGCCATGTTCAGTACACCACAGCCAAGTCCCGTTCATATCATGCTCAAAGGTTTTCACATTTATTTGTAGTTTTACATTAGATCCCCTTTTAGTATGGCCTTAGACACTTACACCATGCCATGATATACACACACAGGCCAGCTTCAAATAAAAAGTTAAAAATCCTATACAGGAAGTTTTATATTTTGGCGAAAACTTAGCTAGTCATTAGATGAGCCTTAGTGAGCAGACTTAGTTTTTCAGCCAGATCCTTGCTCAACACAACGGCATTACCACTACCATCTTTGATTGGTGGAATCCCACACTCACCACCAATCGCGGACAATAATCGATCAAGTCTATCAAGTTCCAGGCCCAAACCCATTTGACCAATTAGAATGTTAATTTGTAAATTAACTGTGGTGGTGGTGCTGCAGTAGCGTTGTCGCCTCACAGTTAGACGTTGCCCATTTGATTCTCAGTTAGAGCATCTTCTGTGTAGTGACATGCGTGAATGGGCATTCCTTCATTGAAGGTTGTGCGTTAGGCCCGGCAAGCCAGTACGTAAAAAAATCTACTGCCAATCATTAGCGGACCGGAGTTCCTCTGTGGCGACCCCTAACCGGGAAAAGCCGAAAGACACAAACAAAATGTTAATTTGTAAATTAGTATGCTTATGATGTTATCGACTGTAAGTATAAATACAAGAGACCTAACTGTCTACGACTAATACAGAATACAGATCAACCAGCCTAGACACGAAGACAAGAAGATGCCACAAACGCAAGAAGACCAAAACCACAGAGATGAAGGAGAGAGAGAGAGGCCAAGCCTTGGACCTCCGTTGGAGCAGAAGATTCAAGCAAGCTACAACTAATACTGAATGCACTCACCTACCAATTTACTGAGAAGATTAAATAAAGAATTATCGAAGGAATACTGATATTGCTATATTTATTTCCATTTTGCCTAGAGATTGACTACAGTGAATTTTATACTTTGTTTATCTTATCTGATAAACATTTGGTTCAGCTGGAGTTTACTTGGTGCTTTTTCTGAGCTACTGCTGATACTTACACATAATCGAACTGATTTTCTGTTTTAGTTTTTAAACGGTTCACTGGTAACCAAGCAAGGAGAGATTCGGAATAATTTCCTTTATAGAAATGATTTTGTGTTCTTAGTTAGACGTTGCCCGTTCGATTCTCAGAGCGTCTTCTGTGTGGCGACATGCATGAACGGGTGTTCCTTCGTTGAAGGTTGTGCATTAGGCCCGGCAAGCCAGCACATAAAACTCTACTGCCAATCATTAGCGGACCGGAGTTCCGCTGTGGCGACCCCTAACCGGGAAAAGCCGAAAGACACAAATAAACAAGTTAAGATGAGCCATGAAACTGTATTTTTATTTGACTCAAGGAAATTAAGGCAAGCATGGCATTGTCTATTGTGAAAATTACCAAAAATATTGTTTTTTGAATATTTTTATTATTATTTGAGATAAACGTTACTTAGCTGCATTCCTGGAGGCCCTTTATCAGCAAGGATGGGTCATTGTAGGGGAGGGGCTGACCATGCCCAGTGTAATCATGTATGGATGGATATAGTATACACAATTAATGTGGTTGGTGACCTGCTGTTGTCATCTCTTAGACATGTCTGAACAAGCACAATAGCAATCAAGGGCTACAGAGGGCACTATCAGCACTCTTGTTAAACTGCTAGGTTAGGACCAGTAACAAACCTTGTTTTTCTTTCTGTGAAGCCAAAGGGATAAAATATTTCTGAACTGAAGAAGCAATTGAGAAATGGCAGTCTTACCGAGGAAGCATTTGAAGGTTTTATTGTGAAAGGTACCAAAGAAGATGTATCTGTATTTCTGATTTTCCCCACATTACCCACCCCTTTGTTTTTTGAGTCTTCAGGGTTTTAAGGTTTGTTTTACAGTTTTACTTTAAAGGCTTCCTTCTTCTGACCACATGATTCTTATGTATTATGTTTTGGTTTAGTGTATAGCTGATATGAACATGCTAATCTGTGTGTGCATTCATTCAGGATTTTAAAAATGACCAATGGCAACATTTTGTCACATTCTCAAACAGCAATGTTATGTACAAAATGTTCTAACCTTAAAAACTGAGACAGTGATTCACTTAATAAGCCATAGGTATGGCGTGTCTGCCTTTAGATGGGCATTGTAACAAAGAACAGATATAACACAGATGACACTCAGCCCATGGTTTTAGATCCACCTCCATCGTAATGGTTCCTCTAGGGATGTAATATTGTATGGCAGGAGGAACACAGTGTCTCTACAAATGCAAGCAAAAGCAGACCTTCTTCTTGGTTATCACTTCAGAGGCAGAGTCCACTGATTGGAGGAGAATGTACACTGACAGAAGATGACAGGCACACTTCATCCATGGCTATGGTCTTTAGACACCTTGTGAGAGAAACATAAGAACAACCATTAGGATGCATAGCATAGACCTGTAATTCTATAACACCTCCCTGCAAACAGCATTTGTGTACAACTTACATCTGGAATGTTAGAGTGTTGACACGGTCCTAATATTATATAAGCACCTAATATGGACTGAGAGGATATTGGCAAGGGGTGTTCACATAGTCAAAGGAAAAGAGTATGCACTAAAGGGTTCGTCTTTTTCTGTTTTCAGTGTTTATACCTTTGCAATAAATATGCATTTTTTTTTACTCTGGATTAATTTAAAAAAAGTGAAGTGGTTAGGTGATAAGACATCAGTAGCAAAGGGCTGCATGAACTAAATACTTAATACACTCTTGATAACCCGTCAAGGAAGTCTGACACTGTATTTGCTTGCATATGGCAACTTCAGGTCACTGAAGAGTATGTCAAAAACTAACAGGTTTAAATTAACCATTTTAGGCAATAAAATATTGACCAGATGACTTTATTGGTCCAATTTTGAAGTGGCAAAGTTATCACTTGATATACAGTACCAGGGAGTTGATTTAATTAAGTATTACTGAACTAGAGTAGGAACAACTGAGCAACAATATACTGAATAATCCACCAACTGCTCACTCTGTGGGCAGGGACAGAGAAAGAAAAATGTAAACAGTCATATAAGTCTGACTGTTCAAGAAGCAAGAGGCATTCTAGAATGTAAGATCAGTTTATTATGTTACTATATGACTTAGGAAATAAAACCTCAAATCATTTGCAAGAATGGCATGAAACGCTGATGCTTCCTTATTCATAACCATAGAGCAGATGTCTGTGATTTTTGACCTTCATAATTAGTCTCTAGTCCTTCTGAAGATTACATGGTAGAGATCTGTGTACCTTTAGAACATTTCCTCTGTCTGTCATCAGGCTTCAGCAGTTATGAACAGTCTTGTTTCTTATTCTGTCTTTGCCTTATATGTGACAAAAGGAGATTTATATTCTTGTGGACATGCCGGCTGGAAATAAATGTTGAAGGAAAGTGTCTGTATGACCTTAAAGGGTGCCACTGTCATGTCTTCTAAAACAGATGCATAGACTTCCAAGAGTTCATTTGCCTTTCCTGCAGTGTATTTCACCATTTCTAACTGCACTGATTTCCTTCCGTTTCAGGGTCTTGGCTTTGCTTCTAAGAGAGAAGAATTGGACTTTGCCAGCCTTTTGGATGCATTAGTGCAGCATCGAGACCAGGCATTGATGTTGGAAATAAGAAAACATTGCTTGGCAAAAAAGATAGAAGAAACTGAACAGAATTTTAATCATTAAAAGATCTTCATATCCTAAAGAATGTAAACACTTCCACCTTCCACTTAGTAGTTAGTTCTATAGGATGTAATAGCAGTAACCTGACTACACAGGCAGTCATACCTTATGTACTTTAAATATAATGTCTTAAGTATAAAAGAAACAGTCACATTAATTATGTACAGGTGACCTTTCAGTACAAACATAAGTAAGTATATAAGTAAAAGAGAGCAAAGAAAAAATCACGATGACAAATATATGAGCAAACACTAAAATAAAAATTTAGTTGGAATCAAACATTTTTTATTTTTTTTTTTAATTTTCCATTGTAAGGAATCCAACCAGTTTATCATGTGGTAACATACAACTGAACCGTATCGCATAAGTAAAAAGGATTGACGATGCCTGTCCAGTAATACATTGAGCTCAGTTCCAAAAGACTTTCTCTCAGTGTAAGTGACCGCTTGTACTGAGAGTAGGCTAAGTGCAGATCTTTTAGAATCTGGCTCAATCTAAGTCTGTTTATAGATTGACCTTACCCAAACATAAGACACTCACACTGAGTGCAGTATTTATGGAATCTGGCTTTTGTAAGTCTGTTTATAGATTGACCTTTTACAAACATAAGTCACTTACACTAAGTGCAACACTTTTGGAATGTTGCCCATTGATATACAAGAATAGTGAGAGAACACTGCACTTCTGTTAATTCTCTATAGACTTTGAGTTAGGTGACTTCACAAACTGAAACTAGAGGGTGAGATTAGATTATGTCATTCATACACAGATTTCATAAGGTTTACAGCACATACTTTATGCTTTGATAATACATCTGCACTTCCTTCTTTCTGAAAAGTATTTGTTTAATTATATTACTTTAGACTTGTTAGCAGCATCGAAGGAAAATACACAATTTAGCAACTTCAAAGGAAATACTCACTGGTTGAAATATTTTTTGAGTTCACTGTTTTTTGTTTTGATGACTGTTATGCAGGAAAACACTTTAATCACCAATAGTAAACTGTAGTAGTGGTAATAAATGCATTTATTTGAAAACATGTGTGGTTGTTCTTTTTGTATGTGATTATATTTATCCATTCTTAAATTTTGGCATCATTTATTCATTATGTGTCATACCCAGTACCTCTAATAGCAGATTACACACATCATTAATTCAATGAAAATCCTTAAATAAGAATGTTCTTAAATATATTTTCAAAGGGTAATATCCCATTAAGTATATTTTCAATATGGCTCTCACAGTTCATGTATTCAGTGAAAAAAATTACTTGCGCAATTGATATGTGTAAGCTGATAGTACTACTGATTAAGCAACGAGCATATTACAGAAGACAATGATGTGTCTTTTGGCTTTTCCCGGTTAGGGGTCGCCACAGCGGAACTCCGGTCCGCTAATGATTGGTAATTGATTTTTATGTGCCGAGTTACCAGCCCTGACACAACCTTCAACGAAGGTACGCCTATTCACGCATGTCTGCACACAGAAGACACTCTAGCTGAGAATTGAACCGGACAGCGTCTTACTGTGAGGTGACAATGAGAGAATACATAGTATTAAGTATATTTCATACTTTAATCATACAAAGTCAATTTTTTTAAGGCAATTGGCCTTCATTGTTAGAATTTTGTTAACCAGTGCTTGTGGCAGTATGGCTGCAGTAAGTAGTCCAAAGATAATGGCGGAGAAGGATTCAGATAGATAAACTTAAAGAAAATTAAAACTGAGTACGTTGGTATAAAATCTGCATGGCAACAAGCAAATGGCAAATGTTAGTAACCGTTGAGTCTGCATATAAAAGACTACACATTACCAGGCGTTCCTTTGGACAGAGCTTAACAAAAAGATACTGTACTGCAGAATGACTCTGAGCAAGGTGTCACATGATGCACCACTACAGCATCTGTACCTTTCTTGTGGAAATATACACTGCTGATGTCATATTGCTGTACATGACCTTAACTATAGAAACATTTTTACGTGGCTCTAGGATATAGCATAAGTATTTTTTTTAATTTGCATTTTTAGGACCATTAAATACAACCCATCTGTAAGTCACGATATGTTTGCCCCAGTATAATGAACATAAATTTTATATACCACAGATATCCAATACCTTTAGTGAAATACACTGCACAATAGGATATTTTCTACACAGTCTAAAACAAAAGAACAGCATTCATAGTCCCATTCAACACAATAAAAGATCAAATTAAAGAGATGCAGCTGTCACATCCTGGCTGTTCTGCACCAATGCTGAGAACAAGCAATCAGCAACTGTATCCCTCTTACTGCTGACACACATATAGAGGTCTCAAGTAATTAAACAGTCTCCTAGATGCTCAACTGAAAGAAGAGAGTGCCTCTATTACAGTTTCCACTTGTGCTGAGATCCATGACTTTGTCCTGCTCTATGCATATTACTGATATATATATTATGTATATTACTGATAGCCTCTTCCAAAATAGCTGACTTTTGTTAATCTCTCTTAACTGGAAATCCAGCCATCTGTCCACAACCCCCTTTTTCCTGTTTTTGCACATGGGGTTGGAGTGCCACTTCAACAGAGAAAATCATCTAGAGCCAAGGTTCACACCACCAGGTGTCTAGCCCTGCCACAGTAGTTCATTTGCGTCTGTATCATATTATCGTATGATGTAAATAGCAAACACTATTTCATCGTACTGATAATATTGAAACAAGAAAATATCGAACAAACGGAGCAGCAAATGTTTTCTCAGGAAAAAATTTGCTGATCTGTAAAAAAAAAAAAAAAAACTTAAACACAAATTTAAGTGGGGGACATCACGCCCCACACACACACCACATGTAGGGGGCTAGGACCCCCCACGCCCCCTACTTAAGTATGCCAACTCCGAGATTGCACCATAGTGGAGGAAATGGCAAAGTCCTGAAGACGGCCCACCAAATTTTTTCCCTGGGAAAAAATTTGATGTTCCGTGACTTCGCTATTTTGCCATTTTGACAGTATCAGATTGACTAAATAGCATTCGCTATTTAGTCCATTCGATAGCGTCATATAGACCCATTCATCCATACCACACACTCACACCTATGGCCAGTTTAGAGTGTCTAATCCAACTATCGCATGTATTTGAAATGTGGGAGGAAACCAGAGCATCTGGAGGAAACCCATGTCAACACAGGAAAGACATGAAGACTCTGCACAGAATGCACCCCAGTCAAGAACTGAACCGGGGATCTTTTTGCTGTGAGATGACAATGCTAGTGAACATCTGTACAAGATCTTCACTTTCTCTTGTGACTCATACCGAAATCTTCCATTTCCAAGGCAGCAGTAGTAATCATTGCCCCCTTATAGGCAAATATTGTTCCCTACACTTTGGTCTTGTCTGACCTTACCACCATAGTCTCTGGCATCACGACCAGATCTTCTGTTTCACTCATCTGGCAAACCTCATCCAGACATTAAGTCCTTGAATCTGATGCTGTCCTTTTCATTCTCCCTCATAAATGGGTTCGGATCCAAACCTTGGATCCAACTCGGCTGTGTACACTAGGCTTCAGATCCAGCACTCAAGCTCCTCCCTCTACCCATAATGCCCTATTCCATCCCATTACCTCAGATCTTGTTTGCTGCCATCCTGGTTAGATGGAGGTTCTGCTGTTGAGCTATTAAGGTTGATTTTTTTTCATAATTATTATATTGTCCTTTATTTCCTACATAAAAATCTTTTCATTATTTCCCTCTTAGTTTTTCACTGAGTTTTATGTATTGGTATTCTGTTTGTGTGCTATCTCTTTAATTCTCCTACTTTGGTAGTTCTTTCCACTATACCATTGTTGGTATATTTCTTCTGTACCTTTTTAGGTAATTCTTTAAATACCATTGTTGGTATCACCTGTTTAGTCTGTAGTTTTTTCAGTAAAAAAAAAAAGTTCTCTCACTCTTGCCTTTTTTTTTTTGTATTCTGTACACTCTGTTATTTTTTCCACTTTGTCAGAGAAACATAGGGGATTTAAAAAATGCACTTCTTGTGGTCATAAGATCCCCAATTCAGATGCCCACAAGAAATATGTTTACTACTTAGGACCAGACCATCTCAATACAGCCTGCATGGTATGCTCTGTGTTTAACCCCAGAGCATTAGCTGACAGGCACAATAAGTTAATTCTTATAGGACTACTACCAACTTCTTCTGGGGCTCAAACCCCCTCTTAATCTGCCAAGATAGTTTATTCAAAAGCAAAAAATAGATGTCCTCCTAAGTCCCTTAGAGCTTCCTAGGAGCTGTTGGAGAAGATCCATAAAATTCTGAATCCAACTTCCTCAGCTCTGTGTCTGGAAGCCTTCCTTTGGAATCTAAACAGTACTCAGATCTGACAGCATCTGCTCTGATCATGATATCTCCACTCCCTTCTACTTCCTCATTAGATCTCAGGCCCTCGGATCTGAGGGCTAGTTCTGCCCACAGAAGCCAGACCCTGGAGTATACAGTTACACCAGTATCACCCTCATTGCCAGTTCAGCTATTCCAAATGTCAAAGAAACATTCAAGACCCACTTCTACAGTATCTTTCAGGTCTTCCAGGAGTTTGTCAGAGGCTTTGGTGGAAGTTTCTCAGGGCGCACATCCAGATGGGGATTCTGCCAGCTCTGTCCCTCCTGGATACATGGGTGCACCTATAAAGTCTGACCTGGAGTCCCAGGATCTGAGATCCCGAGAGGTTCAGTACTGGGTCCGAGGATTTTTCCTCAACTCTGATGGTTTTTCTGACTGGTTCTACTTTCATACCTTTGGATGAGACCGGGTCTTGGAGCTGAGATGTCTGCGCCAGATCCCAGGGATTGGGTTCTGCTCTGATTTCAATTGATCCTTCCTTCCCTCTTGAAGCTTCAGCCCTGGGCAGCTCAGATTCAATTCTCCCTTTGAGACTTGGATCCAGGGGTGGCCCCAACCTACCTTCTTTGGAGGCTTTGGCTCTGAGGAGAGAGGAGGAGGGTTTCGCCTCCTTGTTTGGCTTTCAAGGTGGTAGAAAGGGCTTTTAATTTTGACAGAGAACTGTTGTCTCTTGTCTCAGATCCTAACCCTCTGCCCTCTTTGTTTCAAAGCTGTGACCCCATCAGACATATTCCATAAGGACAACTAGTTCCAGGAAGTTTCCAGGCAGTTCCTGTAGAATAATTTCCCCTCTCTTCTGACACCTAACCTGAACATTCCATGGAGGAGGCCCCTGGGAAGAGGATGTGTAAGAGGGGAGACATAGTTTCCCCGATGGAGTCTGTCACAGAAGACATTGATTTTGTTGAGGGAGAAGGATCCCCTATAACCACCTGATGACATGTCCTTTGGAGATATTCTTGAGATCTTCAAGCAGAAAAGTGGTCGGTTGTCCTATTCCCCTTCTCCTGAAGAATCAGTGTTTCTGGGGGCTTTTGGTTCTGGACCATGTATGGCTTGGGTGACCCCCCCCGGCAGATGAACTGATTGATTTGGTTTCCTACCAGGCATGGAAGGAACTGGACACTGTCAAACCCATCCCCATCCCCTTCTTCTAATAGACCCCACTGGAGCAATGGGGTCCCAGTTGATGCTATGGTAGTGGTGGCAGCCATCAAGAAAGACCTGGCTTAGCAGAGCTCTTCTGTCCATCTGCCAAACAAAGAGTCCAGAGGATTGGACAAATTTGGAAAGCGAGTGTTCACCTCAGCTACCTTCGTGCTGAGGAATGTAAATTATTTGGCACATTTTTCTAGGCTACAGAGAGATTTGACTAAGGAGTTAACAAATACTGTGTTGCAGTCCATGTCTGCTGAGGATTTCAAAAAGACTTCCTCTCAACGGGCCACTGTGCTGTCCATTTTAAATGCTTTGTTGAGGTTGATCTGCCATACAGTGAAAGGTACCAGACAAGCAGCCAGCTCAGGGATAGCCATAAGGAGAAATATTAGAAATATTTGGATGTGGCTATGCAATTTTGTGGAGTCCTTCAAGATGTCCTTTGTTAATGCCCCATTTGATGGCACTTCCTTGTTTGAGCCATCTTGTTATCAGGAACAAGAAGGAAAGACACTGTCTGCCATAGGAATCAAGTTTTCTACCTCTCGACAAACCTTCTCAAGAAACCAATGAGGTGCTAAGAAGATGTGGTTCCATAAGTCTCAGGGACCTTTCCTGGATTTGTGCAGGGAAAATTCCACCAGAGGCAGAGGAAGAAACTTTAATGGTAGATGTCACCCTAGAGGCAGAGCGGGCATGCACAGCCAGGGCTTTAGAGATTCCTTTTTAGATAGGCCCTATCTGCACTCCTTAAGTGCTTCCTGACTGTCCAAATCTGGAGGCAGTCAGCGGTTGATTCTCTTTGCACCAAGATGCCTGGACAGATATCACAAAAGTTTCTTGGGTGCTAAGAATAATATCTGGAGGTTACTATGTATCATTTGCCCTTCTTCTTCCTCCTACTTAAAGGAAGAACCTTCCTGACATTCCACCCAGTCAGAGGAAGAATGCAGCACAAGAAATATAAAAGCTGCTAGAGAAATGAGTCTTCCAAAAGGTCCCACCCAACCAGATAGAATTTGGAACTTACCCACACTTCTTTTTAGTGCTATAGAAAACAGGGGACCCCAGACCCATTTTGGATCTAAGCAAGAGGAACCAGTACATAAAGAAGGTGAAGTTCCAAATCATCATGGTCCAGTCTATCTTGCCTTTTCTGCACAAGGATGATTGGATGTGTTATATACATCTCCAAGATGCTTACTATCTTATAAAAATAGGTAATCCAGAAAACATTTACGTTCGGCTGGGAGCCAGTCATTACCAATTCTACATGTTTTTTCTACTTCCAGTAATAGTTAGACAGTTCAGGCTTTCTTTCCCAGTTCATGATATTATTTTGGTCTCCCAGAAAGCTTCTACCAAAAAAGTCTACAAAAGCAAATGGAAAATATTTTTTATTTGGGGTTCAAGCCAGAATATCGACCCATTTT
Source organism: Protopterus annectens (assembly GCF_019279795.1). Classification (NCBI taxonomy): domain Eukaryota; kingdom Metazoa; phylum Chordata; order Ceratodontiformes; family Protopteridae; genus Protopterus; species Protopterus annectens. Next base: position 1,568,910,011 of record NC_056741.1, read on the forward strand.
CCACACCATTCTTCTTTTGCTCACAACAATTGTAAAGACGAGATCGATTTCTCAACAATTAATCTTCAGTTGGCAGCAATTTCAAATCTCCATTCAGGAAATAAATCTCTTTCTCTGTGTCTTGCAGATTGTGTAAGGCCTTCATGAAGGGCATTTTTCTTCTCAGACACCCAATAAAGGACCCTTCTCCTCCTTAGGACCTTACTGTGATCCTTCAAGGATTATCTCAGAAGCCTTTTGAACCATCAGACAAATGTGATCTGAAATTCCTTTCATGGAGAATGGTATTATTGATAGCTATAACTTCAGTGAAAAGAATTTCTGAACTCCAGGCTCTATCAGCTAAGCCCCCTTACACTCTTTTTTCATAAAGACAGGGTTTCCCTATGGACTAACTCTTCCTTTCTGCCTAAAGTGGGGCCTGAAAATAACATCAGCCAGTCCATACAGTTACCAGTCTTTTTTTCCAATTTTTCTAATAAAGGAGACTACATGCCTCATCTCCTTGATGTGTACAGACAACTATGTTTTATCTTCACAGAACAAAACAATTCAGGAAGTCAAATCAGCTTTTATATCTTTTTCTCCTAATCACCTCAGTCAAACAGTATCTAAAGTTACTCTAGCTAAATGGATTATTGTCTGCATTTCACTGGTTTATTCTCAAAAAGGACTACATTTTCGAAGACCTCCTGGAGCTCATTCAACTTGGTCCATGGCTATTTTGTCTGCCTTTTTGTCAAGGACCTCCATTGATGACATTTGTGCTGCAGCTACTTGATCAAAGACTCATACTTTTGTTACACATTACAAGTTGGACATCATATCCAGAGCAGAGTTTCTTTTGGTTCGACAGTGCTCTGGCATGTCCTTCCATGAGGGCCTCCCAAGGGCTATGTAGCTAGGGACTCTGTCCCATTTGTGAGGAAGAATGAAAAGGACAACATCAGATTTATAAGTTATGTACTCACTATAACTTGGCATCTGTGTTGCCCATTTTCATTCTTCCTCATCTTCCCTCCCATCTGTTCCCCATCTCTATCACTCCTGGAAGTACCTATTAGACTGTGCTTTGGAACCATTCAGTTCCAGGTTTGTGCCCTGTCTTTTCATCTGTCTATTTTTATCTTTCTTGGACAAGTGAGAGATTAGGCATCAAACTCAGTCTGAGGTAATGGCATTGGAATGGGACATTATGGGTAGAGGGAAGAGCTCAAAAGCTGGATTCAAAGTCTGTTGTATGCGTCCGAGTTGGATCCAAGGTTCAGATCCGAACCCATTTGTGAGGAAGAGTGAAAATGGACAACACAGATGCCTAGTTACAGTGAGTACGTAACATAACTTCTCCCATTACAGTGATGGCCAATAACCCTGCTTTGCCTTCAACAGTGGTACAGATCCTAACTGCCTTTGAAAAGCAATCTACTGGAAAACTGTACAGTAGTAAATGGAAAAGGATTTCTTTCTTAACAAAGGTTTGGATCTGTTGTCAGCTCCAATACCTTCTACCCTACAGTTATTGGCAGGTCTTTTTGATTCTGATGCTAGCTAGCCACAGTTTCAAATTTTCAACCAGGTCTAGATTCTAGCTCTATAGTCTCCCTTAAGATTTGCAAAGCTGTTTTAAAGGAACCTTGAGACCACCCATTAAAGACCCAACCCCACCATGTGACATAACATTAATGTTTCAAGCATTGACCCAACTCTGTTTTGAGTCTGCTTACACTTCCCCTTTTGAAATCCCTCTCCTGGTAAACCTTATTCTTAGTTGCAATTACTTCTTCATAAAGTTTTTTTGAACTGCATGCCTTATCTTGAAAACAACTGTACTTGATTTTCCTTAAGGACTGAGGTTCACTTAGACCAAATTCTACCTTCGATACTCATATAGACTCAAGAGACAGCCTTGAATCAATGACCTAATTTGCCTGTCTTCTTCCCCAGTTATACTAACAAGGAGAATACCAACTACATATCTAGATCTGCATCATCAACTAAGATTCTGTCTTCACAGAACAAAGTCCATACATAGGAATGACCAGCTCCTCATATCCTTTTCAAAAGCCAAACTAGGAACCAAAACTTCCAAAGTTACATTATCTAGATAGCGTTCTGATTACACTTCCTTTATTAACTCTTGTAAAGAATTAACTTTGCCATCTAAGCATCTTCTAGATCTAGTTCAGCCTTTACAGTATTTTTCAAACATTCCACCATGGAAGATATCTGTACTGCAGCAACTTGCTTCATCGAGCATTATAAACTTAACCATATATCAAGGTCTAGAGCTGCCTTTGGTGTCACCTTTTTCAGGGGCAGCTTGCCATGATTCTGGTGCCACCTAGTGGGAAAAGTAGCTGGAGAATTTGTCCCAACCATCAATATTGGACAGAGAGCACAACATGGGATACAAAACACTATGTACTTGCCATAACAATAGATCCTTGTTGTCACTCTCCATTCAAATTGACACATTCATTTCTGGAAGCACCTAGTAAGCCTAGGCGTGAAGAATTACATCTTGCCATCTTTTAACCAGTACCCTTACATTCCATTCAGGGCAAACAATCTGAGCAAGACAGGAACTGCATAGCACTATGGGAAATGGAGATGGAGAACTCAAGCACTAGAAAGGCATCTGTGTGAAAAATTTGCTGTCTCGGATCTGCCACGAGTGCAGATGAATCAACTTTTGAGATGGACAGAGAAGGGCAACAAAAATCTATTGTTATGGTAAGTAATATAACTTTTGTTCTGAAGTAGTTGCCTTCATTTGGTCTTCAATCTGCGGGTTCCCGGATTCATCTAAGATCTGACTTGACTGCATATCCAGCATCTGATCCAAGCTCAAACCTCCTCCCCATGCCTGTAATGCTCCTGTCTCCTTCCTTCTTTCAGATCTCATTTACCAAGCTACATGTCCACATCGTGATCCATGCTCTCTGCTGTAAAAGTTGTGGTAAGTACTTGTTTTGATGAAAAATCTTCTCTTTTCTTCTCTCTTCTGCTGTTTCTATGCCTTCTACCTCCCCTTCACACTTTTCCATTGGTTTATTAAAAAAAAAAAAAATCTCTATCTTTCCTCTTGTGTGTGTGGACTGTGTGACTGAGAGTGTGCTGGGCCTTAAGTTGGGACAATGTCCGAAGCTCCCAAACCCGGCTTCAGAAAATGTACAGAGTGTGGCCATAAGCTCTCCCCAGCCGATGGCCACACTCTGTGTGTAGTTTGTCTTGGGGCAGCCCATCTTCAAACCTCCTGTTCCATCTGTGCCAGGTTTAATCCCCAGGCACTCATGGACAGGAGGAACAAACTTATTCTTAAGAGTCTTCTTCCCTCTTCCTCCTCCAGGACTCAAGATCCTGCCTCCCCGGCTTCTGCCCTTGCCTCCTCCCCGGCCTCTGGGACTCAAACTCTTGCTAAGAGGACTGGGGATGGAGACATATCTTCCAAGAGGAAGAGGCCAAAGAAGTGATCCCCAGATCGCACGGCTTCTGCCAGCCCACCACCTAAAGTTAGGCCAAGGCCGAAGCCCTCCTCTTCAGACAGATCTTACTGGCATAAGGGATCCCTGGTTGATACCATGGTAGTGGTGGCTACCACTAGGAAGTAGCTCGCTCAGAAAACCTCTATGGTCCACCCTCCTGACCGGGAGTCAAGGACTATGGATCATTTCAGGAAGTGGGTATACTCTTCAGCAACCTTCTCTGTATAGGCGCTAAATTACATGGCACGTGATTTGGCTGCAGTAAGTCCTGGTGAAGGAGATGGCTGAGTCGACCCCTGAGTCCATCGGTGGAGGAAAAGAAGATCTTTTAACGCTCATATGGCCATCCTAAATTCAATTGCAAATACCTCTATGTGTCTCCTCTCCCACACGACCGAGGGAGCTGCTAGAGCCGCTGGTACAGGCGTTGCCATTAGGTGGCATGCCTGGGTCTGGCTCTGTCAGTCTTCAAAACCCTTTAAGGCATCATTTAACAATGCCCCGTATGACTGCCTCCCTTTTTGGGAAGTTAGTACGTGACACATTAGTTCAGAGTGAGAAGGACAGGAAGACTTTGTCTGCCATTGGGATCCACTTTTCACCCTCGCAACAATCCTTCTGTAGGAATCAGTGAGAGACAAAGAAGAATATGTGGTTCCAGAAATCTCAGAATTTTCCCTGGAACACTCAGGACTCACCATCCTCCAGGGGCAGAGGGGGGATTTGATAGACTCTGCCTAAGAGGCAGAGGGGGTCTGAGAAATTACAGGTCTTGACAGCCTTTCTCAGACAGACCCACCCAGCAACCCTGAAGGGTTACCTGGCTGCTCATCTCTGGAGGCAGTCAGGGGCTGCTTCTCACTACACCTAACTGAGTGGGAGTCCATCAAAAAGATCATTGGGTGTTGCAAATTATATCCAGAAGCTATTCAATCCCCTTTCTAGAGCCACCTTCACCTCCCAAACACCTCTCAGACATCCCATCCATGCACAGGGAGGATGCAGCACTGGAAATCACAAAGCTGCTAGGAAAACAAGTCATAGGTTCATAGGTTCATAGGTTTATACTAGGCTATCGGCCCTGGGGCAATTATAAGCCTAGCCTGATTCTGTATGGCTTATGCCACCCCTTGATTTGAGTATACTGTGCCCTTTTTAAGGTTTAGTTTACTGTGCCTCTGTCTAATAGTGACATGGGAGTAATCCCTGGGACAAACCTACGATCCCCCATCCACCTATCGAGATTCTTCTTGAAGAGATTCAGTGAGGTGCTCTGCCTCACATGAACTGGAATTCTATTCCAGAGCAAAGGGAGCCTCTGGGTTATGAACCTGTCCCTCCAGCAAGTTCTATTTATTTCTCTGCTGAGGTTCAAGTCCCTCGAGCGTGTGGCTCTAAGGGATTTAGATTTACTGAGGTGGAGCATGTCCATTAATTCTGGATTTGACATAGCTTTGTATGTCAGGCATAGATCGCCTCGAAGTAGGTGGTATGCAGCTGAGTACAGCTGGAGCTTTTTTAACCGAGCAGCATATGGCATCTGTTTGAGACCCTTGATCCTCTTGGTGAGATACTTTTGGGGTCTTTCTAATTGCTGCAGGTGTCGGGTAAGGTACATCCCAAAAGGGGCATTGTATTCTATGATGGGCCTGATGAGGGATGAGTAAAGGGGCACGATTACCTCTCTTGATCTAGATGTAAAACCCTTCGTGATGAGGTGGGCTATGTAGAAGGTCTTTCTAACCACTTTGGCAATGTGGTTTTCAAAGGAGAGATTGCTATCAACTGGGGTCCCCAGGTCCCTAATAACTTTCTCTGTACTTAATGGGTTTCCGCCTATGTGGTAATTTGTGGGCACATTGTTTTTGCCAAAGGGTATGACTATACATTTTTTGGCATTTAGCTTTAAACCATGGCTCTGGCACCAGTTATCTGTCTCTGTGAGACCTTTTTGAAGGATGTTTGTGTCAGCTGGTGAGTTGATTATGGTGCCCAGTTTGCAGTCGTCTGCGAACTTGGTGAGCCATACCCCTCCCACATTTGCCTGTACCTCGGAAAAGTATATACCGAACAAGAGTGGTCCCAGGACAGAACCCTGTGGGATGCCACTTGTGACCGGTTTCGAGTCTGACATGGCTCCAGCAACTTTCACTCTGTGGGTTCTGTCTTTGAGCCAGTTTGCGACCCATCTTGTGACATAGGGGTTTATATTTAAGCTGGATAGCTTATCTATGATGCCCGAGTGGGGTATTGTGTCAAATGCCTTTGCAAGGTCCAGATAGGCTGTGTGGACTACCTTCCCTTCATCTATGGCTTTGGTGACTGTTTCAAAGAAGTCAACCAGGTTCAAAAGGCAGGATCTGCCCTTGACAAAGCCGGACTGGGTAGGATCTAGTGTCTGTAGGTCCCCAATGTCTTTGTTTATGAGCTCCATTTTGATCCTCTCCATAGCCTTGCAGACTAAGCTAGTCAGGCTTATGGGGCAATAGTTTCCACGGTCCGTAGAGGCTCCACCTTTGTGGAGTGGGACCACTGTTGCTGTACGCCATTCTGTGGGCACATATCCTGTAGTGAGGCTGAGATTGTATAGCTGTTTTATTTGAGGGATTAGTTCCTCTTGGAGTTCATGTAGGATGCAACCTGGGATGCCATCTGGTCCCATGGAAGCAGTGTTTTTTGCTTTGGAGAGGGCAGCCTTCACCTGAGCATCAGAGATGTTTGGGAGGCAGCCCTCTGCCGGGATAGATACTTGCTCTTTTGGGGGGGGGGTTTGCACTGAACCTGTCTGCCAGGATATTGGCGATGTTTGTGGGTTCAGTGTATTTTTTGTCGTTTAGAATCAACTCAGAACAAGTCTGGGATCAACTCAGAACATCCCCCCCGACCACTCCGGATCAGGCATTTATTCCAGGTTTTTGTTTTGTGCCAAAAAAAATGGGGGACCTAAGACCCATTTTGGATCTCTACCTTGAATCAGTCAGTGGCCAAGACGAAGTTTTGGATGGTCACCCTTCAAACTATCCTGCCCTTCCTGTAGGAGAAAGATTGGATGTGTTCGGTCGACCTCCAGGAAGTGTACTATCACATCAAAATGGACAGGCGCTCTCGGAGGTTTCTGTGCTTCCGGCTAATAGCCAAACATTACCAGTTCAGAGCACTCCCCTTAGGTCTCACCACAGCCCCCAGGTTGTTTACCAAAGTGATGTCAGTAGTAGCCACTCACTTGAGACTCCAGGGTGTACAGGTATTCCCCGGCCTGGACGATTGCCTCTTCGCTGCCCCTTCCAGGCAGCAACTTTGTCAAAAGAGGGATTCCTTTCTTCTCCTAGCCCAGAGGTTAGGCATTACATCAGTCACAACAAATCATCTCTGGCCTCAGCTCAAACATTAGACTTCATGGGGTGCATTTAGACACAATTCAAACCAAAATTTTTCTTACTCCAGATAGAATATGCACTCTGAAGCTACATGTTTTTTGCATTCTTCAAATTAAGTTACCGACAGCGGAAATAGTATTAAGGGCACTGGGGTCCATGGTGGCCACAATCAATCTTTTACCCTTAGTGTGCTTTCATATGCGGATTCTTCAGTGGATCCTTGCAGTACAATGGTCCTGTTTAGCTCTTCTGTTGACTCACCCTGTCTGAATCTCTCGAGTGTGCAGGGATTCCCTTCTGTGGTGGATTCATTTCTCAGACCTTGTTCGGGGTTGTCCTTTTCTTCCACCTTTCCCCACGGCCATAGTGACTACGAATGCCTCTCACAGCTAGGGTGGGGGGGCACTGCTTGGGAAGGACAGTTCAAGATACTTGGTCCCCCCTACTAGACCAGATTGCATATCAACATCCTGGAGATGAGGGTGGTACTTTTAGTGTTGCAGGCTCTCCATGCCCATCTTTCCTCGGAACAATTGCTATCCAGACGGACAATATGTTGGTGGTCTGGTACATCAACAAGTGGAGGGATCCAGATCTTATCCCCTATGTCACGAGGCCATGAGAGTTAGGGAGTGGGTGATCTCCACCGGCCTTTTTCTGCTGGCAACACACATCCTGGGAAGGTCCAACATTCCAGCGACAGGCTCAACAGATCTATTCTGATGCCTTATGAATGGTCTCTGAATCCTTCAGTAGCGGAATGGATCTTTCACAAGTGGGGTCAACCTTGCTGCGATCACTTCACTTCTCCTTCCAACACAAAATGCAGCAAGTTCTTCGCTCTGAACCCCACTCTGTCAGAAGCCCCCAGAGACGGTCTGATTCATGCTTGGCCCTCGAGTCTTCTGGATGCTTATCCTCCTCTTCCCTTAATTCTAAAGTTCCTTCAGAAAGCTTGTGGGCTGGGGAGCCTAGTAATCCTCATTGCCCCATTCTGGCCTCACCAAGTATGGTTTCTCTCTCTGTGGTCTCATCTGGTGACTCCACCATGGATGTTGGATCCAGTTGCGGATCTCATCTCCCATTCCTCAGGGATTCCCCATCCAGACCTGGACAGTCTAAAGCTCACTGCTTGGCTGCTCCAGTTCCCATGATAGTCAGGACTCCCAGCTTATCCTCTCCTGTCAAAAGAATCCTGGTGGTGGCCCATAAGTCTTCCACCAGAAAGGTATACTCTAGCAAATGGAGACGTTTTTCGATCTGGGCTTCGTAGCGTGCACTAGATCCTTTCACTGCCCCTGTTTCCACGGTGCTGGGAATTAGTGACTGGAATTTTTCAACAAGGAGCCAGTTTTTCCCAGTCGAAGTTCAACTTGCTGCAATTGCTAATTATCATGTGGGGAATAATATGGCCTCATTATCATCTTCAAAGCTTTGCAAGGCCTTCTTCAAAGGTACTTTTCTTCTTCAACCCCCATTGAAGAATCCTAAGCCACCATGGGATCTTACATTAGTACTTCAAGCCTTAGTTTCACTCCTCCTTTGAACTTGCAGGTTCGGTGGATCTGCAATTTCTGCCCTGGAAGACTCCTTTCTTGGTTGCCATTACTTCTGCCAGGAGAGTTTCGGAACTTCAAGCTTTGTCGGTCAGAGACCCTTACATGATTTTTTTATAAGGATAGGGTGTCCTTGCACAGTAACTCATCTTTTCTTCCTAAGGTAGCCTCAGAGGCCAACATTAATCAGATGATCAATCTCCTGGTCTTCTTTCCAAATTATAAAAATAAGGGAGAATACAAATTGCAATTATTGGATGTGCACAGACAGTTATGTTTCTACCTGCACAGGACAAAATCCTTTCATAAATCTGACCAACTTTTCATCTCTTACTCCAAACCCTTTTCAGGGAAAGCAATCTCTAAAGTTACTATAGGCTGTTGGATTTCCCAATGTATCATTCGGGTGTATTCTGTCAGAGATTTCCCCGCCAAGCCATGTGAAAGCACATTCCACCAGATTTATGGCCACTTCAGCGGGTTTTTGGTCCAGAGTTTCATTAGATGATATTTGTTCTGCGGCTACTTGGTCCTCATAAATTGGACATTGTATCCAGGAACAGGGCATCCTTTGGCTTCTCCATGCTCTGAAATATACTTCTGTGAGGGCCTCCCAGGTGTTTAATAGCTGGGGACTCTGTCCCACAGGTTGAAGACCAAATGAAGACTACTTCAGATAAAGAAGTTATGTACTCACCATAACGTTCCATCTAAGTAGGTGTTCTTCATTTGTCTTCAACCATGCCTCCATCCTTCTCCCGGCCTTTTGTGAACTGTTTGTTGCTCCTACGACTACAGGAGGTGGTCACTGTAAGGGTGCCTGTTATCCTTATCCTTGCTTATGATTTCTGGTACGGACAAGGCTCAGTTGGGTCGGGTGATTGTACTAGATTGGGCAGCAAACTCGATCTGAAGGGAGAAAGGAGACAAGAGCATTATGAGTTAAGTGGAGAAGCTTTGAGCTTGGATCAGATGCTGGATATAAGGACAAGTCCAATCCAAGATGCATCTGGGAACCCATAGGTTGAGGAGAAATGAAGAACAACTACTCAAATGGAATGTTATGTTGAGTACATAACTTTTTTTTTCCAGTTTCCCTTTTGGTGTTTATTGAGCTGCCTGATACCCATCCAGTCATGTCCTGTCTACATACTTTTTTTTTGTCTAAGCCATACTCATATCTGTCAGACTCATTGCCTGTAATCACTGGATACCTACATTAACAGAATCATGCCCGAGTTCCTGTGTATAGCTGAGAAGATATGAAGTTCATAAACTGCAATATTATTAAAAAAAAAAAAAAATATATATATATATATATATATATATAATATATATATATATATATATATATATATATATATATATATAATATATATATATATATATATATATATATATATATTTTTATTTATATATATATATATATATATATATATATATATATAATATATATATATAGAGAGAGAGAGGGGGGGGTGGGGAGACTTTCTCCTTTGTTATCTGTAGACTTTTCAGTGAGGAGTTAGAAAATAGCAGAATCTCAAAAGCTTGAAAAGCATAGCAGTCATAGTTCAGAATGCAAAGATGTTTCCTCCACACATTTGTGGAGTTGTAAAACCCACTCCCCTTCCAGTAACACAAGTGCATTTATTAATCACTCACCACCAGCCTTGCATGAGCACCGTTCAATATTAAGCTTTCCGTGCCTTAGACATTTTTGTTTCAGTAGCTCTAGTTTTACAGTTTAGAGGTCTACCCTCCCCTGCTGAATTTTGTTAAATAAAATATAGTTTCTGTTGCTGGCTACCCAGCCACCATAGAGCCTGCTGTGAACTGTGAAAATGGACTGCAAAATGGCCATACTGTGGTAATAACTGGCAGACCAAAGTAATTGCAGTATTGAACAGAAAAAAAGAAATCTGAACAGGAAAATGATTACTTAAAACTCTGAAGGCAACATAATAATTAGATTATATTCTATGAGAAAACTGTATTTTAATGCATGCCTTTCTTTGTAATTCCAGTGACAAGTGAATATTTTTTATGGCTAGTTTGTATTCATTGGTTAGTAACCTGAACTCCAAATGTGATGTTTGGAGCTTTTCACCCTGGGCCTCCCCTGAAAATGGGTTTCTACCCATTCAGATTTTCCCGGTAATCAAATGTCAATAAATAAACAAATAAATGTCTAGGTTCTCTACATACACACACACACACACACACACACACACACACACACACACACACACACACACACACACACCCCTGCTGGTTGAGAATGTATTTTTGTAAAAAAGATATCTTGTTGTTAGTTCTGGGATTTTTTTTCATTTGCACCTTTAAACTTTCACAAGAATGCTTGAAATGGAGCAGGGCTTTCTTTTCTTATTGAAAACAACACATGATTTAGTGGTGCTAATCAAGTGAAAGATAGGAAAGATGACATAAAATGTGGACTCTTGAGAAAAAGTATTAGATACACATGTCCTAGATCAGAGATTTCTTAACTGATTTGTATGGATCTAGCAGCAAAGAATACAACTGTTATAGTTTCTGTGATGACAGATTTCCAACCGAAAGGAGTGCATCCACAACAGTACTGCTAATGAATGGGAAAATGTATAACTGTGTAACAAATAGAATGCTTATGAATGCATGCTGTTTTAGCTTGGGTCTTAGGTTAGGCAAGGACATGAGTTTCATAAAAGCAACTTGTCCTAGCAGTTTCGGGACACTTGGCTTTTTTACATTCCATTGCTGTCCACAGTGTCAGTGCTGTCAGAACTGTAAATGATATGTTACATTGCTTTTAAATTAGTTGCATTCCAGTAGTGTCACTTTTTTTACATTAATGCTGCAGTCTATGTCACATGTCTTTATTGTAACCCTAAGGGCATCAGTTGTCAAAATATTAGTGAAGAGGCAGGACTATAGCATTATTTGATTTCAGAAAGACAATACGTTACTCGTTCTCACTGTAGGGTTATGCTTCTTCATAGGCTACAGCCCTTGTGTAAAATAAATAAATCATGAAGGAAGCTGTTCCCACACAAAGCAGGATCACAAGTTAGAAACACAAATATTGCATTTTGGAAATATAGTGAAATATGATAACAAGAGCTCTTGGAACAACAAGTAAAATCAAAGAAAGTAGAAAGCTAGTCTGTAAAGCAAACACCCAACCTGAAGAAAGACTAGGCATATCAGTCAAGAAGGGAAGTAAAACATTTCGTATATACGTAAGGGAGTAAGAGAAGTTCACAAATGAATACAAGGTTGGCAGAAGCATACATGAATACTTCACAAAGAAAATGAAAGGAGGATTATAAATGCAGCCAGAAGTGCTCAGGATGAAATATTTCTTGCTGGAATTCAAATTTTTGGCTGCTTATAGAGAGCGATTCATTGCCTCTGTTTAAGGAAAACCTAAAGATCCATTTGTTTCAATTATGCTTGACTTATTGTTCAATATTTGTAAATATTTAAAACAAATCTGCTTAATCTGTGCAGTAGGTAATGTATAATGACTTTTATAAAATGTGTATTAACACAGTTATCCAAATCCCTTCACAGGAGAAAATGTACATTTATTTATTTAGTGACTAAATAACTGGACTGTCTGAAGAGCCTTTTCATCCATGATCTGTGGACAGAGTATCAATTAAATGATAGCTAAAGTCAAGAGATATCCTTATACAAAATAAGTTGGAGACAGTACAAATAAATAATGTACATGGATGCTTAATACAGAGACATTCCTATATAAACGATGTAACAAATAAGTTAACCACATGTTAGTATCCCTAACTGGTGAGTAAAATCCTATAACATTTTTGTAGATTATAATGTGACCTAAATTGTTGTGCTAGGACATAGTGCCATGTGTTTTTATATAGGCAAGACTAAAACTAAAAATAAATTTAAGACAAGAATTTACCAACATCAGTATGGCATTCAAAAACTGGATCATAAAAATGCATTAGCTAAACACATTATCAAATTTCCTACACACTCATTTAAATATTCTTGTATTGAAAAGGTTAGTTTTGACCAAAGGGGAGGGACACATGAAATTTTATTAGAATCTTCTTCTTCTTTTCCCGGTTAGGGTTCACCACAGCGGATCACCTGTCCACTCATGATTGGCAGTGGAGGTTTACAGTGTTGAGTTGCCAGCCCAGTGCCCAACCTTCCACAGAAGGCACACACACGCACGCACTCACACCTAGGGCCAGTTTAGAGTGTCCAATCCACCTACAGCATGTCTTTGGGAGGAAACAGGAGCACCCGGAGGAAACCCATGCGACCACAGGGAGGACATGCAGACTCAGCACAGAAGGCAACCCAGCCGAGGATCAAACCAGAGAACCTCTTGCTGTGAGGTGGCAATACTAACCGCTGCACCACCATGGCCACCCAATGAAATTTTATTAGAATATAAAGAATTAATTTGGCAGCTGAGGAGCAATGCCACTGTACCTCCAGCATTAAGTGAAGCTATATCTATTAATAGTATTCTAAAACTAAAGGCTGAATTTATTTTTTCATAACTGAATTATTTTGATAAGTTCTACCATTAAGTGAGTGTGAGAAAAAACAAGGTAGATATATATTGAATATGTAGCCTATTGCTATATGTTTGTGTGTCTTAACTAGAAGGCAAGGTGTTTGAAATATTGCATTTTACTATTCTACATGTATTGTTTTAAGGATTAATTGGGGGGAGGAAGTTTTATGTCATGTGATTTAATTTTACTTATATAAACTGTGTTGTGTTTTAATTGAGTGTTCTGATGAAGTTAGACACTTGTCTTACGAAAGCACTCAACGTTTAATAAACTGGTGAGTGGTGCACGTTCTCGTCTCTTTTTTTGTTTTTATACACAGTGCCATGTTACTACTCTTTTGGCTATTACAAAATACAATCCCATATATATTTCTTATTCACATTTAAATTTTTTAAAGTTTTGATAACTTCTGATATGATTTGGTAGTTTGCTCCAGGAAGGAAGAAACATTTTCTGGAAGGTCTTTTTGCCAGTTAATTTTGAAAGTGGTATAACAAGTGACAATGCAACCTGATTGTTTCACTTGAGCGGATACTCATAAAAGTTTTTTTATCCTCCTTCAAATCGAATTCTTTAACATGTTCAAGTTCAGTTTTAATAATGTATATATAATCACTTATTACAAATAGAACTCAGACATATATATATAAATAAGTAAACCATTTAAATAATCTAAACAAAACAAAATAACGTGGCTAAAATAAATAAACCGTCGGTGAGCAACAATAAGAACAAGACCAATATGCCAACGGAGTAAAACACAACTAGAGAGTGCATAAAAAATAATGTATTTAATGAACAGTAATCACTTTCACTAATGCTTCATCGGACCTTATGTTTGTCTTATGTCTGATGAAGCATTAGTGAAAGCGCTTACTGTTCATTAACTACATTATTTTTTTATGCACCCTCTAATTGTGTTTTACTCCACTGGCATATTGGTCTTGCATTTAAATAATCTGATGAGAAATTATTACTTATACATGCTGCTTGTTAAAAAAATAAACAGACATAGTAATTAGGGCTGTAGTGAATTGGGGTTAACAGTATTCGGCTGAATATGAATAGTTGTACCAACTATTCGGCCAAATACAAATAGTTGTTTTAGTCAAGGTATGAGGTAAACTAAGCACTAAACAAAATAGTTAAACAGCAAGTCAAGTTTTGCAAACTGTTCTGTGCTGTGTTCTGATGTCTGTGCACTATGGCGAGGGCTAAAAGTAAGAAATTGTTATTGTACATAATCATATACATACATTTAACTCACCCCAAAACCAAAAAACCACAATGGAGCCATGGCCAAATAGCTGTCAAAGCTTTTTACTGGTTACCAAGTAGCTGTCAAAGTTTTTTACTGATGTTACCAAATAGCTGTCAACCTTTTTACTGATGTACATTTAACTCGGGAATACTGCATTAGCTTTCAAAAACACCAATTGTTTCATGTTGTCAGCATTAAGACAGTTTCTTGTTTCATTGAAGGTATCACCAGCCATACTAAAAAGACGTTCACTTGGCACATTTGTATGTGGTGCAGAAAGGTAGCGCTTAGCCATATGACACAATGTTGAAAATCTGGACATGTTCATTTTCCACCAGTTCAGTGGGTCAGTATCTGTCTGAACACAGGGGTCTGTCAGAAAATTGCTCAGTTCTGTTTCTGTGGAGACAGAATTATCACTGTTCAGTGCCCGAACAGGCTGCAACTGATCCAAAGATGACCAAAAGTCTTCTGGTGCTGTCTGTCTTTTATGTTGATGGTTGTTCATTCACTTCAGTCACTTCAGAAACAACTTCCGATGGCTGATTTGTAGGTTAAATTGACGTTGGCTGACACAGCAACATTGCAGTAACAATGTCTGTTTTGGCTTTTACCTGCTGCACAGGTGTCAAGTAATGCAGCTTGAAGCATGGATCCAAGCTGGCCAAAACTGTGTAAATGCCATTTTCATACAAGTCGAAAAATCTCCTTGTTAAGGATGTTATCAGTTTGCTGACTGTCTTTTTGATTCCATTATCAGCTATGTCTTTCTGCAGATACAACAAGACAGCCTGAACAGCTGGTAGGATCAATGAAAAACAAGAATTGTTGCAGCTTATTGCATGCGTTAGTTGTTCAAATGGCCTAGGAATTGCAACAATTCTTGCTGCTAAAGCCCACAGGTTTGTTGTCAGGAGCAGCGCCTTGCTGGATTTGTCGTCACATTCAGCAACGTACACAGACACAGCTCTCTTTTGCTCCAACAACTGATTCAACATCTGATATGTTCAACCTGATGACAATGTCCTGATAAAGCTGATGTTTTGGTACACCGAGTTCTTCTTGGGTGGCATGAAGGTGCAAGGTAGCACTTGAAGAGTGTCAAAAATGTCCCACAGTCTTCCGTGGCAATGTTATCAAGTCAGCAGCAGATGGCTGTGTCAGAATTGCATCATTCAGACCCAGCTGCAGAGTGTGGGTAAAACAACTGACACTGGGCAAATCTGCATCCTGTAACACTTTGACCATGTTGGCACCTCCTTCACGTAAGACTAAGTGGACGCATTCTTTGTCAGTATTCCAGCAATTCATCATGTCAAGTAGTGCATTGGCTAGTCAAGACCCAGTGTGCTGTCCATCAAATTTTTGACAATGAAACATGGCAGATCTGCATGCAAATGTATCATCAATCCAATGTGCAGTTAAGCTCATTTAAGATTCTGTTGCTGTCTGTGCTGTCCATGTGTCTGTGATTAGACAGAGAAATCATACTTCAGTGATATAAGTCTGGACATGGCCCTGCACTGTGTTGTACATCTCTGGTATGATTTTTTCAGTGAAGTATTTGTGGCTTGGTACCACGTATCTAGGCTCAACTACACCAATAAATTCTTTAAAGCCTCTCTCATCAACAATTGAGTATGGTTGGATGTCAAGGGCAATCATTTTTGCGATGGCACAATGTATTTTGTTTGCCTCAGGACTACGAATGGACCATGTTTTTTTCTTGCCAGTCTTGTCGCTCAGTGTTTGCTGAACCTTGCCAGTCTGCTGAGTGTCAGACGTCCAACTTGCTGTTGCTGCTTTCATCTTGTTAACGACTTCTTTGTATTCCTCAGGATGCTTATAGGACAAATGATTCTTTAGTGGAGATGTAAATTACTTTGCTGATCCACCTCTGCGAGAGATGACTGCTTTGCACAGCTGGCAATTGCTTTCATTTCATCATCACATATCTTGAAATAATTCCAAATTGGACTTCGCTTATCCCTTAGTGAACTACGCAAATGTAAACTTCACTTAAGTTACACCTATAATACGATCATACAAAAATAAGCTACACGGTAACACAGTGTCAGTAATATGCTGATGACTGTCCGGTACATCAATAAGCTCACTGGCGCAACCACAGCCTAGCATGCACAGACATAAAAGATCTAACATGATGCCAGCCACCTCCCTTCAATACATTCCACCACAGCTTTTTTTTTTTTTTACACAGCATCGCATTGATTCCATTTTAAGGTAGGTAAAATCTTACTGATATAACATTATGGAATACGGACGGCCCACTAATTGACATGGACCATGCTGCCACTACAGCTACACACTGGTTGCATCAGTGAGCTTACTCATGTACAGGACTGTATATATGGAGATACGCGGACACATGACCGTTATACGTATTCAGTCTGAGCGCCACTATTTGGCCGAATACGAATAGACTATTTGTCCTGCTGTTCAGAACTGAAGCAAATACGAAGCAAATATTCGGTACAGCCCTAATAGTAATGCAAACAGTTCACCAAAGCATACTTTCTGCTAACCTCAAAGCAGTGAGATCATCAGTGAACCACAGCAGGCAAAAAATAACCCAGTTTATTCTACTACCATAACAGTCCACTGCCTGCATCACCAGAAGTTCTTCCAAAGAACTGCCCGACCATAGCTATCCAAACAATCCACTTGCCTGCATCAGCACAAGTTCTTCCAAGGACTATCTAACCATAGCCTATGACTATCCATCCAATCCACTGCCTGCATCAACAGAAGTTCTTCCAAGGACTATTTGACCATAGCCTATGATTATCCAAACAATACACTGCCTGCTTCAAGACAAGTTCTTCCAAAGGACTCTCCGATGTCTGCAACTTTGTATGATAGTAATTCCAATTTAGCCTCCTGGATGTCATGATCGTGGACTGTTCAAATGCTACCATCCATCCAAAAGTTTGCACTACTCCAAACTATCCCGGATCCTCCATAAACCTATTCGATGAAACAATAAAGTTTGCAACGGCAGGATATAATTTGACTCCAGTCCACACCAAAAGGTGCCTCCACAAAATGCAAAGCCATCCATCCATAGTCCAAACTACTGCAGTAGCTCTGGGTAATTCAAAATCCCGATCGTTTCAGCAAAGAAAATCCACAGCTGCTTGGTACCAATCCGCCCCAATAACTGCCTCCAACAAACACAACATATTAAATTAAACTGCATAACATTGATCTTTGATATGCCAACACATTTCAAGGGCAAAACTTCTGAAACTAAAGCATCATCATAAACAAGCAGCAAGAGCAATAATACAAATATGCAGCAACAAGTTTACTTACTGCCAGGTTTGGACATACACAATAACCACAGTTCAGTGAATTAGCTGATCTGACATACACATCAGTTTTTATACAGTATGTGGTGTGCTTTTAGTGTTATAAGAAATTACAACAATATATGTAATTATCACAATTCAGTAAAGATTACCAACTATAAGCAGGTAACTTTCAAAACATACATTTTTCTACTGGTTATTATTCCTTTATATTTGACTCTGCAGCATACTTCTAAGCATTAATATATAGGGATGCCCTTAACTTTTACTCAGCAATTTCATACTACCTAAAAACAGACATTTAAAAAAAATTCCAAGTAACTTGTACCAGTATTTAAACGTGTCTCTGATATGGGGCATTCTGTCTAATTTTGCTTTTTCCAATATTCTTAAGGTAAAAGGTTGAAAGCTATATTCTTCAGTAAAAAAGTTCACAAATGTCAGCCACTCCAACTTAATGACCCCCAGCAGCTTTTTCTTGGATTTGCACTGGTGATGGGCTGCACCAAGGATATGGAACATCATACATTCTCTTTATTTTTCAGGGTCTTGAGAGTCTTCATCTGCAATATACTCAAACCATGGCAGTTATGTGCAAGAACCAGAGTTCCTAATAAAGTTCAGACAACAAAAGCAGGTGTGATCACAGAATATATTACAGCCTAGTCAGTTTAATAATTTAATAGACAGGTCAAACCAGGTTTTATGTATTGGAAACCAAGAATCTGTGTAGCACAGATGCATTTTTTACTTCACATTCACTTATACGTATACACTTATAACTTGAACTAAACCCTTGTATGACACTCATGGCTGGAGACCAGTAATCTTCAAACATGAGAAATTACACTCTTGTCAGGGATATACAGAATGTTTATAAGCTTAGTCACCTTTCTCATTAACTGGCTCCTTCTCTTCCATTATGAAAACTGTATTTTCCTCAGAATTTTCCTATAGACTCTTCTACCTTCTGATGCCTGACAGTGTAAAGATCTGGCAAACTAAAAAGCCTTGGTTTTATTAATATCTGATCTATCTCATTGCTCTCTTAAGCATATTTGTTAAGAGGAAGGAAGGATGTTTGTATATTACATCACAAGATTGACCTTATCACTGCATACCTTCATAATCTTTACTCGGGAATCCCCATTTCTGTTGCAGATAATGATAGGAAGCAAATACTTGGCATTTATTCACTATCTGGTTGAGGTCTTATAACTGTGCAAGTCCCTTATCTATTCAACTTTTATCCATGATTGGAATACCATTAACCTCAAAAGCTGGACATAACCAGTCAGGAACTGTAGGCTCCTAAATTTGTTTCATGAACAAATGTCGATGTAGACATTTGAACACCTGGAAGGAGACAACTATGATTAGGCACACTTTAAGATGATTAGAAACAAATTTGTACCATCTCATTTCCTATGAGGAGTCAACACTGAGGCTCCAAGCTGCTAGAATAGACAAAACTGAGGGTGTGGAAGTGCTGTCATATGTGAATAGTTGATACAAAGCAGGCATCTGACTGTATCTTTCCAGTCCAGGATCCCGTTCTCCTAGATGAAATGCTGAGCTAGTTGCTATATGGTTCAGTATTTTCTTACACTTCCCACTCCATATGAACGCATGAGCATTGAGATTTTTCCTAACCCATTTATTTTTACAAGGAACATGTACATGTTAAAATACGTGGAGCAGAAAAGGGAGCTAAGAACATTTTGACAATCCCCATGTGTCTCATCAATGGTAATGTCAATTTCTTCCAGTTGTATAGCCACAGAAATAAATTATTCCTTTTATCGGTTTTAGATTACCATTCAGTATTGTGCCCTGGTTAGGCTGTATCTTTGTCTGAGTCTCTTAACTGTATGAGCACTCCATTCAGCAGACAATTTTACAAGCTGTTTTTCTTTCCTTTTTACCCCCACCTCTTGATGTGGAAATCCCCTGGGGCATATTCATAGCTCTCAGCAAATCAGTGACAAACAGAAAAAAA